>NC_141148.1:145581372-145885539 GCF_053477565.2 Lygodium microphyllum | reverse complement strand
GTTCTTCTTCATTTCCTGTAACAAATTTCCAATATCCTTTTCCCATAAGGAAATTCATCATTCTAAACTTCCATGCTTGGAAGTTTTCTTGTCAAGCTTTTCAGTGACAATCTGTGAAAGAGAATCAGACGCCATTACAGAACACTGCAAAGAATTCTATCACTGCAAAAAACACAGCTTCAGCCTCACAAGGGCAAATCTGCAAAACTGACGAAAGTGGTATTTGACCACATAGTCACTTCCTAGTGACGATTTTGCATCAACTGGCAACAAGGATGATTCTGTAACTCCCAATGTCTCTGCGCACAGGCATACGATGCAATTTCTACGGTAACTTTTCACCGACCTGTAGAATAGTGGTCGCACATCAAAAAATAGGGCCTTTTCTTGAGTGCGTGTGGAAAACTTCTGCCTCCAAAACAGGCCCCGAAATGGCCCCAAATCAAAAAAATAGGGCCTTTTCCTGACTGCGTGTGGAAAACTTTCGCCTCCAAAAGAGGCCCCGAAATGGCCTCAAATAAAAAAAACAAGGCAATGGAGGGCTAAAGCCTATTCCATAGCATATACTGCCCTCTTGCTACACAACGAAGGGCGTCTCAATCTGAGACAATGCACTCTTGCACTTTCCGGCTGTGCTACCTGCAATGACTTGCTTCCAAACTTGAAAAATGAAAGCAACACTAGTCCTCTTACCAGAACAGCGCGAACTTGGTTTGCTTTCTTGAGCTCCTTACCACGAACCAGGATATGATACCATGTCAAGATTGTGGGAGAGAAGGAAGGAGTCTCACTTGTAGCTTTCTTACTTGCACAACGGGGAAATACACACACAGGTGGAGGCTAAAAACAGTTTTCCTCTTCTTAGTTGTGTAAACCAAAAGAACTCAAGTACAAAGAAATAGAAGAACCCTATATATGGGTCTCAAACCAAACTCAACTTAAGGTGGCATACTAATTGAGCCACGAACTAGAGTAGATAAGGATAGCTGTCATCTAGTTATTATTCATGGGCGGTGTACCAACCGCATCTGCAAGCTAACAAGTTGGTGACATAAATGCACAACGGTCACCCTGGCATATCACGAGTGGAGCTCGATATCTCAACATGGGACACGTCTTAGTAGCCCATCGGGAAGAGAGTCTAGAAAGGGCCACTTGGCACTCACAAGGAATGTCACAGGGTTTGTGATCTAGGTCTTCCCGAGTCTGCCCTGAGTGGAAGTATCTGGCCGTTCCCACTTAGGACCAACCTGAAGTCAGGGTTTCTTTCCTATCAGAAAAGTCTCTAGGAAGTAGCCAGCGTCAAGCTCTAGATGACCCACTTTGAGTAGGAACAACAGAATGAAAGCGGATTTATGCTGCACTTGGTTCATGGATAATGGGAAATGAGAGGGATGCAAAGCTCGACCTCTTTGCCCATAAGGCATAGTCCCATTTTGCTCCCCTAAAACAACATAAATCGGGATTCTAACTCTACTGACTCTAGGGTCTTCACAGTATCATTTTCACGCCTTTTGAGAAAAGTTCCTAGCTAACCGGGACCACCCTTCTGTAGGATGGACCCAAGTCACATCCATCGCACTTTCCTCGATTTGCTTAGTTATCTAATTACCTACCACATTATGTTTGACATGCAAAAGCAGTTTTCTTAATTAATCAATTTAAACATAGGTTCCTTCACGTAACTTAGGCAGTAACACAAAAACAATATCAAGCAAATTCCTTTTTCAAATATCTGATCTTTATTCATCATAGTCCCGAAATACATCAATTCTTCTTCTTTTCTTCTTCTTCTTCTTCTTCTTCTTCTTCTTCTTCTTCTTCTTCTTCTTCTTCTTCTTCTTCTTCTTATTCTCCTTCTCTCTCTCCCACTTCTTCTCCCTCTTCTTCTTCTTCTTCTCCTTCTCTCTCTCCCTCTTCTTCTCCCACTTCTTCTTCTTCTTCTTCTTCTTCTCTCTCTCTCTCTCTCTCTCTCTCTCTCTCTCTCTCTCTCTCTCTCTCTCTCTCTCTCTCTCTCTCTCTCTCTCTCTCTCTCTCTCTCTCTCTCTCTCTCTCTCTCTCTGGGCAGCGTTTTTGAATCACGAGGGGGGTGCTGCTGATGATGAGGGAGGGGGGCTGCTGCTGCTGACGACGACAAGGGAGGGGGCTGCTACTTTCGATGAGGGAGGGGGTGTGTGATGATGCAGGTGACAAGGGAGGGGGGATGCCTTTTGTAGAGGGGGGAGGAGGTGGCTTATGGGGGGGGAGACGGCCATTAACGACCACCACCCCTCCCATGGGGTGCTGCATGCCCCCCTCTCTATCATTACTCACACACACTCTCTCTCTCCTCGCCATGCAATAGGCAGGGGGAGAGAGGAAGGGAGTAAAAAAGTTTGAAAAAACATATTAAGGGAGGGGGGTTCGCATGGGGGAAGGCACGGGGGCATGGGGGATATTACATCCTCTCCCCCTTAGAGGAATCAAGATGTCCTCATCTCGAGAAGACTTGGGGGTACTGTTGGTTGAGAGTATTTTCGTCCATCCAGGTGGCATTCTCTTCTGGATAATCTTTCCACTGGATGAGGTATTCTCTCAAGGTCCTTGATCTCAAATGCCTCTCCCTAACATCTAGGCCTCTATCAGGCCGTAGCTCAAGGACTCCTTGGCTAGGCATTACAATTTGCTGATCATCAAGTACATGATTCAGATTTAGATAGATACTTTTTCAATAGGCTAACGTGGAATACATTATGAATCTTTAGAGTTGCGGCAACTGTAGTTTGTAAGCATTAGGCCCTAGGCATTTGGTGATCTTATAAGGTCCACAATACCTCGGACTTAGCTTATTATACTCTCCCAAGGACAGTGAACTCTTTTTAGGGCGTACACAGATGAAGACCATATCAGCTTCGACGAAGGATCTGTCTTGCCGTTTCAAGTCAGTGTAAGCCTTCTATCTATCCTTGGTAGCCCGAATGTCTTGTCTTATTGATTTGATTTGATCATCCATGTCTTTCAGCATCTGTCTTGAAGCTTCTACCCTCAAGGTTGGATCTGAGAAGTTCAAAGGGGTACAACAATCATGCCCATATAATGCTTGAAAAGGGGTCATCTGAATACTCTGTTGGTAAGAAGCATTATAAGCAAACTCAACCAGGGATAAGTATTGAATCCACTTTTTGGGTTCGCAATAGCAATATTCCCTAAGCATATCTTCAATGATTTGATTGACTCGTTCTGTTTGACCATCAGTTTGGGGATGGTAAGCTGTACTGAAATAGAGTTGAGTTCCAATAACCTCAAAGATAGCCCTCCAGAAGTGTGATGTGAAAAGAGAGTCATGATCAATAATGATTCTTCTAGGTAACCCATGCAGTTTGAATATTTCCTTGATGAATAATTTTGCGATGTGTGAAGCTTTATAGTTCTTTTTGACAGGGATGAATGTGCGACCTTGGTGAGCATATCTACTACAACCATAATAGAGTTATATCCTCCTTGAACTTGGGGTAAGCCAACAATGAATTCCATACTAATAAATTCTCATTTCATTTGTGGAATGTCAAGTGGTTGCAATTTCCCAGGCATTTTAACATGTTCTGCCTTAATGCGTTGACAAGATAAACATTCCGTGACATATTTGAGTACGTCTCCCTTGAGCCTTTCCCAATAATAGCTCTTTCTAACTCCATTAAGGGTCTTGGCATAACCAGGATGTCCTGAGAAAGGGGAGTCATGGGCTTCCCACAGTATCTTCTGCTTGAGATTTTGGCTTGTAGGGATACATAATCTTGTCCTAAAGTAAACAAGCCCACTACTGATGAAGAATTCTTGATACTTCATCTTTAGCTTCGGGTCTTGACTCTTGATGGGGATCTCCCTGAGCATTTTCTAATAGACTGGGTCATGATATGCCCCTTCTTTTGCTAGCTCAAGAATCGGGTTGTTTGGCATTGATACCTTTGTGGCTAGAGACCTCATTGTTGATGGATCTTGTAAAATGAGAGAATTTAGAAATGCCTTGCGACTAAGTGCATCAGCAACTACATTCTTTTTTCCAGGCCTATATTTGATTTCAAAATCGTATTCTTCTAGCACTTCGATCCATCGACGTTGCCTCATATTAAGCTCATTCTGGGTGAAAATCCATTTAAGACTCTTATGGTCCGTTACTAAGGAAAATTCGTTACCTAGCAAGTAATGTCTCCAAAGTTTGAGAATTTGCAGCCATAGCCTCCCCTGGCACCCAAGCATCCTCCCGCTCCAAGCAGCACCCACGGAGAGACCTCTCACGACGGGTTTGGTCCATATACTCGGCATGGCTAACAACCCCCTTGGATAGGGCCAGGCAAGCAGTGGAGGTAACTAAACATGCCACTTCCTCCAGGCCTTTAACCTGAAGCATTAATGTTTTGCCTTGAATTAGTTCCTTGAGCAAAGAAGTTCAAACAATGTACCTAAGTGTACAATCACGATCATCTCAGAGGTCGTTTGTATGACTAATTGCTAAAGTGTGATTCCTTCTTCCTGAATGCTCCCAGCATTCGATCCTGGATCGTTCATGACTTGGAGAGATCCCAGGGGCTTGGCAAGCTAGGTTGCTTATTTTCCCTTTTTCTTTAGGTTAGGGTTTGTACCCTACCGACCCTATTTATCCTTACCTTAGGTCTCCTTGTAAAATAGATCATGGACAACCCTGTTGTCCTTGGTTGGTCAACTTGCTGGTTATCTCCTAGATCCCTTGAAGTACCTATGTACCTTTATCTTTGATCTTAATTGATTAATATTTTCTATCCCTTTGACCATGGTTGGTCAAGATGGTTCTGTTTAGAACAATTCCTACTCTGTCTTAAGTATAATCTTCTTAAGCCCTCTTAATAATGCTCATAAGTGCTTAAGCTTTTACCTATCCCTCTTGAAGTCACCAAGGACTTTGACATGGGATTCATGGATCTCAGTCCCATTTGGTAAATTACAAACAACGTTGAATTTTCCCAACAACTTTAATGCACGCAACGTAATGCCATGCCTTCATTTCAATGCTTATAATTTTGATATAATCCATACGATATTTTATGCCACACATGCGAAGGTACTTTCTATACATGCAATCTTAACATTATCCTCTATGTCATTATTTACACAATCTATGACCTTCTTGAATGATCTAACTTTATGTGATCATTGTATGAGCCTAGCTACACTTTAATCTTTTCAGCAAATTATTACATGTACCTTAGAATCCATCTTGCGATATGGAGATGCACTTTGTTTCTTTCAATGTCCTCTGAAATGCATTTTAAGCAAGAACTTGTGCAAGGAACAATGCACTTTATGCAAGAATTTTTTTGGTAATTTACAATGAAATTTCTAATCAATTCCACCTATTATGATGACATCTTATGACGAAAATTATCTTGCTTGTTACATACATCACAACTAAGTTCATACCTAGGAAATTATCAAACATGCAATTAATGTGATGCATGTGAATATGATTTTTCACCGTGATGTTTATAACCTATGATTTAATAATAGAGCAACCTGGGTTTGGATTGATGTCTTGATTCCAGTGGTATTGATGCCTGATGAACCGTTCGCGGTTGTAGTGCCACCTTGAACCACACTTGCAGGATTTCCAACCATCTTTGTGAAACTACGCTTCGGGGCCATACTCAAAGATGCGTGTACGAGAGATAGAATTCCCGCGCTCTTCTATGAAAAATTCTTGCTGCCTCTCCTTGAGTGGAGGAAGAGATTGAAGGGGGAGGGGCGTATTTCCGGAGATGTCAAGAGGGGTGTGTGACCTCTCTTTAAGGAGGGGGGAGAAGAAGCTTCCAGAAGCTTCTCTCTCTCTCTCTCTCTCTCTCTCTCTCCCCCCTCTTCTTCTTCTTCTTCTTCTTCTTCTTCTCCTTCTCTCTCTCCCTCTTCTTCTTCTTCTCTCTTCTTCTCTCTTCTTCCTCTTCTTCTTCTTCTCTTCTTCTCCTTCTCTCTCTCCCTCTTCTTCTTCTTCTTCTTCTTCTTCTTCTTCTTCTTCTTCTTCTTCTTCTTCTTCTTCTTCTTCTTCTTCTTCTTCTTCTTCTTCTTCTTCTTCTTCTCTCTCTCTCTCTCTCTCTCTCTCTCTCTCTCTCTCTCTCTCTCTCTCTCTCTCTCTCTCTCTCTCTCTTCTTCTTCTTCTTCTTCTTTCTCTCTCTCTCTCTGGGCGGTGTTTTTGAATCACGAAGGGGGGGCGTTGTTGACGATGAGGGAGGGGGGCTGCTGATGTTGAAGATGGAGGGGGGGTGTGATGATGCAGGCAACAAGGGAGGGGGGACTACCTTTTGTAGAGGGGGGGAGGAGGTGGCTTATGGGGGGGAGATGGCCATTAACGGCCGCCACCCCTCCCACTTGGGGGGCTACATGTCCCCCCTCTCTATCATTACTCACACACTCCCTCTCTCCTCGCCATGCAGTCGGCAAGGGGAGAGAGGGAGGGAGTAAAAAAGTTGGAAAAAAAAATTAAGGGAGGGGGGTTCGCATGGGGGAAGGCACGAGGGCACGGGGGATATTACAAAATGCTTTCTTATGCTTGTCGTTAGGGTGTACTGGAACTTGGTTATAGCTCATGAAGACATAGACATTAAGATTGACTTCACACAAGTGAATTAGGTTCCAAGATTGAGACTTGGACTCATAATCACAATCTTCTGTGTTGACAATGACACAAACACTTTACTAGAAGGACAAGAGTACTATGATATTGCATTAAAAAAGTGAGCAAATACAATGCTTTATAGGGATAGACTGGGCTGGACTTTCCACCACAGTGCATATGGGATTTTGTATCCTACGCTCACACTGCTCCATAAAAAGAGGCTGAGCTCAGTGTGATAGCCAGTATCTCAACACCCCTCCTCAATCACAACCAAAAAAGTACAAAGTGTGTAGAGGCTTTAGCGAGCAGCCACCTACAAAGTGTGGGCACACCACAAACATGGTAAACACTAGAGGCTGTCGGTGTAGAAAAGACCAAGTGTGGGTACCAAAGACATGGTGGGAATCCAGAGGCTGTAGTACAAGGTTACATGAGGAGTTTACAAGGTGATGTCAGAAGCATTAGGGCTAGGCAATACAAGGCTAAAAATTTCTTTCAGAATAGGAATAGAAGGACTAATGAGGCTTGTCCTTCTCCTGGTTCTCTTCTTCTTCATCTCTTCTTCTTCTTCTTCTTCTTCCTTTGCTCCATGGTCTTCTTCTTCTTTAACAATAGCTAGATAGGCCTTTTTAGACCTTTTCCTAGCATGACAATGACAAAATTTCTCAGTGTGCCCAATAGTCACATACCAATTGATCTTTCTTGCCCTTATGCCTATTACCGATATATAACCTTTGTTAATCTTTAGAGGTGCTTGGTTCTTCTTTGGATTTTATCCTCTTTTATTCTTCTAGCAGGGAGGCCTTAATATCAACCTATTTAGGACTAGGCATATTGATTAATGTAGTTGACAGATTATTATAGTTAGGAGGCAGGCTTTTTAACAACACACCGATACAAATATCTTCATCTATCTTGAGATCAATTCCTACAAGTTGAGTTAGGAGACTTTCCATGTAGTTTAAATGAGTTGCAAGAGATGTGTTTGCTTTCATATCTAGCTTGAAAAATTCAATCAGTAATCCATACTTAAATGACTTCGATTGTGCACCAAATGACATCTAATATCTTCCATGTATCATTGGAGGTATCCACATGGTGGATGTAGTTGTCATCCAATTCCAGCTTAATGATGGCTCGTCCTTTGCCATCATTCTTCTACCAAGTAGCTACAAGGTCTGTATTCCAAGGCTTCTTCTCTTTGCCATTGGTAATGGCCCAAAGACCCTTCTTCATCTGGATGAGCTTGATGCGGGTTTGCCAGGTGTGAAACCCAACTCCTTTGAACCGAACAGTTGGAGAGTCTTTGCCCCCATGCTAGAGTGGCAAAGACAACAGCAAATCCGCTCCAAAATTCTCATATTTGAGCAATAGAAAAGTTGATTGTGTCAAAAGACACAAGTGCTAAGAGCACTAGATTAGTGTCAATAGACACTGCATTTGTATCTTCTTCCTTGAGTCTTCCAAATGTTCAAACTCCTTCAAGATCTTCCAAAATCCAATCTTCCCCTCTTGAATCTGATGTTGGGAACTTTAGATTTGAGTGGCAAGAACTTTAGAGAGCTGGAGCCAATGGGAAGGCGAAGTGAAAAAAGCTTTGAGAAAAGTTAGCTATGGCAAATTAGGGTTTTTAGGACAACGATATGATTTTTTGCTTACTATAGCACAGATGGCCATTTGGGGAAACCCTCTAAGTGGGAGAGGGCTTGGGTGTGGTTCTTCAATTTCCCTATGGTAGATGTTAGGATCACAACTTGCACGCAGTGCACCAGCCGTACAAACAATAATAGGCACAAATAGGGCAGTAATGTAAAATTTTGCAATGTTGAGATCTTCTATGAGTAATTTTGAGCTGTGATGGACCAAGGAGGATCATATTGAGGTCAGAAAGAGATATCTAGAAGAAAGCTTCAAGAGATATTGCCTGGTGTGGGAGATCTAGCTCCTCAAGGCTGGCAGGGTACTAGTTTGTCTATGGCTACCACAAGCTTGATTGAAGATAGAAGTGAAAATGGATCTAGAAGTGAAGTCATGAGCTGACCAGAAGTAAAGAGGAGCTGAGAGAGAAGTGTGATGAGCTAGGCCATGCCCGTCTGGGCTCTGATACCATGTGAAAATACATGGATCTAGGACATAGCTATGGAGTTTGAAAGAGGAAGAGTGAGCTCATGAAGACATAGACATTAAGACTGACTGTCACAAAAGTGAATAAGGTTCCAAGATTGAGACTTGGACTCATAAACACAATCTTGTATGTTGACAATGACACAGACACTTTATTGGAAGGAAAAAAGTACTATGACATTGTATAAAAAAGAGAGCAAGTACAATGCTTTATAGGGATAGATTGGGGTGCACTTTCCACCATTGTGCATATTGGACTCTACAACCTGAGCCCACAGTGCTCCATACAAAGAGGCTAAGCTAGGTGTGATACCCAATATCTCAGCAACTGTTTCACTAGGGTTGCGTCAAGAATCATTGAGATGTTATGCATTACAACTCTTGGATCAACTCCCTTGAGTTCAAGCAAATACGTCTATGTACTCTCGCAAGAGAGCAACGAGATCACCCTCCTCTTACTCAATCAAGTTGTCAGCTATAAGCATGGGTCGAGGATTTTCCCCTTCCCCTACTAAGTTGACCTTTGACCTTGGTAGGCCCTTCAATTGGTTCACTTGCCTATCCATATCTCTTTGCTCCCAATAAGATCACTAGCCTATCTCCTTTTTTGAATTTAATGAAGCGCTTTGGTAGGTTTTGGGGTTTTTTTTGTTTGGCTTCTGACCCCTTTGGTTGTCCTCTCTTTTTCTCCTTCAATCGTCTATGCCATAGATGGACTAGCAAGTCCCCTTTGGTGCATTTGGTCTTAGATGGTCTGGGTATCTCTAGGTTTCTCTCAAAGCTCACTTCCAAATCCAAGTTAAGCTCGCAACCCTCACTAGAGGAAAGAGTTTCACCTGGTGGTTGCAAAGTTGCTCTGAGGGTGATTTTGTTCTAAGGAGAGGTGCGCCACTTGGCTGGATCAATCCTGCTTGCTCATAGTCTATCACGTCTATGTGATCCAATCAAGTGCGATCGCATTGTCCTGAAGACTCCCTTCCTAATTATAAAAGCGTTGACTTTCCATGGCTTAGAATCTACTCTTATTTTTTCAATCATTAGGTCATCTATGTCATACTCTATCATCTCAACCTCTTCTTCACTTCCTCATTCTTGGAGCAGCAGTCTTTGTACTCGTCGCAAGGGTATGCACTTTAGTCCATTGCCATTTCAGTTCATTCATGAGGTCTTGAAATAGCTTAAGATTGGTAGATAGGTGACCAGCTAGCTCCCTTGTCAAATGCTCAAGGATCCCCTAGAGCTCAAATCTATTGGACATGATGTGGAAAAGAGTAGGTGTTAGCTATCTGCTAGGCTTTTGGCCATCATACAAAGTGGCACTAATGGGCCTTTCCCTTTGGCAACTAAGGTGCATTGGCTCTATGGGACTCACCAGTTGTCCTTGCAGCCTACTTATAATCCTCCTCATCATCTAAGAACAATAGGTCAATGGTGGCTAGCATGTGCATCCAATCCCACTCGTCCTCAAGGAAGGGGATATACTTTGTTAGTGGTCCATAAGAGTTTCTAGCTTGTGACTGTCCCTTCAAGATAGAGGATATGGCATCTAAGTTGATTGTCATGGTCTTTCAGGTATCCATCTTGACTCTTACTACCTCTAACATGTTACCTAGGAATATAATACTATTACCCCAGTCTTTGATTACTCATGCATTCCACATCTATGGTCAGCCTAGCAAAATATCGTAGTTTACTCTCTTCATAACTATAATGTTCACTAAGAACTAGATACCTACTATTTTCAAGGGCCACTCCTTTAATACTGTGAATGGTTTAACTTTCATGCCTGGAGCCCCAAGAGGAACACCAAGGAAAAGGGAATTCTCTTGCAAGAAAATCTATCTTGTAACATCAACAAGCTTGTTTATCATGTTTCATATGATCACAATGAAGAAAAGAACACCAGGCACAACAAATCTTCATGCAGCACCATGTAGATCTCCCACGGATTTTAATAGAATCAACCATATTCTTCAATATCTTCACAAAATCCATCTATAGAACAAATAAAGAAAAGGAATACACCATCTTTGAATGGAAATACATCACATAGTATTCATCTTCAATATCTTCATAGTCTTCTCTCTCAATCTCTCATATACAATCACTCTGTTTCAGTAGAATTGGCTATCTCTGACTCTCTCTCTCTCTCCATCTATCAATAATACATCATATCCTCACTAAAATCTCTCAAGATTACTCTCAATAATCCTTCTTAGGTCGTGGATACCCCTCCCAAGAGGTATGTCTGATATGAAGGGTCACCAGAGCCACTACAGTGTCCTTTCATAGCTCACTATTGTCACTTCACTCTAGTCTTCACTTGAGTCTTTGGCAGCTACTTCTTCCACTTCTTCCACTTCTTTCAGCTCTTTTGCACTTGTATTCACCTCCTTCCAAGGCTAGAAAACTTTTCCCAAGCTACACTCTCATCCATCAGAACACATACAGAAGCATACAGAACAGTCACAGAACAGTACCAGAACAGCTACAGTACAGAATAGAACAGAACATAACAGAAACAGAGGCTCTACAGAAAACCTACAGAAGGTTACAAAAGGTCATCAAAACCACATAACTCATTCTCAAACCATTCCAAACTCTCACAAACCATTCAATAAACTTTCACAATATCTCAATCTTCATCAATCAATACTCTATCCCTCCTTACAGAAGACAATCAGAACAAAACAGACCAAAACAGAACAAAACAGAAGGTATACAGAACCTATCAGAACCTATCAGAACATCAAAGAACCACCAACAAACATCATGAACTTCCAAAACACCATCATTATCATCCAAAACACTCTCAAACCACTTCCAAATCAATCAATCATCTCATAAAATCAACCATTCAGCTCTCAAAAACAACAAAAATCAGCCAAAAAACAAGTCATTTCAACACTCAACATATCCCCACACTTAATAAGGAAGAGTCCTCGCGACCCAGGAAAAAGGGAATACAAGTTCAGGGAAAAGCTCAACTTTGATCGTCAATATCTCCTAAAAAAGAATCCATCCACCACGACCCCAACTTATAACCTGGTTCTGATATAAAAATACAAAGAAAGGAAAACCCTTTATACATTAACACCTCTTATCAAACTAAAAATCACAACAAATTTATAAAGGATATAAGAGGATTCTTCTTCTTCATCAGCATCAACTTCAATTCTGCATCCACGACCCCATCCCCACAAATCTCCAAAATGTAGCTCGTACACGAAATCCAATAGGAAACCACCACGTTCATTTGACATAAATGAACTCACAACACAAACACTAATACACAACACAACCATTTGAATGACTCCTCCAAAAAGAGAGTTTTTCATTAAAAAGCATCCACCATACATTGGAAAGGTATCAATGAAGATGATCCCTCTTAAAAGATTGATGTTGTCGGAAACGATCCATAGACAAGGATTCATCTACAAAGGTTTTGGGAGGATTTTGAAAAAATTGGAGACAGCACATCCTTTCCAACAGGACCAAGTATCTGCTAGGCAAACAAAGGGCATGAAAATACAATATATCCAGCTCTGCTGGGAATCAATGCTCACATTGACATTCATGCACAACTTTGGAATAGGCTTGGAATCATTATGAGAGTGCCTATGCATATACGCCAGGTACCAAGCAAAGTGAGCAGTTAATCTCACTGAGGGATCTGCAGACTGTGAATACTGCTGAGCAAAATGAACATAGTTTTGATAAGCTTGACTGGAAGCTGTCCATTCTCCTGGAATGACTGGCCAATTGATCTACGGTCCTGTAAGGCAATCATCCGAACTCCATCCCCTTCTTCTGGAAATCTGATTATCAAACCCATCACAGTCACTAACCAACTGAGGTGGTTGAGATATAGAAGTGTTAGGAGAGGGTAATGGAATAAGGAAAAGTGGATGAAGGGAAGGATAGGAAAAATCATAAAAGGAAGAAAAGTTTAAAGAAGGAGTGGTAGAAATTTGGAGGGAATCACTAAGAAACGGTGTTAACTGATAAATAGGAAATGTGGAGGGTACATTAATGGAGGGAGAAGGACAGGGCGGAGAAGGGGAAAATACCCTATCCTCAATAAAGGAACAGTATGTAAAAATGGGAATTTGAGGGAAAGATGAAGGTTGGAAAAGAAGGGGTAAAATAATGGTGGAATTACATTGACAAAGGGAAAGATATATAGCATAGCGGTGAGCCATTTGTTGGTAATAGAGGAGGGTAGGAACAGAAGGTCCTAAGAGAGATCGTCGATGATAGGCATCAAAGAAGGGAGCATCAAATGGATTATGTTTTGAAAGATAGGCTAAGAGATCCATCCTCAGTTGATTAGTACTCTGGGCAGAGGTAGGAGCTATGTTTTGTCTTTGATTTAGGACCACCGAATCAATCATGGGATGCCACGAATTATCATGACAATCAGCTACTTTGGAGGAATAACCCTGGAACATGTCAACTATGCGCAACTCCAAATGGTTAACATACAAAACAGCCTATAAGACCACATCCCCCACATACCATGCCATATCCACCTCATCTGCAATTAACAAGTCTCCTCGTAGATACATGTATGACATCAACATGGTATCTGGCGTGACAGAATCTTCAAAGACCATTCTGACTACCTCTGTCAACAACTCAGCAGACCAAGCCCCACTCCAGCCATCCTCTGGAAGAGGTAAATCCATCGTGGAAAGCTTCATGTAGAAGACCAACTTCTATAAGTGGTAGTGGACAAAGAAAGAATGGTCGGGTAGAACATATTCCTGAAACTGCTCAAAGGTAGACCATAACAAGTCCATTCTGGACTGTAATCTTTCCACTTTATCTTGGAATAGAGGGCACAAAGTAGCCTGTCTCTGAAGAGCAGCCAAGTCCTGCTGTGAAAGAGAAGGAATCAATGGAACATTAGGGCTTGGAGGAACAGAGCGGGACTTTGCAAGTTGATCTTGCAACTGCTGGATTTGGGAGGCTTTGGTGCGCAGATCGGACGCAGATAGCTCACGTGGTGAATCCCGGAAGGTCCCCAAGAACAAAGTACTCTACTTTTTAGCACAAAAACCCATGTAAAAGCAAGCACGACATGAGACAAGAGACAAATTGGGTTCAATCTCCCCCATGCCTTGTGTGAGCGCTTCACAAAGCATGTATTTAATGTATATTTCCAATCTTTATGCTCAAAAATAGCCCAATTACAAAAATATGACAAGCTTTTAGCTTTTGAGTTTGCTTTCTACCAAAAACAGGAAAATAAAGCTAATGGACGGTGCCCATAGTGTCTGGCACGCCCAATCTCAATGTCCAAATAGAAATAACATATCCAGGCGCATAAGCGCATACAAAATAATAAATAATCGATGTCTCAATAGACATAACAAAATATAGACGTGGCGCCTATCAAAATATAGTCCAAAGGTCGAAAACCCGCTAGACTCCAATGCTTTCCTCCGCCACTGCTGCTATCTCTACACATCAACTGAAGCATTCACAATCGTTAGTAAAATAACACAATTAAACCGACAAAAGTGAATACCTAGCAGTCTTCAGCTACATAAATAAATCAACCGGTTAGAAATAAATCCTAACCTTAATTTATTACGAGTGCGCACTCTAAACTCATAAACGTTTATTAATTTAATATGCATTTTGCGGAATCACCCGCTATGGAATCACCCATGTACACACTAAATTAATGAAACGCCCGAAAAGGATAGGCGTCCCCATCAACTTCTCGCACAAAGAATCCTCTTTGCGTATGAGCCCCGGTCATCTAAGTTTACGGAATCCACCGTAAAACCTCACGGAATCCACCATGGAATATGCCTCCTGGCATCATACCCCCGGGGTGGGATAGCAATTGACCTCAATTGCTATTAGCTCAATGTGGAGCTAACAGAGTGGGGAAAGCATTTAGGTCTCTAGCGTGCATCCATTGTGCTTCCTGGCATCATACCATGGTGGATTCCGTGAGGTTTTACGGTGGATTCCGTAAACTTAGATGACCGGGGCTCATACGCAAAGAGGATTCTTTGTGCGAGAAGTTGATGGGGACGCCTATCCTTTTCGGGCGTTTCATTAATTTAGTGTGTACATGGGTGATTCCATAGCGGGTGATTCCGCAAAATGCATATTAAATTAATAAACGTTTATGAGTTTAGAGTGCGCACTCGTAATAAATTAAGGTTAGGATTTATTTCTAACCAGTTGATTTATTTATGTAGCTGAAGACTGCTAGGTATTCACTTTTGTCGGTTTAATTGTGTTATTTTACTAACGATTGTGAATGCTTCAGTTGATGTGTAGAGATAGCAGCAGTGGCGGAGGAAAGCATTGGAGTCTAGCGGGTTTTCGACCTTTGGACTATATTTTGATAGGCGCCACGCCTATATTTTGTTATGTCTATAGAGACATCGATTATTTATTATTATTTTGTATGCGCTTATGCGCCTGGATATGTTATTTCTATTTGGACATTGAGATTGGGCGTGCCAGACTCTATGGGCACCGTCCATTAGCTTTATTTTCCTATTTTTGGTAGAAAGCAAACTCAAAAGCTAAAAGCTTGTCATATTTTTGTAATTGGGCTATTTTTGAGCATAAATATTGGAAATATACATTAAATACATGCTTTGTGAAGCGCTCACACAAGGCATGGGGGAGATTGAACCCAATTTGTCTCTTGTCTCATGTCGTGCTTGCTTTTACATGGGTTTTTGTGCTAAAAAGTAGAGTACTTTGTTCTTGGGGACCTTCCGGGATTCACCACGTGAGCTATCTGCGTCCGATCTACGCACCAGTGGTATTAGAGCGGAGCAGAGATCAAGGGCTTCCAATCGCTACCAATCTCGGGCGAAGGCGGAGCTCCAGGAACAAACGGCCTCTACAGTCAATCTCGTCGCGAACCGTCGATACAGGCAGACTTCTGGCGATCAAGAACCCCTATTTCCACTGTCAGATCGCGAAGGACCAATCTCTGTCGGCGGAGGACCACTCATCAATTCTCTTCATCAAGTCGTTGAAAAAACAGTGAGAAAGCTCTTAATCTTCTTCATTAAAAGCCTAATCACAAAGCTTTAAGAGCTTAAGAGAAGCCTAAGCTTCTCAAAATCTTTTCGTGGTGTAAGAGGAGGGTCCCGAAATTTTCGCGCAGTCAAAAACGCCCCCCCCCCTCACGATCAGAAAACGGCGGCCTATTTCCTCCTTCTTAAGCTTATTAAGCTTAAGCTTAATTTATTAAGCTTAAGTCCCTCCATACTCTGCAAGTCAGTGAAGGCAAACAAGTCTGCAAACTCCGGGTCTCGCACTCCAGAAGACAAGTTCAGCAAGTCACTTGGAATCAAGTCCTGCAAGTTCTGCAAATCGGCTAAGTCCAGCAAGTCAACAACCCTGCAAGTCTGTTAAGTCTGCAACTCTGCAAGTCAGACTAAATCAGAACTGACTAGTGCTTAAAACTCATAGAAGACTTGTTCGTATGCAAAAACTCTGAACTGGAAAGTTGTTCGCAGCAAGCTGTTTTACCTATCTGCAAGTTCGTTGAAGTACTTTCAGCAAATGGAGACAGAAATATTTCAGAATTTCTGAAAATTGAAGAAGAAAATACCCAAAAATACATAGCCTTGTAACCCCAAGTTTGAGCTACGCTCATCCCGCTAACTGATTTTGAGTGAGAAAGGTTTGTTGAGTTTTACAGGATGACTACCCCACATATGGATGATCCTATGACTGAAGACGATCTACCTGAACCTACCATGGAACAAAAGCTGGATCTTATCATGCTACAATTGGACGAAGAGCGAAGAGCTAGGCAAGCATTGCAAGCACAATTGACAAAGCTACAAGGAGCGTCCACTGACAAAGAAGAACCTCAAGCTGAAGATCTGATTCGCCGTACCATCGACGCCACTCTTGAAGCACAAACCATTCGCAAGGAATCCAAGATAAGTAAACGAAGTTTCAAGTTTCGCACTTTCAATGGCATAAGAGAAGGAAAGACTGTTTTATCATTCATTAGCCAGTTTGATGACTATTTCCATGAGGAAACTTATCCTGAGAAAGATAAAATCAAGTGTGTTACTAATCATCTGATAGACAGAGCATCACTTTGGTGGACTGTAGTCCGCAAGAGTATAGAATGTCCTGCTACATGGGAAGATTTCAAGAAGAAGTTCATGCAAAATTTTCTACCACCGCAATTTCATGAGAAGGCTATCAAGCAATGGGATTTACTTCAACAGCGCGACCGTGAGCCTATTCCACAGTATACAGAGCGTTTTTGGAATGCACTCCTACAGCTACGCATGCTTGAAGACGTACCAGAGACGACCCATAAGCGGAAGTACATGTCTGGACTTCTTGGACATTACTACGCTGAGGTGAATATGTTCAAGCCTGCTACCCTTGAAGATGCCATCTCCTTAGCTCACGACACTGAAGATAAGTTACGCGGAAGAGATCGACGACCACAGCAATTCCAAGCAAACGGTAATTATGGATCTAAACAATTCAATTCCAATTTCAGAAGGTTTAATCCAGGTCGTTTTTCATCACCATCTTTCCGCAAGAATTGGCCTAAACCACCTGCATTACCATCAACTGTCAATCCAAATCCTAAGCCTATCCAACAAGCAAATCCAAATATACCCAGACTCCCAGCCATTGCAAATAATGTGACCAAAGCCAAGCCCATCGTATGTTACAAGTGTCACCAGCCAGGCCATCTCGCAGCAAATTGTCATTCAAAGAAGCCATCAGCACATATCAACTACCTTGGAGCTATGGACGAAGACGAGCATGAGGATATGCCGGATTTCACTGAAGATGAAGATGATCCTACTACTACTTCCGACACTTTACCAGGTATGCCTACTTTACATTCATTGTTGACTATGAAATGTATGGTGCATGAAAAAGAAAGAACTATACTGCATGATGACGGTAGTACCCATGACTTTATTTCAGCAAAATTGGTAAAGGAATTGAAATTGCATACTGTACCTACGCATTATCGCATAAAAGCTGCATTTTTAGGCACTAGGTACAATGGCACACAAGAAGTTCAAGATTTAGAAATTCAAATTGGTCCATATATTGAAAGAAGAAATTTCTTAGTTGTCCCATTACAGTCTAGTGACATTATTCTAGGAATGCCATGGAGACACCAACATAATCCCAATATAGATTATTCCACACACACAATGAATATAAATTTTCAAGGAAAATCTATTACATTATCTGGTATGCAACCATCTCATATGTTTCCACTGCTTTCGCATACTCAAGCAAAACGTGCACTACACAAGAATACTAAATCATATCTCATTTGGGTGAATGAATTGCACGCAAAAGAAACTCATATGCACCCTAGGCATAAGGAATTTCTTGCATATTTTAAGGACTGTTTTGCAGAAGACCTACCACCAGGTTTACCTCCATCACGTCCAGAAGACCATAAACTTGACCTAATACCTGGTACACAACCACCTTGCAAAGCCCCATATAGGCACAATCAAATAGAGCAAAAAGAAATCCAGAGTCAAGTAGAAGAATTACTAAATAGAGGTTTAATTCGACCTAGCAGTTCCCCATTCGGTGCACCTGTGCTCTTAGTCAAGAAAAAGAATAATACTTATCGGATGTGTATTGACTACCGAGCATTAAACAAGATCACTGTAAAGAATAGGTATCCTATACCTAGAGTTGATGACCTTATGGACAAACTGCAAGGATCTTCTATATTTAGTAAAATTGACCTTAAATCTGGATATCATCAGGTGAGGTTAGATAGATCCGATATATTTAAGACTGCATTCAGGACACAGTTTGGCCATTACGAATTCTTAGTTATGCCATTCGGATTAACTAATGCACCTGCTACTTTCAGTAGAATGATGAACCGTATTTTTCTAAAATATCAATATTGTGTGATTGTTTTCTTTGATGATATTTTAGTGTTCAGTCAAAGTGAAAAAGAGCATTATGAGCATTTATCATTAGTTTTTCAATTACTGAAAGAAAATCAATTGTTTGCAAATCCTGACAAGAGTGAATTCTTTAAGACAGAAATAGAATATCTAGGTCATATTGTAACAAAAGAAGGAATAAAAGTTGATCCTAAGAAAATTGACGCAATATTGCATTGGCCTATTCCTAAAAATGTACATGAATTACGTTCATTCCTTGGTCTTGCTAGTTTCTATAGGAAGTTTGTACGTAATTTCTCATTACTTGCTTTACCATTGACCAAACTTCTTAAGAAAGGCATTGTTTATCAATGGACTGAAAACCAGCAGAAATCCTTTGATTTACTCAAACGTGCATTGACCAATGCCCCTGTCCTACAATTGCCTGACTTTACTAGACCATTCTTTCTAGTTGTGACCGATGCTAGCGGATCAGGAATAGGAGCCGTGCTAATGCAAGACAACCATCCAATAGCATATTCTAGTTCTAAGCTGAAACCCTCTGAGCTTAAATATTCCACTTATGACAAGGAACTCTTAGCAGTTGTACAAGCATTAAAACAATGGAAGCATTATTTAATGGGTTCAGAATTCATGATAAAGACCGATCAGCAAAGCATTAGACATCTACTTAGCCAACCTCAAATTTCTGACCGTCATATCAAATGGGCTTCATTCATTCAAAGTTTCCATCCTATCATCCAATACCAACCTGGAAAAGAAAATGTAGTTGCCGATGCATTGAGTAGAAGACCTGCAATTCATAACATTTCTATCATATCTATTGATTCTTTGATTGCTATGAAAGACACATATCACCAGGATATTACTTTTCATTCTGATTGGCAAAAATTAGTTCAAAATAATTTCATTCCTGTTGATTCATTGTCATATAATGATGGATTCATGTTCTTTGACAAGAGACTGTGTGTTACTATTCCATTCCGATCTTTTGTTTTGAATGAAATTCATTGTCCCCTATATCAAGGTCATAGAGGTATCATTTCTACATTACGCATGTTAACTGAAGATTTTTATTGGCCGCATATGGATGCAGATGTGTCTAATTTTGTTTCTGAATGTTTGATTTGTCAAAGAATAAAGAGACATCATGGTAAACAGTATGGGTTATTAATGCCTTTATCTATTCCATCTAAACCTTGGGAACATATATCTATGGATTTCATTACTGGCTTACCAAATACTAAATCTAACCATGACATGATTTGGACAATTGTAGATAGATTTAGTAAGCAAGCATATTTCATTGCATGTAAGAAAACTTTAACAGCATCACAAGCAGCACAGTTATTTTTGAAAACTATTTTTACTAACCATGGATTGCCGAAAGTGATTATTTCAGATAGAGATTCTAGATTTTGTAATAATTTTTGGATTACACTGTTTGCAAATCTAGGCACAAAGATTGATTTCTCATCTGCATTTCATCCAGAAACAAATGGACAAACAGAAGCCACAAATAGCACCATTCTAGATCTTTTACGTGCATACACTATCTCTAAACCTCAGACATGGGATATTCATTTACATTTATTACAGTTTGCATATAACAATACACCGCACACATCTACAAAGAAAGCACCTTTTGAAGTTATTTATGGATATAGATTATCTACACCTATAGCATCTTTGTCTAATAGAATACAAAGTGCCGATGATATTGCTATTATGCATAACACTATTTTTGATGAGGTCAAGGATATGATTGCTAAAGCCCAACAATCATATACCAAACAAGCCAACAAGAAAAGACAAGCCATGACTTACAAAGTTGATGATTATGTTTGGCTTAGAATAGAAAAGCGTAGACTGCAAAGTGTAGATAGACATCCAGTTGTCAAATTAGCCCCTAGATTCTACGGACCATTTAGAATCATTCATAAGATTAATGACAATGCATTCAAGTTAGAACTGCCATCTCATTGGAAAATTCATAATACATTTCATATTAGTTTATTGAGACCATTTAGAGGATAATTACCTATCCACCCTGTCTATGAAAATCCACCTTTACTAGAAGAAGAGACTGAAATACTTGAACCAGAAGCCATTATAGACACTGACTACATGACCACTAGAACTGGCCGAAGGTATTCTAGATATCTAGTGAAATTTAAGAACCATCCTGTAGAAGAAGCACAATGGATGCACGCTAGAGACTTAAATGCTTTCCCCACTCTGTTAGCTCCACATTGAGCTAATAGCAATTGAGGTCAATTGCTATCCCACCCCGGGGGTATGATGCCAGGAGGCATATTCCACGGTGGATTCCGTGAGGTTTTACGGTGGATTCCGTAAACTTAGATGACCGGGGCTCATACGCAAAGAGGATTCTTTGTGCGAGAAGTTGATGGGGACGCCTGTCCTTTTCGGGCATTTCATTAATTTAGTGTGTACATGGGTGATTCCATAGCGGGTGATTCCGCAAAATGCATATTAAATTAATAAACGTTTATGAGTTTAGAGTACGCACTTGTAATAAATTAAGGTTAGGATTTATTTCTAACCAGTTGATTTATTTATGTAGCTGAAGACTGCTAGGTATTCACTTTTGTCGGTTTAATTGTGTTATTTTACTAACGATTGTGAATGCTTCAGTTGATGTGTAGAGATAGCAGCAGTGGCGGAGGAAAGCATTGGAGTCTAGCGGGTTTTCGACCTTTGGACTATATTTTGATAGGCGCCACGCCTATATTTTGTTATGTCTATAGAGACATCGATTATTTATTATTATTTTGTATGCGCTTATGCGCCTGGATATGTTATTTCTATTTGGACATTGAGATTGGGCGTGCCAGACTCTATGGGCACCGTCCATTAGCTTTATTTTCCTATTTTTGGTAGAAAGCAAACTCAAAAGCTAAAAGCTTGTCATATTTTTGTAATTGGGCTATTTTTGAGCATAAAGATTGGAAATATACATTAAATACATGCTTTGTGAAGCGCTCACACAAGGCATGGGGGAGATTGAACCCAATTTGTCTCTTGTCTCATGTCGTGCTTGCTTTTACATGGGTTTTTGTGCTAAAAAGTAGAGTACTTTGTTCTTGGGGACTGGTGCGCAGATCGGTCGCAGATAGCTCACGTGGTGAATCCCATTTGATATGACGGTCAGAAATTTGGGGTTGGCTAAGTAGATGTCTAATGCTTTGCTGGTCGGTCTTTATCATAAATTCTGAACCCATTAAATAATGCTTCCATTGTTTTAATGCTTGTACAACTGCTAAGAGTTCCTTGTCATAAGTGGAATATTTAAGCTCAGAGGGTTTCAGCTTAGAACTAGAATATGCTATTGGATGATTGTCTTGCATTAGCACGGCTCCTATTCCTGATCCGCTTGCATCGGTCACAACTAGAAAGAATGGTCGGTTAAAGTCAGGTAATTGTAGAACAGGGGCATTGGTCAATGCACGTTTGAGTAAATCAAAGGATTTCTGCTGGTTTTCAGTCCATTGGTAAACAATGCCTTTCTTAAGAAGTTTGGTCAATGGTAAAGCAAGTAATGAGAAATTACGTACAAACTTCCTATAGAAACTAGCAAGACCAAGGAATGAGCGTAATTCATGTACATTTTTAGGAACAGACCAATGCAATATTGCATCAATTTTCTTAGGATCAACTTTTATTCCTTCTTTTGATACAATATGACCTAGATATTCTATTTCTGTCTTAAAGAATTCACTCTTGTCAGGATTTGCAAACAATTGATTTTCTTTCAGTAATTGAAAAACTAATGATAAATGCTCATAATGCTCTTTTTCACTTTGACTGAACACTAAAATATCATCAAAGAAAACAATCACACAATATTGATATTTTAGAAAAATACGGTTCATCATTCTATTGAAAGTAGCAGGTGCATTAGTTAATCCGAATGGCATGACTAGAAATTCATAATGGCCAAACTGTGTCCTGAATGCAGTCTTAAATATGTCGGATCTATCTAATCTCACCTGATGATATCCAGATTTAAGGTCAATTTTACTAAATATAGAAGATCCTTGCAGTTTGTCCATAAGGTCATCAACTCTAGGTATAGGATACCTATTCTTTACAGTGATCTTGTTTAATGCTCGGTAGTCAATACACATCCGATAAGTATTATTCTTTTTCTTGACTAAGAGCACAGGTGCACCGAATGGGGAACTGCTAGGTCGAATTAAACCTCTATTTAGTAATTCTTCTACTTGACTCTGGATTTCTTTTTGCTCTATTTGATTGTGCCTATATGGGGCTTTGCAAGGTGGTTGTGTGCCAGGTATTAGGTCAATTTTATGGTCTTCTGGACATGATGGAGGTAAACCTGGTGGTAGGTCTTCTGCAAAACAGTCCTTAAAATATGCAAGAAATTCCTTATGCCTAGGGTGCATATGAGTTTCTTTTGCGTGCAATTCATTCACCCAAATGAGATATGATTTAGTATTCTTGCGTAGTGCACGTTTTGCTTGAGTATGCGAAAGCAGTGGAAACATATGAGATGCATGCATACCAAATAATGTAATAGATTTTCCTTGAAAATTTATATTCATTGTGTGTGTGGAATAATCTATATTGGGATTATGTTGGTGTCTCCATGGCATTCCTAGAATAATGTCGCTTGACTGTAATGGGACAACTAAGAAATTTCTTCTTTCAATATATGGACCAATTTGAATTTCTAAATCTTGAACTTCTTGTGTGCCATTGTACCTAGTACCTAAAAATGCAGCTTTTATGCGATAGTGCGTAGGTACAGTATGCAATTTCAATTCCTTTACCAATTTTGCTGAAATAAAGTCATGGGTACTACCGTCATCATGCAATATAGTTCTTTCTTTTCCATGCACCATACATTTCATAGTCAACAATGAATGTGAGGTAGGCATACCTGGTAAAGTGTCGGAAGTAGTAGTAGGATCATCTTCTTCTTCAGTGAAATCTGGCATATCCTCATGCTCGTCTTCGTCCATAGCTCCAAGGTAGTTGATATGTGCTGATGGCTTCTTTGAATGACAATTTGCTGCGAGATGCCCTGGCTGGTGACACTTGTAGCATACGATGGGCTTGGCTTTGGTCACATTATTTGCAATGGCTGGGAGTCTGGGTATATTTGGATTTGCTTGTGGAATAGGTTTAGAATTTGGATTGATAGTGGATGGTAATGCAGGACAATCATCCAATAGCATATTCTAGTTCTAAGCTGAAACCCTCTGAGCTTAAATATTCCACTTATGACAAGGAACTCTTAGCAGTTGTACAAGCATTAAAACAATGGAAGCATTATTTAATGGGTTCAGAATTCATGATAAAGACCGACCAGCAAAGCATTAGACATTTACTTAGCCAACCCCAAATTTCTGACCGCCATATCAAATGGGCTTCATTCATTCAAAGTTTCCATCCTATCATTCAATACCAACCTGGAAAAGAAAATGTAGTTGCTGATGCATTGAGTAGAAGACCTGCAATTCATAACATTTCTATCATATCTTTTGATTCTTTGATTGCTATGAAAGACACATATCACCAGGATATTACTTTTCATTCTGATTGGCACAAATTAGTTCAAAATAATTTCATTCCTGTTGATTCATTGTCATATAATGATGGATTCATGTTCTTTGAAAAGAGACTGTGTGTTACTATTCCATTCCGATCTTTTGTTTTGAATGAAATTCATTGTCCCCCATATCAAGGTCATAGAGGTACCATTTCTACATTACGCATGTTAATTGAAGATTTTTATTGGCCGCATATGCATGCAGATGTATCTAATTTTGTTTCTGAATGTCTGATTTGTCAAAGAATAAAAAGACATCATGGTAAACAGTATGGACTATTAATGCCTTTATCTATTCCATCTAAACCTTGGGAACATATATCTATGGATTTCATTACTGGTTTACCAAATACTAAATCTAACCATGACATGATTTGGACAATTGTAGATAGATTTAGTAAGCAAGCATATTTCATTGCATGTAAGAAAACTTTAACAGCATCACAAGCAGCACAGTTATTTTTGAAAACTATTTTTACTAACCATGGATTGCCGAAAGTGATTATTTCAGATAGAGATTCTAGATTTTGTAATAATTTTTGGATTAGACTGTTTGCAAATCTAGGCACAAAGATTGATTTCTCATCTGCATTTCATCTAGAAACAAATGGACAAACAGAAGCCACAAATAGTACCATTCTAGATCTTTTACGTGCATACACTATCTCTAAACCTCAGACATGGGATACTCATTTACATTTATTACAGTTTGCATATAACAATACACCGCACACATCTACAAAGAAAGCACCTTTTGAAGTTATTTATGGATATAGATTATCTACACCTATAGCATCTTTGTCTAATAGAATACAAAGTGCCGATGATATTACTGTTATGCATAACACTATTTTTGATGAGGTCAAGGATATGATTGCTAAAGCCCAACAATCATATACTAAACAAGCCAACAAGAAAAGACAAGCCATGAATTTCAAAGTTGATGATTATGTTTGGCTTAGAATAGAAAAGCGTAGACTGCAAAGTGTAGATAGACATCCAGTTGTCAAATTAGCCCCTAGATTCTACGGACCATTTAGAATCATTCATAAGATTAATGACAATGCATTCAAGTTAGAACTGCCATCCCATTGGAAAATTCATAATACATTTCATATTAGTTTATTGAGACCATTTAGAGGACAATTACCTATCCACCCTATCTATGAAAACCCACCTTTACTAGAAGAAGAGACTGAAATACTTGAACCAGAAGCCATTATAGACACTGACTACATGACCACTAGAACTGGCCGAAGGTATTCTAGATATCTAGTAAAATTTAAGAACCATCCTGTAGAGGAAGCACAATGGATGCACGCTAGAGACCTAAATGCTTTCCCCACTCTGTTAGCTCCACATTGAGCTAATAGCAATTGAGGTCAATTGCTATCCCACCCCGGGGGTATGATGCCAGGAGGCATATTCCACGGTGGATTCCGTGAGGTTTTACGGTGGATTCCGTAAACTAACTTAGATGACCGGGGCTCATACGCAAAGAGGATTCTTTGTGCGAGAAGTTGATGGGGACGCCTATCCTTTTCGGGCGTTTCATTAATTTAGTGTGTACATGGGTGATTCCATAGCGGGTGATTCCGCAAAATGCATATTAAATTAATAAACGTTTATGAGTTTAGAGTGCGCACTCGTAATAAATTAAGGTTAGGATTTATTTCTAACCAGTTGATTTATTTATGTAGCTGAAGACTGCTAGGTATTCACTTTTGTCGGTTTAATTGTGTTATTTTACTAACGATTGTGAATGCTTCAGTTGATGTGTAGAGATAGCAGCAGTGGCGGAGGAAAGCATTGGAGTCTAGCGGGTTTCCGACCTTTGGACTATATTTTGATAGGCGCCACGCCTATATTTTGTTATGTCTATAGAGACATCGATTATTTATTATTATTTTGTATGCGCTTATGCGCCTGGATATGTTATTTCTATTTGGACATTGAGATTGGGCGTGCCAGACACTATGGGCACCGTCCATTAGCTTTATTTTCCTATTTTTGGTAGAAAGCAAACTCAAAAGCTAAAAGCTTGTCATATTTTTGTAATTGGGCTATTTTTGAGCATAAAGATTGGAAATATACATTAAATACATGCTTTGTGAAGCGCTCACACAAGGCATGGGGGAGATTGAACCCAATTTGTCTCTTGTCTCATGTCGTGCTTGCTTTTACATGGGTTTTTGTGCTAAAAAGTAGAGTACTTTGTTCTTGGGGACCTTCTGGGATTCACCACGTGAGCTATCTGCGACCGATCTGCGCAATATGATGCCAGGAGGCATATTCCATGGTGGATTCCGTGAGGTTTTACGGTGGATTCCGTAAACTTAGATGACCGGGGCTCATACGCAAAGAGGATTCTTTGTGCGAGAAGTTGATGGGGACGCCTATCCTTTTCGGGCGTTAGTCAGTTCTGATTTAGTCTGACTTGCAGAGTTGCAGACTTAGCAGACTTGCAGGGTTGTTGACTTGCTGGACTTAGTCGATTTGCAGAACTTGCAGGACTTGTTTAGAGTCGACTTGCGAAACTTGACTTCTGGTGCGCAGGACCTGGAGTTTACAGACTTCTCTGCCTTGTCTGACTTGAGAGTAGCTTGATGACTTAAGCTTAATTTATTAAGCTTAAGCTATGGAAGGAGGAGGTAATAGGCAGCATCGTCGTCAATTTTCGTGGGGGGGGGGGGGGCCGTTTTTCCCACGCGAAATTTTCGGGCCTCTCCAGGATGCATCGATTTGTTGATTGGAAGCTTAATAAGCTTCTTAAACTTTGTTTTAAGCTTTTAAACTAAGCTTTTTGAAGAAAGAGATATGGCTTCTTACTGTTTATCACGACTTGTTCATGGAGATGAGGGAGTGGTCCTCCGCCGACAGAGAGTGGTCCTTCGCGATCTGACAGTGGAAATAGGGGTTCTTGATCGCCAGAAGTCTGCCTGTATCGACGGTTCGCGACGAGATTGACTGTAGAGGCCGTTTGTTCCTGGAGCTCCGCCTTCGCCCGAGATTGGTAGCGATTGGAAGCCCTTGATCTCTGCTCCGCTCTGATACCACTGGTGCGCAGATCGGACGCAGATAGCTCACGTGGTGAATCCCAGAAGGTCCCCAAGAACAAAGTACTCTACTTTTTAGCACAAAAACCCATGTAAAAGCAAGCACGACATGAGACAAGAGACAAATTGGGTTCAATCTCCCCCATGCCTTGTGTGAGCGCTTCACAAAGCATGTATTTAATGTATATTTCCAATCTTTATGCTCAAAAATAGCCCAATTACAAAAATATGACAAGCTTTTAGCTTTTGAGTTTGCTTTCTACCAAAAACAGGAAAATAAAGCTAATGGACGGTGCCCATAGTGTCTGGCACGCCCAATCTCAATGTCCAAATAGAAATAACATATCCAGGCGCATAAGCGCATACAAAATAATAAATAATCGATGTCTCAATAGACATAACAAAATATAGACGTGGCGCCTATCAAAATATAGTCCAAAGGTCGAAAACCCGCTAGACTCCAATGCTTTCCTCCGCCACTGCTGCTATCTCTACACATCAACTGAAGCATTCACAATCGTTAGTAAAATAACACAATTAAACCGACAAAAGTGAATACCTAGCAGTCTTCAGCTACATAAATAAATCAACCGGTTAGAAATAAATCCTAACCTTAATTTATTACGAGTGCGCACTCTAAACTCATAAACGTTTATTAATTTAATATGCATTTTGCGGAATCACCCGCTATGGAATCACCCATGTACACACTAAATTAATGAAACGCCCGAAAAGGATAGGCGTCCCCATCAACTTCTCGCACAAAGAATCCTCTTTGCGTATGAGCCCCGGTCATCTAAGTTAGTTTACGGAATCCACCGTAAAACCTCACGGAATCCACCGTGGAATATGCCTCCTGGCATCAGGCTTGGTTTGCCACTGTGTCATTGGCCATTTGTAAAGCTGAAAGTTTGTCATCTAAGATAGCTTGGAACTCCTTCGCTTCTCTGGACATTTTCTCCTTCTCCTCTGAAAGGCTAGTAACTTGTGATTGAGCCTCTAGTAACTGGGTCTTCAAAGAAGAGATCTCATCGCTTTGGGTGGCAACCAGTTGGGTTTGTTGTTCCATTTGCTTAAATAAATCTGCTAGGGTATCTTTAGCAGAAGCTAACTCAGATGTTGCCTTATGCAACTGGTCCTTAGACTGCATGAGCTCTTCATAAAAGGACGCGTACAGCTGTTGAACACAGGCTGTCACGGACAATTCAATGGAACTTTGAATATCTTTACAGAGGAAAGAAATGGCATCTCCTGAGACTAGACTGTTCAGAGAGGGAACTGATATGTCCAAGGATCCTTCTCGATGTGCTCTGAACAGGTTAGTACAAGTGAGATACCCAGGGAGTTCACTGCCAGAGGTAGCAGGGATAGGTACTGAAGGAAGTACGGAAGGAGCTTTATCCGCTACCCGCTTCAAGCGTTTGCGCTGTATGACCAGGGGAGGCGGAGAATCATCATCCTCGATGTCAATGGGTTCTGACTCATCTGAAGGTGGAGGAGGAGGTACTGGATCTGATGGAGGAGGTGGAGGCACAGTCTTCTGTAAACCTGAATAGGTCAAGAAGGCAGACAAATATGATCCATATGTGACATTGGTAACATTACCCCAGGTGACTTTAACAAAATGCTGATCCATTTTAGTGAGGAGATAAGTGCTCCAATCAATAGCAACTCCTTTCAGCACCATCCTGGAAGCTGTGAAAAGCTCTTTGGACAAGTACTGGGATGGCGTTTTGGCAGGCATAAACCTGTCCTGAAGAAACTGACAGATCGTCTTCCATACGGGATCAGTGATCATAGAAAAGGAAAATCCTGAAGAGTTTATCACCTTCTTAACATCGAGGATTTCCCTTGTCTGCTTTTGCAACAGCTTTAGAATCTCTTCATTAGAGAAGAGCTGACGAGTGGTAACAAAAGGTTCACCTTTGAAGGGAAGAGACAGAGCCTTCCCTAAGCCTCGAGGTGTCAAAGTCATAGAAACTCCCTGGACTAGTCCTGTCTTCTTGCTGTAAGAGGCCAGGAACTCATCACATAACGACGGATCCTCTGGAAGCAATGGAAAAGAAGTAGCCACAAAAGCAGCAAGGCCCGCCTTCGTGAGAGGCTCAAAAGTAAGTAGGGAAGAGTAATCCCTACTAACTAGTGGGACGTACTGGATAGGGGGAGGAGCATGAGAAGGCGCCATTCAGATGGTTACACGCACACCACAAACACAGACAATCAAGGAGAATGCCTGCAAAGCAACAGACAAAAAACCAAGGATAAGAGAACAACCAATAAAACGTGACACGACCAACGAATCCCAAGCAAACCACATCCTAGAAAAAATTTGACATGACCTTGAGACAAATGCGACCGAAAGCTTCATGCGATGCAACAGACAAACACCCAGAACCCCGTAACAGGCAATAAAAGAAAAAAAACTGCATATCGTACCCTTAACCGTAACAAAGACAGTAAATCAAATCAATACCACATCCGACACATATCATGACTACATCGTTGATACACCAGGACTAGACCAGGAAAATAACGCTAATGACTGCGCATACCCATCCCACGAAACCGATTCATTAAAAAGGGGAATTAAGTGCAGTGAGGGGAAATTAATTTAATGAAGGGTTGATTTTAATAAATTATTAAAAATCGGTGAATTTTTATTAGGTGATAAACCTTAGCAAGAAAACGGCGGTTCCTTATTATAAATTAAATTACCAATTATTAGGTTAAAACGGTGCTTTTATTCGAATCCCGACTTCGATACCCGACTGGGTCTCTAAATGCAAATTCATTGATTACAAATTAAAGTGATGTGGAGCACTTTTTTGCCAGCGCGTGCTCATGTGACGGCTGGTTCATTTGAAATAAAAATTAAAGTGCCTCTTTAGCACACGTAGCGCGTGCTAAGTGAACGGCTGGTTTATTTTAATTAAAAAGTATGTGTGTGTTGAGCGTGAATGCGCGTGGAAACTGTGGGTGAATTAAAGAGTTCATTTTAACAATGAATGTGTGATTAAGGGGGAAATGAAAATAAATAAAACACATAAAATAAATACTTGGAAGGGGTGTGTATGTAATGCAGAAATGCGCACGGAAGAGTCTCCCAAAAGAAGTGAATCCAGTAAAGGAAAAGTAAAGATCACTGATGAAACAACAAACACAACACCTTAGCAGATGTGTTGATTTGGTTTTTGTTGGTTTTTGAATTTTTTTAAATTGTGATTATTTATGGTTGGTTATGTTGTTTGGGTGGTTATTATGGGTTGTGGATGTGTTTTGTTGTTTTTTTAATTTGTGTAGGTTTGGTTGTTGGTGTTGGTTTTTGTGTTTTTTTTAAAAAATAAGAATAAAAATAATAATAGGAAAATTAATATAAACAACACAGGAATATGGAGGAAATATCCACAATGGGGTCTAGGCAAATAAAATAGAGAGTGTGAAGGGAAATTCCCGTTTGTTGGGTTGTTAGTGTGTTGTTCTCTTTTTTTTTTTTAACAATAGGGTTACCATATATGATAATTTTTAAAAGTGAAAAATAAATGAAAAATGGTCAAGGGAGGTGAGGGGAAATTTTTAGAATTTTTTAAGAATTTTTTAAAAGAAATTTTTTACTATTTTTAAATGAATTTTCTACATTTATTGGCAATTTGGGGGTTAAATTGGGAAATGTGTAATTTTCAGAAATTTTAGGGTGGGTAATTTCCAGCGGAAAAACTCCCAAAAATTGGCAAAAAACAAAGGGAATTTTTAGAAATTTTTTTGAATTATTTTAATGGGAAAATTAATTTAGAAATTAATTAAATCATATAAATCATGTTAATCAGATAAATCAGTTAGAAGTAAGTCAGTTAAGTCTGGTTAGTCTGGATAAGTCATGTGAGTTAAATCTGGTTTAGTCAGGTTAGTTAGGGTTGATTAGGTTAGTGTGAGTTAATCTAAGTAAGCTAGGTCAATTAAGGTAGTCTAGGGTCAGTTAGTCAATTTAGTTAGTTAGGCAAGTCCTAACTAACCAGGGGGAGACTAACTAACCTAGGGTTAGTTAGTGGGGGTGGAACTAACCTGAGTTAGGTTAGTCAGACTAACTACAGGTAGGTTAGTGAAAATCTAACCCTAGTTAGGTTAGTGTGATCCTAACCCTAGTTAGGTTAGTTATTAACTAAAGTTAGATTAGTGTAACTAACTAAAGCTAGGTTAGTGGCTAACCTGGTAGGGAGGTGGTGGGGGAAGGAGGAGGAGGAAGGGGAGGAGGGGGAGGAGGAGATGGAGGCGGCGGGCTCCGGGCAACGGCGCGCGGCGCGCGATCCAGGCGGCGTGGCGGCGGTCCAGGCGGCGGCGGCAGTCCCAGAGGGCGGCGGGAACAGTCCCAGAGGGCGGCGGCGGCAGTCCGCAGGCGGCGGCGGCAGTCCCAGAGGGCGGCGGCGGGGCAGGAATGAGGAAGGGGGGAGGAGGAAGGAAGAAGGAGAGAGGGAGGGTGGAAGCAGGCGGGAGGGAGGAAGAAGGGGAGGGTGGGAGGTGGAGGAAAGGAGAGGGGCAAAGAAGAAGAAGAAGAAGGGGAAGGAGGAGTAGGAGGAGGGGGGGAATGCAGGAGGAGGAGGGGACGCAGGAAGAAGAGGGAGAGGGAGGTGGTTGGGGGGAAGGGGTCGGGGAACAGAGGAGGTGGTTGGGGGGAAGGGGTCGGGGAACAGAGGAGGTGGTTGGGGGGAAGGGGTGGGCAGGGCCCAAGGGGGTAGGGGGTGGGCAGGGCCCAAGGGGGTAGGGGGTGGGGGAAAATGGGCGCGTACCCCCGTCCCGCGCACGTGCGCGGGGCGGGGTAAAAAAATTTGCCTTGACGGGAGTGAAATGGCACCGAGATGACGGTACGGGTCATGCGGACACGACCAGGGCGCGTGGGGATGCGTAAAATCGAAAAAGGGCACGTGCACGCGCAAAACGGGCGCACGAATACACGTAAAAATAAAGAAAAATTAATAACTCCCAATCCGTACGTCAAAACGAAATAGCGTAAAAACAAAAAGTGGGCAGGATGACAGGGGGAAAAGAAGAAAAATATATGACGGAGGTTTCAGGAGGGAGAAAGGGCGGTCACATGCAAAAAACCCAAAAAACGAACCAAAAAACACAAGTAAAAATTAATATCGAAAAATCCGTGCATCGGAATGAGGTGCAGAAAAAAGGAAAACTGTGCCAAAAGATGTGCCCGACAATCCTATCTCATCAAAACATGATTCCGACGGAGATAAGACGCGTTCACATGGGAAAAACCCAAAAAACAAACCCGAAAATGGGATCGGAAATTAATATCGGACGAACCGTTCATCGGAATGACATGCAGTAAGAAGGAAAAATGTCCGCAAGAAGGGGGGACACAGGGTTATCACGTTAAACCGCAGTTCTGGTGGAAATAGGAGGGGTTCACATGTGAAAAACACCAAAAATACTCCCGAAAACGTAATTAAAAATTAATAAGTAAAAATCCGAAAGTCGAAAGAGGGAGGAGGAAAAAGGAAAAAGGTGGGGGAAGAAACGGAGGACATGACTGTCAAATCAAATTGGAATTTCAATGCAAAGAGGGCAGATTCACATGGAAAAATGTCAAAAATACGCACGAAAAAGGTGTAAAAAACCGGAAAATTAATAATGGACAAACCGTGTATCGGAATGATGCGGAGTAAAAAAGGAAAATAATTTGCACAAAATGCTTCAAAAATTAATAACTCAAAAACCGTGCACCGGAATAGGGGTAGGTAAAAAGGAAAAATGGTCAGTTCAAAGGGAGGAATAGGGCTATAAGGTGGGATTGGGACTTTGGTGAACGTAGGGTGCATTCACAGGACAGGACCTCAAAAGCAGGGAACGAAGGAAAACTGCAGGGGAACAGCCCCAAGGGTGGGTGGAAAAGGAACGGTCAGGCGGGAAGGGACCCCATCAGGGTAACAGCAAATCATGGCATACATGCATGAGCAGGGTAAGGCATATGCAAAGGGGTAGGCAATGTAGACACGCAGGGACGCATCCCCACACTTAAAACCTTAACCGAGCAACAGGGACCTAGGACCACGCCACAGACCATCCACTAACGTCCCCACACTTAAAACATGAACATCACAGAGAAATAGAAGTTGTGGGGTTAGAAAAACTTGGCCCCTTTCATCAAGAAGCAAGGTTGAGTGTCGATGGCACGTCCAGTGTTGTTGTCGACTGCAGGAGGTACCAAGGCATCTTCTCGGCACACGTCCTTCATGGCAGGGACCACGCGGCAGCACCCAGGGAGGTAGCTGGTTGAAGGAATCGCAGGAAATCCGTTGATGATGAGGGATACTACACTCAACTCGCAGTCACTCAAATGAAATGAAAGAACCGTCACTCGCCCCATGACTAATATCACTCGAGGAATAAGGATTGAAACCCATATCTCGTACCCGATTGAGGAATCGACAAGGGGGAAATGGTGCAGAAAGAGTATGCCAGGGTGCACAGTTGATGGTGCATTAGTGCGTCCAACCCGTCTGGCATAAGTGCAAGGAGGAAGGCAAGGGAGCCTTACAGTGCAGTGTACAGAACAGGGTGGCGTGTCTTGTGATGACGGCAAAGACCCATCCCGTGGGTGCATAGGAAAACGGGAACATACCTGACTCCAAGTGTCGTAACGTCCCTCAATCTCACCTCTCGGTAATTGATTGAAGAAACTCCAGTCACACTCATCCCACCCTCTGTCTCACTCTCTATTGATAGATATAAGAGGGCAGCCTTTTCCTGAAATCCATTGATGTAATCCTCACGGTCACTTGTGCAAAGATTGTCTGCCTTGTGCGCATTTGATGGTGCAACAGTGCATCCCACCTTGTGCCGGCATACGGTGCGAGAAGGAAGGCCAGGGAGCCTTATGGTGCAGTGCATAGAAACAAATTGTTCTTTGTGCATTGAGAGGCCCATCTTGTGCGTGCAACACTTCATTCACACTTCTCTCCTCTCATTTGATTTGAAGGGAAAAGACTGGTCTCTCGCCCCACCCTCTGTCTCACGCTCTGTTGATAATTATAGAGGGCAACCATACTCACTTCCCCATCCGGTTAGGATGAAAGCTCACATCACTCAAGGGGTTGTCGATGAAGATCGCTTCGTCAGTTGTTGAAGAGGCGTACCTAGGGAGGTAGCCCTCAAATCGAATGTTGTATTGGACAGGAACATGTCGTCTGCTAGAGGACAGGTAGTCACTTTGCAGAGAGACCCAGGACACAGCGTACCAAGGGAGGTAGCTTCGGAATTGGATCCTGGGAATATCAATTAATGAATCCACTTTCTGGACTGCTGGGTGTTACCACCTTTTCCACAGCCAGCTTCTCGCCCAAGGGTGTTTACCACCTTTTCTTGGAACGAGGCCTGCTATGACAGGGAATTGCTTCCTTTTCTCTCATAACAGATTTGTTTTTGTTTTTTTTTTCTTGTTTTTTTTCTTCTTCTTTTTTTTTTTCCCTATTCCCGAGGGTGTTTCCACCTTTTCTCGAAGAATAGGTCGGCATGACAGGGACCTTAGTCCTTTTCTCCCATGACCGATATGTTTTTTTTTCTTTTTTTCTCTTCGTTTTTTTTCGAATTAAGCAAATGAATGGTAGAAAGACCATTTGTCAAGACTAACCTCGCCACTGTCGCTGGTGGAAAATAGAGGATAAGAGATCAAGGCTGGAAGGGGGGTTTGAGGGGACAGAGGGTTGCATCCACTTCATCAGGAGTGATTGAAGAACGGCTATCAAAAGTAGCATCATAAGAAGTACAGCGCCGTGCCAATGAGGGAAAAGATCAAGTGACCATAATTGTCAAGATCCCCAAGGAGGGAAGTACTTCTTCAGGCGATATCCATTGATCAGAAAGGGATCATCAGAGGCATCAACGGTCTGCACTTGGACAGAACCATTAGGGTTGATGGCACGTACCTTATAGGGGCCCATCCACCGCTGCTGGAGCTTGCCAGGAAACTTGCCAAATCGTGAATCATAGGCTAGGACCAAATCACCTTCTTTGAACTCCTTGTGCTTGATAAAGCTATCATGGTAAGCCTTACGTCGAGCTTGCGTGGCTTCCATGCACTGTAGAGCCATCCTACGAATTTCGTCCAAACATTCCAAGTGCAGGAGACGACGTTGTAGTGAATCATCGTCCCCCAAACGCTCTTTGATGGCCACTCTCAAAGAGGGTAGTTCCAATTCAACAGGAAAAACTGCTTCTGTACCATACACCAACTGGAAAAGTGTCTGTCCTGTTGCTGCTTTATGGGAGGTTCTGTACGCCCAGAGGGCCTCTGTAAGTCGATCATCCCAATCACGACGATGTGCGGCAATTGTTCTTGTCAGAATCGAGCAGAGGATGCGATTCGTGACTTCGACTTGGCCGTTGGCTCTGGGGTAATAAGGAGTGGACTTGCGATGGCGGATCTTATACAACTCTGTCAACTCTTCCATGACTTTATTAAGGAAATGAGTGCCTCTATCACTTACCAGCTCTAAGGGACTGCCAAAACGGGTGATGATATTCTCATACATGAACATGGCCACGCTATTACCATCGTCCCGCTTTAGGGCTTTAGCTTCACACCACTTTGTGACATAATCCATACATACGAGGATGTATCGGTTCTGTTTCCTTCTGGTAGGAGGATTGATTGGACCTACGAAGTCGATGCCCCACTTCTCAAACGGCTTCAAAGGAAGGATAGGTTGTAGTGGCATGGCACTTGTCTTGGTGGGTTTCCCCATTCTTTGACAAGCATCACATCTTTTACAGTAATCATAGGAATCATTGTGAATTGTAGGCCACCAGTAACCTGCTAGCAAAGCCTTCCTGGCTGTAGCTTCTCCTGCAAAGTGACCTCCACATGGCTCGTCATGGCAAGCCTTCAGAACAATCCTAATTTCATTTCCTGCAACACATCTTCTGAGCACTTCATCTTTGCCTTTCTTGTACAGTGCACCGCCTAACAAGGTATAGGGGGCTGATTCCAGCATAAGCTTCTTCCTTTCCCGACTAGAGATACCAGGAGGGTACTGTTGGGTTGCCAGCAGATTGGCAATGTCTGCATACTAGGGAGTTACAGTTTCTACCAAAAATAGGGAAGCATCAGGGAGGTCTGGATCATCTTGCTCCTCATCTGCAGTTTGTGGGATACGCGACAGATGATCAGCCAAAACATGGGAACGACCAGGCTTAGTAATCACCTCAAAGTCGAACTCCTGAAATAGAAGGAGCCATCTCATCATTCGTCCTTTCACATCTGCTTTTTTCATCAAGAAGGACAGGGCCTCATGATCCACATAAAATTTAAAGTGGGTGGATAGGAGGTAATGGCGAAACTTTTCCAAGGCAAACACCATTGCCAAGCACTCCAGCTCTGTCACTGTATAGTTCCGTTTCCTATCAATGACTTTTCGGCTTGCGTAATAGATCGGTTGATCCAACTTCGAGGAACCCTTTTGGCAGAGGACAGCACCTAAACCTTCAATTGATGCATCCGTGTGTACATGGAACTCTTTCGTCCAATCAGGAGGTTGCAGAATGGGTGCCTCTATCAGACACTGCTTCAGAGTCTGGAAGGCTCTGTCACATTCTTCCGTCCAAGTAAACTCTGCATCTTTCCTCAGGAGCTTGTGCAAGGAAGTTGCCTTTGTCGCAAAATGGGCTATAAACCTTCTGTAGTAACCCACATGGCCTAAGAATCCCCTCAACTGTTTGAGGTTGGTGGTTGCTGTTAGAGCTGCGATCTTTTCGATCTTTGCAGGGTATGTTGATATCCCTTGTGCAGAGACAATGTGGCCCAACAGAACTCCAGAAGAGACCCCAAAGATGCATTTGTCGGGGTTGAGGGAAATCCCATACTCCCGGCATCGGTCAAAACATTGTTCCAGGTGTTCCCAGTGTTCACGGATCAAACTATAGACACAGAAGTCATCCAAATATACCTCAATAAAGTCGTGCAAATGATTTTGAAATGCAGCCATCATGACTCGCTGGAAAGTAGCAGGGGCATTGCAGAGTCCAAATGGCATCACTCGGTAAGAGTAGGTTCCCCATTCTGTGGTGAAGGTTGTTTTGGATTGGTCTTCTTCTGCGATTTGGACTTGGTTGTATCCGCTGAATCCATCCAAAAGGGAATAAAGCTCATGTCCTGCCACTGTGTCCAACAGTTGGTCTGTGAAAGGGATTGGAAAGTGATCCTTCTTTGTTTTGGAATTAAGCTTCCGGAAATCCACACATATTCGCGATTTGCCATTCTTCTTGGGTACAACCACAATGGGTGAAACCCATTCACTATTTGCCACTGGATAGATGAACTCGGCTTCCAGAAGCTTCAGCAGCTCCGCTTTCACCAATGTGGAATAATTCGGATTCATTCGCCTCTGTCGTTGCCGTACTGGCTTGGCATCAGGCTCCAGGTCAATATGATGTTGACATATTGTGGGATCAATCCCCTTTAGGTCTTTGTAGGACCACGCAAACACGTCCAAATTTTCTTTCAACAAGTTGTACAAGGTTGACAACTCCTCTTCTGGGAGGCTGCTACCCACCTTCAAGTGGCGTTCAGTGCCTTCTGCATCCACAAAGGTTAACTGCCTTTCACCTTCTACTTCACGGATGAAGGTCCCACGGACTGCTTCTGGATACAGGTTCGACTCCTTCAAGGGAGTAGTATCCTCTTCTGATGTCCCACTAGAACCAATTTCTTCTTTTGGTGGAGACTTAGGTTGCTCCTTAAGATGTTGTAATGGGATTAGGGCCGTTTCGGGTTTGGTTTCAAGAGTAATTACCTCTTGGCTTGAAGACTCATCTTCTGATGATACATCCAGGAACGTCACATAACAGGGACCCTCTGATGCCTGTTGGGTTGGTGGGACTGGTGCTTGTTGGCACGGTGCATCATCATCATCTTTCTTCGGCAAGGATGGGTTAGGACGGCATGAGCCACTGCTAAAAGACGGCTTGTTCTCCTTAATCCATTTCTTATAAAGGTTTTGCATATAAGAAGATCCATTTACCAGACCAAATGGTACCATCACCATTCTGTCCCATAGCATGAGCTCGTCTGCTTCTGATGCTTCTGGAACTTCTTCTCCATACATATCCTCTTTAGTTGGGATAGACTCTTCTGGCTCACTTTCATAACCTTCTTCGTCCATTTCATATCCAACCTCTTTTGTCTCTGTCTCTGCTTCTGTCTCTGCTTCTGCTTCTGTCTCTGCTTCTGTCTCTGTAGGAGTTCTCTAACAGAAGAACAGATTCTCTGTTTCCTCTCCTGCCTCTGTCTCTGGCTCTGCTATGGCCATGTAACAGGGAGAGCAGTACATCCATGCTTCTATCTCACTATCAGAAGTGATTTCAGAAGTCATTCCCGGTTCAGGTAGGAAGTATTCACCCATTGATAATGGCTTTGCATCTTTTGGAAGTCGGCTTACAGTATCCACTATTAAGGAATGTGCCACTGTTTTCTTGGGAAGGATCTGTTTGACAGCATCTTCGTCTGCTGATGTTCCATCCGTAGCCTCATTAGGGGAGTCAGAAGATAATTCCAAGGAGGTAGATCCATGTCCTTTTTGAGAACCATACAGTTTCAGCACCACTTTGTTGGGTCCTCTACCCAAGGTCAAGGTTCCTTTGAACCAATCCGTCCTTGCTCGGGCTTCAAAAAGCCATGGTCTGTCCAATAACAGAGGATAGGATGTACCATAAGAGTTTGGCTTCACCACCAAATAGGTTAGCCAATAATCTTTTCCAGCCACTGTAGTCTTCACATATGGGAGAATGCCCAAAGGCTTGATTCTACTCTGATTCGCCAGTCTGATGAGCCATTGGGTGGGTTGCACACCTTGTAGGCCTAGATCCTTCATTGTCACATCCGTCATAATGTTCACTGATGAGCCTCCATCAATCAGTGCATTTGCAATAAAGCAACCTTCTATCCATATGCCAGTCTCTGGAGTACCCGGATCTAGGAAAGCATTAGCCACATCCACTTCTTTTACAGGATCTGGAGCCTGGTTGGACTTCGTTGCTGTTGAGGGAGCAATCCTTAAGCCACGTCTTCTTGTCAATATAATTTTGAACCTTTTTCGACAACTGGGAGACAACATCAATAATTGTCAGAATGTGAGGTTTGGTTTAAAGGTATCTAGATCTCTGACCAGATCGTATTCCTTAATAGGATCCACTGGCTTCTCTAACCGATTAGGGAATGGGGCAACACCCATTTTCATTTTCCCTCTTTCTTTCAACAGAGGAATTACATGAACTTCTTCTGCCACTTGTGGCACTTCCTCCTCTTCTGTCTCCTGGACCTCTGGTCCTGTCTCTGTAACTGTCTCTGTAACTCTCTGTGGCACTGTAGGGCTCTGTACGGCACTGTTAGGCTCTGTTCTGTTCTGTTCTTCTGGTGGAAGATTGAATTTCACTGTTCTGGCAGGAGGGTTATTTTCTTTATGGATAGGTGGTTCCTTCTGCTTTGCAGGCATGATGGCAGCAACTTCCAATTCCACTAAATTGGAGGTAGGCTCTTGGGCCTTGGACGGACTATCAGTAGCACTGTTTTTCACTGGGGCTGGGCTTGGACAGTCCTTTGCAGTGTGGCCTTCTCCTTTGCATCGACTGCATAAGGGCTTGTAATCCACTGACCTTCGAGGATTTGGACAATTTGGTGAGATATGTCCCTTTTCTCCGCAAATGTAACATTCCACTTCTGATCTCTGACCACCGCCAGACTGTCTTCCTCTGTAACTTTGAGAGGGAAATCTTCTGGGTCCGAAATTAGGACCAAACTCTCTAGGCTTGGGTCCAATATCTTGTGTTGTCATTTTGGATTCCAGCAAGTTAAATCTTGCGTCTTCTTCCTTCCTTCTCCTATCATGCATCTTCTTCAGAGAGAAAATATCCTCGGTATGGTTCTTCCGCAAACAGTAGGAACAGAAGGCTCCAGGGATGGTTGGTTTTCATGTACATTCAGTGGCTAAATGGCCTGCTTGATGACACTTACCACACCAAGTATTTGACCGCATCACATCTCTTCCTGCTCCTGCAATGTTGGATATGCTAGCGGTATTCACTTTCAACGTCTGTAGTTGTTCTGTAATCACATCCATCAACTCCTTTTTGATGTTTGCAACTGAGTTGGATAAGTAATCCTTCAAGCTTTCTCCTCCTGACGTACTGGCAAGAGGGTTTTGAGGAGTTTCTATAATCACTGCATAAACGGGTTGGGCTAGTACAGAGGGGTCTCTGTTCTGATTCTGATTCAGAGCTCCTGTTTGAACTGTTGGCTGTTGGCTCCAGTTGGTAGGATTCCACTCTTGCTGCTGATTTGGCATTGAGGAAATTGGTTGGGACCATTGTTGTTGTGGTTGAACCACCATTTGAGGCATGGATTGTGGCCACTGTGGATTTGGTGCACTGTACTGTGATACCGGGGACATCTGTTGGTAGGGGTAGGGAACAGTCCCTGGGACTGCATTTGGTGAATACATCATTCCTGGCATCAGAGGAGGTAGGACTCCTCTTCCTGTATTCATCGCTAATCGAGATTCCACTTCATCGTACAGTCTTGCACCTTCTGTTGCAGCTTGCAGTGTGGCTGGTCTTTGCAGCTCCACAAACTTACGGACTTCTGGTTGTAATCCTCTGAGAAACACCCCCTTCTGAATGCCATCATCTAAATTATGGTTAGTCTATCTCTTCAGGATGGATTCCATTCGTGAGACATAAGCTTCCACTCTTTCTCCAGAGGACTGACTTAGGTTCATAAATTCCTCTCGCATCCGCTCTTCAAAACCTTCACGCCTGAATTTAGTGAGGAAGGCCAACTTCAGGTCGTCCCATGTGCCAAAAGTTCCTGCTGCTTGTCTCTCATACCACTGAAACGCCGCGCCCTTGAAAGTGGCGGGGAATATTGCTAACCAATGCTCAGGGGTTCTGGCATTGTTAGCCACACATGCTACCATAAACTCTGCTACATGAAGATCGGGGTCTTCATTGTACTCTCCCTTAAAAACTGGCAATGGAACTACATTTGCTGGCCTGTCATCAATATTTCCAGGACGGATCTGACTTGGAAGTGGACCTCCAGCAGGAGGAAGGGCTTGATGTGCCATTGGGACTTCTGTAAAGAGTTCCGCAAGGGCGTCAAAGGCGGCTTCTGCTGCGAGCTTGCTCTCGGTTCTGATTCTTGCTTTCTCTCTTCTCACGTACCTCTGGACTCATTCTAACGCTTGCCTCTTTATTGCGTCATTCATCAGGGGGTTGGCTCCACTAGGTTGTTAGTGCTCCACAGAGGGTTAACAGAAGGCTTCAGTCTCTAGAGGACTCTCTTGCCAACATTTCTTCTACTTCTTTCTTTTCAACATCCCTGAATTCTGCTTTCATGCCACTGCACAGAGGAAAGTATTCGGTTTTGAAGGTGTCAAAATGCATACGTCTGAGCATTGTAGTGGTGCCATCATCATAGTAATGCTAGCTTCTGATGGTTTCAACAGTGTATGTTGTGAAAAACACTCTGTCTACCAACTTCCAGTGGGTTGCTAATTGAACAAACACAAGATTATCAGTACACCAAGCATCCCATGTATCTTGTTGTTGAGCGTCCACGAACAAATTCCAACTCTTTTCCTTTTTGTCCCTGTGAACCTCTACAGACCAAGACTCCTGAAGCCTCGTCACAATCTCCCACTTGATGTTGTCTGGAAACTTCTCAATGAATGCCAAATCTTCCATGGATGGTCATTCTCTCTGTTTCTGCTCTTCAGTTTGCCACCAAGATGCAAGTTTCTGCTGCTTCAATAGGAAGAGGAAACTGTCCACCACATAGAGCATGCATCATGATGGTGATGTGTTTCCGCCATTGTGGGATGAACTTCTTGTGGAAAGTGGCTTTGATTATGAGGAATTACAACTCTTCAGTGGAAGAAGGAACTTTACAAACATCCATTGAATTCTTCTCTTCTTGGCAATGCCATTTCCTTCATTTTCAGCCTCTTCTGGTGCTTGTTGATGGCAAGTTTCCCCGGCTGCGCACCAAAAACATGGAGCCCCAAGAGGAACACCAAGGAAAAGAGAATTCTCTTGCAAGAAAATCTATCTTGTAACATCAACAAGCTTGTTTATCATGTTTCATATGATCACAATGAAGAAAAGAACACCAAGCACAACAAATCTTCATGCAGCACCATGTAGATCTCCCACGGATTTTAATGGAATCAACCGTATTCTTCAATATCTTCACAAAATCCATCTATAGAACAAAGAAAGAAAAGGAATACACCATCTTTGAATGGAAATACATCACACAGTATTCATCTTCAATATCTTCATAGTCTTCTCTCTCAATCTCTCATATACAATCACTTTGTTTCAGTAGAATTGGCTATCTCTGACTCTCTCTCTCTCTCCATCTATCAATAATACATCATATCCTCTCTACAATCTCTCAAAATCACTCTCAATAATCCTTCTTAGGTCGTGGATACCCCTCCCAAGAGGTATGTCTGATATGAAGGGTCACCAGAGCCACTACAGTGTCCTTTCATAGCTCACTACTGTCACTTCACTCTAGTCTTCACTTGAGTCTTTGGTAGCTACTTCTTCCACTTCTTTCAGCTCTTTTGCACTTGTATTCACCTCCTTCCAAGGCTAGAAAACTTTTCCCAAGCTACACTCTCATCCATTAGAACACATACAGAAGCATACAGAATAGTCACAGAACAGTACCAGAACAGCTACAGCTACAGTACAGAACAGAACAGAACAGAACAGAAACAGAGGCTCTACAGAAGACCTACAAAAGGTTACAAAAGGTCATCAAAACCACATAACTCATTCTCAAACCATTCCAAACTCTCACAAACCATTCAATAAACTTTCACAATATCTCAATCTTCATCAATCAATACTCTATCCCTCCTTACAGAAGACAATCAGAACAAAACAGACCAAAACAGAACAAAACAGAAGGTATACAGAACCTATCAGAACATCACAGAACCACCAACAAACATCATGAACTTCCAAAACACCATCATTATCATCCAAAACACTCTCAAACCACTTCCAAATCAATCAATCATCTCATAAAATCAACCATTCAGCTCTCAAAAACAACAAAAATCAGCCAAAAAACAAGTCATTTCAACACTCAACAATGCCATTAGCTATTGTGAAGTTAAACCTTGTTATTTCCACCGGTGGGTTAGCCCAAGCTTGTGTAGGACTGCATGGCTAAGAACATTGACTCTTGCTCCTATGTCTATGATCCCCTTTCTTGTGACATCTCCTAATGCTACCACTGGCAGGACTACATGCATCTCTGTGCCCTCCCAGAAAGCATTTACATGCAAGGACTTAGGCATTGAGTTTAATGTTAGGATAGGTATCTGAGTGGCTACATAATTTTTATACAAGTCTGTTGCTGCTCTTGAGTCATTAGATTTCTCTACCCACTGCTTTAACTCTTTCCATAATGAGGGACTTTGCCTAAGCAATTCCCCCATCGGCAAGGTCATAGGAGCCGATATTAATGTTGTAAGTAGACTACGAGCTGCTTGCCTTTCATTACGCTCTATACTCTTTTTCCACTGATCTTGGGTAGTTTGCCTACCTATGGTGTCTAGGCCTTGTCTTTGTGTGGTGCGGATGCATCTCTTGATTCTATGCTTGTCGATGAGACTAGCATGCCCACATTGGAGAGTTTGTCAATCTTGTCTTTTAAGATGGGCTCGGCATCCTTTACTTGGGCTTCTCTCACTCACTCCTTAACCATGTCAACCACTTCTAATTGGTGCCTTCTTGGGTTGGGATATTCTCCAATCTTGGAACTCCCCTTCTCTATTGTCTTGGGTGCTAAAGTCTCAACCTCTGCATCTGTGACTCACTTCCTCTTGTTAGTGTGGTCACACTATCTGTTTCTAGTGTTACTCTAGCATCAGCCCTCTTTTTCTTCCTTTGATGAGTCTTCTTTCCCATTGAGACTTCATCTAGATTGCTAGGTCCTAACAATGAAATTACAGCCTTCTTTGTTTATGCTCTAATCATGACATTCAATGAGATGGGAGTGGCCTCACCATCAAGCATTTTGACTCCAAATAGTCCCAAAGGTATAGATGGCATGATAGTCACTAGTGAACGACTTTTGCCCAAGGAATTTGGCATACAAATGAGTGATTCCACATTTAGGGCATCTCAGGTCAGTCTTTTCTTGATTGGCTTGCTCTCGTTCAAGGCAGCAAGATGAGATGTGCCATGTCAAGAATCACGTGGTGGGGGGACTTGCTCAAGATGCTACGCCGATCACATACAGAATGCACAAGGAGAAGCTCACTCAAGAGACAAGAAGAGAGATGGAGGCCAAAACGTTTTCTTGCTAATTTCTTCTTCTTCTTCCACACACTTTACAATGTACACAAAGTATAGATAAGATACAACATAAAGTAAAGTGGCCTACTAAGTCAAACAATGCATAACCGACTACACTAGTCGACTGGCGCTATAACTATGCCAGTGACGAAGGAAATTCAGTATGACAGCCTCTATACTATGCCAAACTCCCTTCTGCCACAAAGTGAATGAGGTAAGGGCACCACCTAGTCATGGAAGAGCGGACTAGGATGCTATGTAAGAGGGAGAGGAGATTGTGAGGGAGAAGAGATGAAAACTAAGAGAGGGAGAGAGAGAGAGTGAGTGAGAGAGAGAGAACTACGAAAAAATAAATGAATCAATAGACTTAAGAGATAGAGAACCCTCGGGACATAACCAATATACACAATATGGACACCAATATCATGGGCTTATTACATTGTAGAGTATACATAAGCTATAGTAAGAGAAAGAATTTCATAAGCTCATGAGGGAGAATGGGGAAGGCTCAATAGGGCTGAAGGAGGCCTCTTTGCTCTCTCTCTTATTACAAATTACAAAGGAGAAGGACTCTTTATATAGGCCTTGAGGGTGTTTAGGGAGGAGGTTAAGATGTAATAAGAATTAACACCACCAAAGCTGTGTTAAGGCGGTTCCACCAATGTGGAAGCTCCATCTAGATGTTTTGTTGACCAATTTGTACTTAATCAAGCTCCATCATAGGTGAGTTGTCTCCATTCTCCCCCCCATAGCTTGAGTCCAAGAGCTCTCCTATAAAAATATATAGAGAATCTTCATAAAATAAGATCATATCTAGCAATAATAGAGAGAGACTAATGAGAGTTCATACATTACTACTACAATTAAGGATGATTTGAGGGTGATTTAGGAGGGGAATTCTAATGGTTTATTAGCTTGAGAGAGAGGAGAAGAGAGGGGAAAGGGTTGGGGGTCTAATGAATGATGTTTTATGGAAGTGTTAAGTGTGGGGAAGAAAGCATGGATATGCATTAAATTGGGAGGTGGTCTCCACTGCAGTTGGAAAAAGTTGGCATCCACCATTTTGGCCATATCTCCCGACTCGTAGCTCCAAAAAATTATAAAAAAATACCAGCCAAAACTTCAGCTCATGCGCTACAACTTTCATGTTGAAAAGTTTTTTTGAATCGGAGTGGAAGTATTTTTAAAAAATCTTACAAAATCTTGTGTCTGATTTTTCTTCCACTAATGCTTCCAAGAAGGGTCCCATTTGGTTGAATTGTCATAAGGCTCCAAAGTCATGACATTATGAGCCTCACATGCCCTTTGGATGGCTCCAAATCCATTTCATATCTTTCCTTTTCACATTATACATTTTCCCTTCACCTTCCTCCATTGATCTTTACTCTTCACCCCCCCTTGGTAAACCGGTCCATGAAATATTTTCATCCAGTGATTTCTTGGATTTCCCAAGAGGTTGTTCCCACCCTCTTCTTTATTTCAAAGCTCCAAATGTACAAAAAGTCAACAAAATGTTAGACAAATATTTTTTTGTGATTTTCTCGGATTACCAGTTGTAAATAGGTGTAACAACCTGAATATAATAAGTAATGAGTCAGTGGCCATGTGTGAGTCATAATGACCACCGACGTGGTAAGTGTAAACGTGTCGACCCATCTAACCAAACGATCCATCATCAATGTCCGCATGTGTTGAGCTTGTCATCTAAAACTCCCCCTCAAGCTCAACTGTATCTCTGCAACTCCAAGTAAGCTTCGAAACTTTTGAAGCTTCCCTGTACCCAATGCCTTCGTGAAGATGTCAGCTATCTGATCCTGTGTGCTGACATACACCAAATCAATCTCACCTGCTAGTACTTTCTCTCTCACAAAGTGGTAGTGTACCTCAATATGTTTTGTCTTGGCATGGAACACAGGGTTCCTAGCCAACTGTATACTGCTCATGTTGTCACAATAAATGATAACTGGACCTTCCACCTGCACATCCAAATCAGCCAATAACTTTTGTAGCCATACTACCTCACATGCTGCAACAACAGCACCTCTATACTCAACCTGTGTACTCGACATAGCAACTATAGATTGCTTTTTGCTGCTCCAAGGAACTACTGCACTACCAAGAGAGAACATGTATCCACTGGTAGATCTTCTATCAGACATACTACCAGCCCAATCTGCATCTGTGTATCTAGACACCTGTACATCTATACCTGTCTCATAGAAAAGTCCATAATGTAATGTGGACTTCACATATCTCAATATGCATCTGACTGCATCCAAATGTGGCTTTCTAGGTACTTGCATAAACTGACTCACAAGACCAACAGCGTAGCTCAAGTCTAGCCTTGTAATGGTCATGTAGATCAAACTCCCCACTATCCTCCTGAACATAGTAGGGTCTTCTATCTCATCCCCAACATCAGCAACTTTACATTCTGCTCCAACGGGACTGAAAGTGGTTTGCATGCTGTCATACCATACTTGGACAACATATCCAAGCCATACTGTCTTTGGGACAGCCATATACCATCATCACATCTGATCACCTCAATGCCAAGGAAGTACCTTAGCTCACCTAAATCCATCAACTCAAACTTCTTCTTCAAAAAGTCCTTGACTTCAGCAATCCCACTATCACTATCACTTGTAATAATCAAGTCATCCACAAAGATGACTATGATGACCAAACCTGCATCTCCCTTTCTTACATAAAGTGAGTGATCAGCATCAGAAACATAAAAGCCAATATTGACAAGATACTCTCTGATCTTGTCAGACCATGCTCTAGGTGCTTGCTTGAGCCCATAGAGCGCATTCTTCAACCTGCACACATACGTGGGATGCTCTAAATCTTCATAACCTGCTGGTTGATCCATATACACTTCTTCCCGCAAATCACCATGCAAGAAGGCATTCTTCACATCCATTTGCTGCAACCTCCAACCTTTGGTTGCTGCCAAAGCAATCACACATCTGACAATTGCCATCCTAGCACCTGGACTGAAGGTTTCATCATAATCTATGCCATATGTTTGAGCATAGCCTTTTGCAACCAGCCTAGCTTTGTACCTACTAATAGAACCATCTGCATTGTGCTTAATCTTATAAACCGACTTACATCCAATAGCTTTCTTGCCCTTCGGCAATGATACTAGATCCCAAGTCTTATTGGCCTCTAATGCAGCCATCTCCTCATCCATTGCTGCATCCCAATGAGTATGACCAACAATATCCTCAAAACAAGTGGGCTCAACATCCTCAACTAGTTTCACCATATAAGCATAATGGTGAGCTGCATCACCTTCAAAACCAAATCTTTTAACAGGGTATCTGACCCTGCTAGATATGCGTACCATCCGATTACTCAATGGAGCCTTTACATTATTATGAGCTCTCTGTACACCTGGTGTCCTCACTGAAGGAATGCCAAGCTCATCATCCAAGCTCTCTGAGCCACTGAAGTCTCCATCAAGAACTGCATCAATGCCTTCTGACACTTTACTCTTTCCTTTGTCTTTACCTGTAGTGCTACTAGATGCACCTGAAGATGTAGAGCTACTCCTTAGTCTCCCAGACCAAGGACTACCAAATGATGTCTCTGGTCCACTAAGAGTCCGTGATTCCTGCTTTTCAGCCTGCACATGAGTGTCATGATCATCATCATCATCTAATGCATCACCACTAGATGCATACCAACTACTCATTTCATCAAAGATGACATCCCTGCTCACTCTGAACTTACATGTGACAGGGTTATAACAGCGATACCCTTTCTCCTCTAAAGAATATCCAATAAAGACACACTTTTTAGCCTTTGGATCTAGTTTCTTTCACAACTCATCTGGCACATGAACATACGCAATGCAGCCAAACACTTTCAAGTGTGAAACATCAGGCTTCTTACCTGTAAAACATTCTTCGGGGGTCATACCATGAACTGCAGCTGTGGGAGTTCTGTTCATAATATAAACAGTAGTATGAACAGCCTCAGACCAAAAATGCTTAGGCATATTCTTTTCAGCATCAAGGCGCGTGCAACTTCTGCAATATGCCTGTTTTTCCTTTCTGCAATCCCATTTTGCTGTGGGGTATACCTGCATGTGAACTGTCTCTTTATCCCATGAGACCTCAGAAAATCACTGAACTCATTCGAGAGGTACTCTCCCCCTCCATTTGACCTCAAGCACTTTACTTTCAAGCCTTTTCTCTTTCAACTGTAGCCTTGAAAGTTCTAAAGTGCTCAAATGCTTCACTCTTTTCCTTCATAAAATATACTCACAGCCTTCTAGAACAATCATCAATAAATGTGACAAAGTATGAACTGCCTCCAAGAGATACATTTTATGTAGGCCCCCAAATGTCTGTATGCACAACATCAAGGATATTTCTGCTTACATCTCTGTCATGTGAAATGGGTTGTCTTGCCTGCTTACCAAACTGACATGCTTCGCATACCTTATGAAATTCTGCAACTCTAAATGTAGGCAAACCTGTAACCAACCCTTTGGACTGCATTAATTTCAGCCTTTGTACATTTGCATGTCCAATGAGTTTGTGCCAAATTTCAATATCTGCAACAACACCTTTTCCTTTAGCATACATAGCAACATTCATAGTAGGAATTCCAGCATCCAGAGTAAACATACGTCCAACTCTACTTCCCTTTGCTACCAACCTGCACTTGTCATTGAAGTCTTCTACAAAGCAGCCCTTTGCATTAAATCTGACTTGCAGCTCTTGCTCTACCATCTGACCCACTGACACCAAGTTCTTTGTAATAGATGGCACATGTAATACATCTGAAAGACTCTTTGTCTTACTATCATGCAAGGATAAGGAAACTTTTCTAATGTGTGAAATTGGGTGGCATGAATCATCACCCGTCTGCACATAACCTGCATTTTGCAAATCCTGCATCTCTCCAAACCATTCTGCATGGCTGGTCATATGATTGGATGCACCTGAATCAACATACCAAACATCTTCATGTATTCCCTTTCCTGTAACAGCATTCAGTATATGATGCATAACAAACAAACATTTATTTTTGTCTTCATTCTGTCGTGAAGACGATGCATAGTTGCCTTGCTGCAACTTACCACTGCGGATATCATCTTTCTTAGCATAACATTGGGCTGCAATATGACATGTTTTGCCACAGTAGTGACACACAATACCAGAGTTGTTAGAGCCTTTGTTCTGCCATCCACCTCTTTCTCTAAAGCTCCCCTTGCCTCTAAAGTTACCAAGACCTCCTGAAACCTGCATATCGCCAAATTGCTGATTCAATTTGTTTTGTTGGTTGTCACTACCACGTCCTATACCATGACCTCTTGAAGAGAACCTGCCACGTCCCCTTCCTGAACTAGAGTAGAAAGCTTGGACCTGTTCACCACTTCTTTCAGATGTCTCACTCTGCATGTTGATCTCTTCAGTGATCATAAGGGAGACCAACTCATCGAAATCTGGAAATGGCTTTCTAACATATACGGAAGCTACAAAAGACTTCCAAGCCTTTTCATTGTTAAGTGCACCCAAGGTAGACGACACCAAATCATCATCATCGGGCATTGCATCAATCGTTGCTAATGCATATGCAATGCTCCTTACCTTCAGTGCATACTCATTGATAGACATCTTCCCTTTCTTCAATGTATTCAACTCTTGCTTGAGTTGAATCTTTCGTGCCTTTATATTTACAGAAAACATACTTTCAAGTATGGTCCAAGCTGCATATGAATTCTCTGCATTTCTAATGTGTCCCAGCATATTATTGTCAATTACTGCAGACAACCAATACATGACCTTTTTATCTTTTACATTCCATTCCTTCCGTGCCTTTGTCTCTTCTGCAGTTGGAGGATCACTCACCTCCGGCTCCTTTTCTTCACCACCTGAAACAAACTCGTAGAGGCCTTTTCCAATAAGGAAGTTCGTGACACAGAACTTCCATGAAGAGTAGTTGTTCTTGTCAAGCTTCTCAATGATGGGGCTTCCACTATTCTCTGCCATTATCACAAAACTAATATCAAACAGCAAGCAAATCTTCTGCGACCCTTTACCTGTAGTGCACAGCAATACACCAGACAGCCTTTTTCACTGTCTGCTCAATAATACATGCAATCTGCAACCAGTTTGCAGATAAACCTTGTGTTTACTCACTATAAATACCTTTGAACTTACAGATTTGAAATCTGTAACCTGCGCACCCACTTTCCGTCAATACAGTCGAAGTCACAGTGTACCCTGAAACTGTTGTCCGCAACCTTGCGACTCTAAAACGGGGCCTGAAACGGCCTCAAATGCCCAAAATAACTGCGGGACAGCCTTAAAGGCTGGTCTACAGAATACACAACGCTCTTCGTGCACGCCAAATCTCACTGTAATGTGAGATTTTTGCTCTGCCCTGCTTTCGGTGCCTCCACAGGCACTATCCAAGAGAAAGAGTGCAAGGATGGGAGAGCTTCTTACCCGTGGCTTGCTTGCTTGAACCTTGCTTCTTCTCCTTCACTTCAGCCTTCGAAATCAGCCTCTCTCAGTGGCGCGGCTCTGATACCATGTCAAGAATCGCGTGGTGGGGGGACTTGCTCAAGATGCTGCGCCGATCACACACAAAATGCACAAGGAGAAGCTCACTCAAGAGACAAGAAGAGAGACGGAGGCCAAAACGTTTTCTTGCTGATTTCTTCTTCTTCTTCCACACACTTTACAATGTACACAAAGTATAGATAAGATACAACATAAAGGAAAGTGGCCTACTAAGTCAAACAATGCATAATCGACTACACTAGTCGACTGGCGCTATAACTATGCCAGCTGTAAATAGGTGTAACAACCTGAATATAATAAGTAATGAGTCAGTGGCCATGTGAGAGTCATAATGACCACCGACGTGCTAAGTGTAGATGTGTGGACCCATCTAACCAGGCAGTCCATCATCAATGTCCACATGTGTTGAGCTTGTCATCTCAACATGCCCTAGGTCACTGCAAGTCTAGCATGTGATTGTTTCTTGGTTTTGTCCTCTTAGGCCTTTACCCCTTCCCCAACCTAACACTAGCACAATGATACTAGTCTAAAATTCATCAAAATAGGGTTTCCCTCTTCATCGTAAGAGATGTAAGGGTTTATGTATGTGTCATCCTCATTCGACTCCCCTACAAAGTATATCAGAGCATCCCTTTGTGGATGGGTCACAAAGGGTCTAGTAGATGGTCTAGGTATGCCTGTGGGGTCAATGTCCATCGTGGGAATAGCTAGCTTGGCATCATTACGCATTGGGAGAGCTAATGGAGCTCCCCTTCCAAAGTGAGGCGATTTATTTCTCAAGTAGTATGTTTGGCTATATGGTTGTGGGTATTGTAATATCCTTGGTAAACTACAATGCATAGCATCATGGTGGCCAAACCTACCACAATGTTGGCACGAGGTCTAGATCTAGGATCCATGCACTTGGCCAGGAGGTGGTTCCCTCCAGTATGCACACATTGCATGTGAGGTCAAGCAGGTCTTCTTATCATCTCTTGGAGCTTGGCTAGCTCTAGCTTTACATCTACCAACTCCTAGCTCAAGTCAAAACTCTTTCCTTTTTCTTGGTTACTCTGGCTAGATCTCTCGCTAACGGTCATAGATCCCTCTAAGGATCTAAAGGCTACGCTATCTTGGCTTGCATCCCTCAATTATCTCTCTTTGAGTAGGTCATCCATATGTATGGCTTCTTTGAAGACCCTAGCTATCATGTCCCTTCGCAGGTTTGAGTTACTCACCAAGGCCTTGTAAAACTCTTCACTCCTAATTCCGCTTATGAATACGGTAGAGACCACTCACTCGCTAGGTTGCTCTATGGCTAGGATTCTCTTAAAGAGACTCCGCACATGGGTGGCATAATCTCGAATATCCTCCTTGTCTTTTTTACTAACATTCATTAATTGGACAATAAGATTATCCGAGTATCTTGCCTCAGAGAATCTCTTGATGAAGAGACTCTTGAGATTGTTGAAGTTGTTGCGTTCAGCATTGTCTAGACTAGTGTACCACATCCATCCTTTATCCCCAAGGCAAAGACCAAAATCTTGAGCACGTTGAGTAGGGTTCATTAGGCCATTTGCCTCACATGTCTTCTTGAACTGCTCTACAAAGCTATATGGGTCATTATGTCAGCAGGCTAATGCTTGTTGAGTTGCTTAGCAACTCTCGAATATCCTCCTTGTCTTTTTTACTAACATTCATTAATTGGACAATAAGATTATCCAAGTACCTTGCCTTAGAGAGTCTCTTGATGAAGAGACTCTTGAGATTGTTGAAGTTGTTGCGTTTAGCATTGTCTAGACTAGTGTACCACATCCATCCTTTATCCCCAAGGCAAAGACCAAAAGCTTGAGCACGTTGAGTAGGGTTTATTAGGCCATTTGCCTCACATACCTTCTCGAATTGCTCTACAAAGCTATATGGGTCATTATGTCAATAGGCTGATGCTTGTCAAGTTGCTTAGAAACTACGGGTATCTTAATTTGGTTCTTTGAATTCGGAGTGATGCCTAGTCTTGCTAGCAACAAATTTGAGAGACCACTCTGCTCTGTTTTGTAATCATGTTATCTAAGAGTCACTTCATGAGAAGCTCACTCAGCATAAGGTCAGCTTCTAGTGCTCTCTCCCTCTCTGCATTGGGTCTTGTCTTATTTTGGTTAGCAAGCACTAATGTTAGAATATCAAGCTTCCATTATTCTCCTGTCAGTATGTATGACTGACATTAGTTGTGTCCAGCTGTATCAACAAGTGTGGGACATTAAATAAGTCGGTGGTTTTATACCTAGTGTGAATGGTCCTACAGACCTTAGTACTATTGTATACACTTATGTTATGTGTGTGGTCTATGATATAATGGAAGAAGGAAGTGAGAGCACCCTGCTCTTCACTCTTGTCTCTATCTCTCAATCTTAACATGGTATCAGAGCACCCATGACTGGGCTCTGTGGAGTGCATGCGGGAAGAAGATATGAAGATTTTCCTGCCAAGGTTGAAAAGAGAAGAGGGGCTGTCTGCCATTGTCTTTCTGAAGTATGCATTGGTTTATCAGGTCTCCATTTGGCTCAAGTATTGGTTGAGGATTGTCTGGCACTTGTTTGAAGCATCTGGAGTGCCATTGATCGCATTAGAGAGGGCATTAATCAGTATGAAGGTCAAATGTTGTTGTTGTATACTCCTTGGTAGTCTCGTGATTGCGCCAGATGACATAATGGATCCCCATGGCTTCTTGTGAAGGCAATGATCAGTACTAAAGGCATCTACAACTTGTTTGTACTCTTTGGAAGGCACTTCATCACCATGGCATGCTGGTACATGAGCATGAGCTCATCTAGGAGTTCTGAGAATTAATTACAAACCTAGAACAAAAGCCTGAACTACTGTATACAGAGTATACATAGCATATGCAACACATTGACAAGAACTTTGAGCTCCTTGGCATGCTCAAAAGGACCTATTGGAGCACATACATGCTATGTAAACATATGTATCGGATATTATGCTTGAAAACTGAAGGTTGTCTACAAAAATACTCACATCTGGGAGTATTTACTTGGTTGGAAACTGTCATTGAATAGGGCAGCATACACTAGAGTCCTCCTGAAGATTTGAAGCCATTTGATGAGCATTTTGAGCTCTACTGAAGTGAGGGTTCATTCAGGAAGCATATGTACTGAGGTTGATGCATTTGGGTTGCATTTTACTGATAAAATATTCAGATCTGAAATTTTATGACAGGCTGAAAGCTGTCATAAAACTGTCATCATCATATAGTCAGTGCCTTGAAGAAGTACATGCCTTTTGTTACTTATAGGGAGTTGTATGGTACGGGATATGACTGTTGAATCCTATAAGCATTGATATGAGCATTGAAAGCTCTTAAAATTTGAAGTTTGAATCTGGAAACAAATGTATTCATAGGGTATTGGCTGGTCATAAATAGTGAATGCATTATATGACATTGCCTCTTACAAATAGAGTGTCTGCGGATGCTTGTTTGGTCATGTATTGACCTGTACACACTGTAGCATATGTATGAAGTGGTTTGAGGATCTCTTGGGCTGAAATACATCTTGGTTTGACAGTTTATTGGCTATATACAATCTGTGAGTAGATTTATGTCACTTGCAGCTGGATATGCACTGTTTTGTACCCGTATGCTTATGACTGGACTGCCACATGTACCAGCAGATATTCTGGAGGGTTTGGAACATGTATGACATGTATACACATTGATTTTGGCTTGGTTACTCACAATTTATAGTTTTCAGACTGTATGTATTTACCCTGGCAGTGAGGTTGCAAAAGCAACTCCAGAGCATATGTATTGACTATTATACTTATGAGTTAGACCACAGGTTTGTGGACTATTTTGAGCTATCATTGGGCTGAAATACCCTGGTTTTTTACTACAATTAATTACAAAAAATTGTCATAAACAGTTGAGGATTGAACTTGGTCAGTCATACTTGTTGGCTTGCAGGAAGTCACCCAGGCAGTGACTAAATAATGTCTGGTACAACATGGCTAATGCAGAGAGGAATGACAACATAACCCAGATAGTGGGGGAAAAGCTTGACAGTAACAATTATGCCATATGGAAGTTCCGCATGGAGAACTTAATAGGGAAAGGCTACTGGGAGTTGGTGACTGGAGTGGAAGCTGAACCTGCGCTCCCAGATCGACCTACGGTTGATCAGAGACTATTACATCGAGCTTGGATAGAAAGATCTCGTAGAGTCTTACACTGGCTCTCTTTATGTATCTCAGATGCCATGGTAATGCAGATAATGAACTGCAACTCTTCTAAGAATGCATGGGACATTTTGGTCAAGTACTATGGCACAACCACAAGTGCCAGGAAGATACAGTTGAAGCAGAAGTTCAACAATATGGAGAGAAAGAGCATATCTATACAGGATTATGTCAGGGAGGTTAAGACCATTGCGGATTAGCTGGCATCTGTTGGTTCACAGGTTGAAGATGAAGACATGGTTGCTGTGACTTTGAATGGCTTGGGGCCTGAGTATAAGTCTTTTGACACTTTTGTGTCTGTGAGGGCTGAAATGTCTGATTTTAATGAGCTGGTTGCATTGCTTATCCATGAAGACGTTAAGCTTGGCTTGGCTACAGGATCTAGCAGTTCTAAAAACAAGGATGCAGTTTTCTATTCCAATCAACGCGGCCGGCAACCGTGGTAGAGGCTATGGATCTGGTAGAGGAGGCCAGCAAAATGCATCCTATGGCAATAACAACCAGCAGGTATCGAATGCAAGAGGTGGTGGAAAATTTAGAGACAGGGGGAGATCTTGCCCTAGAGGTAGAGGCTCCTGGCAACAGCAACATCCATCTAACAATCCAAACAAGGATAAGGATTGTCATTACTGTGGGAAGTATGGCCATATTGCCAAGGACTGCTGGAAGAAGCAGGGTAATCAGAAAGGCAAACAACATGGACATTTTGCTATGTCTAGTTAGGCAGATGATACTTCAAGAGATAGATTGTTTGCCATGCAGTATGTAAAAGGCAGAGTTGTTGAAAAATGCATTGATGATGCAGTTTGGTACATTGATTCAGGGGCATTGAACCACATGACGATGATTGGCTCACTGATATGGTGGCTGAAAAACATGGCTATGTCTGTACATGTGATGACACGCAGCATAGCATTGAACATAAAGACAAAGTGCCTCTTGTGGTTCATGATGGCAGAAAGAAAAATTTGCATGATGTATTGCATGTTCCTTCAATTACAAAAAACTTACTGTCTGTCGGGAGCAGAACTTGCAGGTTAGATTCAATAAGCATGGTTGTTTTATTGAAGAGTTTGCCAATGGATGAAAGTTGATAGCTCGCGGTCACAGGAATTGCAGAATGTTTACTCTTGATGCTACATTGCTAGAGTTGAATTCAGCTATGTTTGCCCATGGTTCTAGCACTATCAAAGATTTGGAAATTTGGCACAAGAGAGTGGGGCATGTGAACTTGCAAAGGTTGCAAATTATGCAGAAAAAACAGCTTGTTACAGGTTTACCCAAGTTTCAATATTCAAATATTGGTCATATGTGCGATGCTTGCCAGTTTGGTAAGCAGTCAAGGTTGCCATTTGTCAGGCATGTAAGGTAGAGTACACATCCATTGCAATTAGTGCACTCTGATGTTTGGGGGCCAGCCCATAATGCATCCATGGGAGGCTCAAAGTATTATGTGACATTCATTGATGATTACAGTCGCTATACTTGGGTTTACATTCTGAAGACAAAGGATGAGGTGTTTGCTATTTTTCAACAGTTTAAAAAGCAAGTTGAAAAGAAATTTGACTGTTATATCTCTTGCTTGAGATCAGATAGGAGTGGGGAGTATGTGTCAAATGAGTTTGACAACTTTTTGGCTGAAAATGGCATACGCAAGCAGCTTACCTGTAGCTACACTCCTCAACAGAATGGGGTAGCTGAAAGAAAGAACAGGGTTTTGATGGAAGCTTCTCATGCCATGATGAATGAGAAGAAGATGTCGCTCTATTATTGGGCTGCGGCTGTTATGAGAGCCATGTATATCTTGAATCGGACTCCCACTGTAGGTATTCATGAGATGACACCATTTGAGAAGCTGTATGGCTATAAGCTGGATGTAAGTCACATGAAAGTCTTTGGCTGTCTTGCTTATGTGCATATTCCAGATGAAAAAAGGAAGAAACTGGATCCAAAAGCACATAAGTGTGTTTTCATTGGATATTCGCAGGAGAAGAAGGCATACAAATGCTATGATCCCTCTACCAGGGAGACCTTGGTGAGCAAGGATGTTATTTTTTATGAGATGGGTTCTTGGTATGTATCACCGGCTACAGTGCCATCAAATATGCCTTCCACTCATGTATCTACAATTGATTTGCAGCAGAGCACTGCTATCATAGGACCTAGTAGTCAGACAGTATCCCCATGGACAGGGAGATTGAGAAGCTCACCGTCCACTCACACCAGTATGTCAGTGAGGGGGAGATATGATATCTTGGATAGCAAAGGAAAAGAGAAAGTTACTGAGGATGCATCTGGTATCATGACACCTGGTAGATGACTTCTAGATATGAGTCTACTGACACTTTAGACAGTGAACTTGGTATTCCAACTATCTATACACCAAGCGCAAGGTAGAGCAAGTACATTCTGCCTCAGGAGAGAGGGGAATCCCTCGCTATTTCTTTGTGTGATTCTCTCTTTCCATTTCCATTCTCTTTGTTTTTCTTTTTGTTTTGTACTTTTTGCCTTTTCTTTCTTTCTTTCTTTCTCTTTTTTTTTTAAAGTTACATAGTCATGATAGAAGCTAGGCTTTGTCATCAAAGTGAGGCACAGAAGGAGGCTTAATAGATTTGTTAAGGAATTGGTGGCTTTGGAGATATCCCTTGAGGTCTAGGGAGACTTGAAGGGTGGTGGTGGAGAGTAATGGATGATAGTAGCTAAAGCAGCTATCATTCATATCCTCTAGAAGAGCTAAGCAAAATGAAGGTAATAGTGCAGCTCGCATCATTATCGAGCCATTGCACAACTATCTATAGCATTAGGATCAAAATGGAGGGTTGGGAGGCCACTCTCTCGCGGAGTGGGGTCTTGCCTAAGGAGTGTCCTAAGAAATCTAAGGTAATTACATGTGGTTAATAAAGGTGGGGTCAAGGCACAAAGAGAATTTATTGATGAAGTGGACCATGGTATCATACAAATTTTTTTATGTGAAAATAAGGGCATCTTCATATGTAGTAATGCGAATTATAGATTATTGGGAAGTCATACTGACCATTGACATTGAGGTCAAAATCCACTTCTACCCTTTGAGGGTATGCCATGAATGTTGGGTCGTTCCACTCGAAGGGTTGAGGGTATATTGACATTGCAAATCCGCCTTCTCCATGTAGGTTGGCATTCATAACCAGGCACAGTCCTCGGCACTTCAAAAACTTTGTTTTGCCAAAATTTAGCATCTTTAGTGCCCCATAGAGTGGGGTTTTGTTCTCTCTTTTTTAGTCATTTCTCCTCAAGCCTTCCTTCGATATTAATCACCTCCTCCACCAGCTTGATGGGAAAAACTCTACGCAAGTTGGTGGGGAATTGGAAATTAAGATCGAAGGGGTTCCTAGCTATTTCTTGCCATTCCCAAATCACAAGGTCGACGTGGAAGCTTGCTGGGAATTCATCCTTGCATGGTGGGATAGGTATAGGTGGTGCTATTACTGGTCTGGCATTCCATCTTCTTCTTGTTTCCTCCACCATTTATTTTCTCCTTTCTCTCAGTACTACCGCCTCTCTTTCTGCGGAGGTATCTGCTTGGTACTACTCATCTGGTCGTGGGAAGGAGGTGGTGGGACAAGCTCTTCCTTCTACGATCCCATTTCAAAGTTCATTGTAGCCTCCACCTCTTGCCTTGGCTCTTGCTATGCCCCTTCTATGAATCCAAGTGCATCAACTTCTTGTGGGGTTAGGCTTGCCAGCAGGAGATAGTGGCACTTCTCTTCAAGGCTAAGGCCAACTCCCACAAGTTGTGGTGGCATCTATAGGCTTGCTCTCAGGGCCTTGCATGCTATTCCTAGCTTCTTCTTTATGGCTTCTATGGACTCTCCTTCCTCTACTTGTGTGAGATCCAGTAAGGAATTCAGGAAGGCATGTTGCTAAGTTTCAAATACCACTTGGGTGGCCTCTACTCTGCTTTCAGCAACAAGTACTCTGTCTTTGTCCACTGGAACCAGATGGTGCATCAAGGTTTTCACCCTCCTTTCATTGCAAGTTGCCCATTCTTCTGCTCTCTTTGTCATCTCCTCAAAGTTCTCCCCTACCTCTGTGTTAAGGCTGTTATTGTCAATTCCTATTCCTTCCACTTCTGAGTTATCCTCTCCTCCTTTTTCAAGTGCTCAATCTCTCTCTCTAACCTCTCCTACTTATCTATCTCTAGCATCACCCTTACTGCCATGTCTTTGACCTCTTGGTGATGCTCTTCCTCTTCTTGCTCTCTTTTTACTTCTCTTGCAATGAGCTCATCCATGCCCAGTTGGACTCTCTTTAGCTGAGCTTCCTAGTTCTCCTGCTACATTATTGAGAGTTTATATTCACATTGTAGTCCAACCAGCTCGTGGTTCTCATATTCAAGTTGTTTTCTCCAAGTTTCCTCCTTTTCTTCTTGGTACTGAGCTTTGCTTTCAGCTTGCTAATTTCCTTTTGGTACATGGCCACCTGTTGGGTTTTTTCTAGCTAGAAGGCTGCCACTGACTCTTTCTCGGCTTTCAACTTAGCCATTGCTATTCTCTTTTCCTCCTTGGCTTTCTCCAGCTAAGAGAGTAGCTCCGCGACATACTTGTCATAGTAAGTGGGTGGTGTCACAGTTGTGGGGATGGGAGTTGTGGAAGTTCCCACCTTTTTTCGCTTAGGGTCCTGCCTTGACTCGATGTCTGCTATTGCCGATCTCTTTTGCCCTATGGTTGGGGTTTCCACACTCTTTGCTTGAGCCAGTTCCTTGTTAACAAAGTACTGCACCCAGGCCATAAGATTATTGGCATCTATCTTGGCTGAGGTGCCCTGAGTAGGCATTGTTGTTGTGGGGGTAGGTACCATGAGGGGTGGAATGGGGTCGATATGGGGGCTTTGCCCTTGCCCTCCTGCACTGTAGTTGGTGTGCCTTTAGGCACATGTGTGCTTGAACCCAAGCCCTCATCTCTCCTCAAGCTCAAAGTGTCCATCACATCTTGTTCATCTTGTTGCTCTGTTGACCTACGTTTGGCTAGCTCGATGTCTTCCTCTTCCTTCTTCCTCAACTCCTCCTTCTTTTCAACGGCCTTTCTCTTCCTCTCTTCTTCGGCTCTTTTTGACTCTGCCTCCAGCCTCTTAGAATCTTCTCTCTCTTTCTTCTTCCTTTCCTCTGCCTCTTTCTTCGACCCTTTCTTGGCTTTCTACAAATCCACTTTCTCATTTTTCTTCCTTTCTTCCTCCTGCTTTTCTTGTATCATCTTCTACTTAGACTTCTTTGATTTCCTTCTATTGGACTAAGCTTCTTGTTCTCCCTCCTCTTTACTAATTGTCCTCTCACTCAATTGTTCTCTATCGTGATGGGGAGGTGACTTATCAGGTGTTTCATCCGCTCCTTCCTCTCCATCTTGTGCCTCCTTTATCGCTTCCTAGATAAGAGCGGTCAAGATTCCTCCATACCCAATGAACAAGGCTTTGGCTAAAGGCTTCTTTCTCTGAGCTCCTTTTGATGTTGGGGACTCTCTACCAGCCGATCAAATTCCAAGGGCTAGTGCTTTAGCAAATTGATTAATGGTTTTCCGCACGTAGCCATTCCAATCCACCTCATCTAGCGAGTGAGCTGCCATGCTCTCTAGCATAGGCATACTGATCCTGTGCATAAGTGAGTTTTATCTTTGGCTGGAGAAGAGGGAGTGGATTGCCTTAGCCTACATTATGACTTCTAAGTCGAGGATGTCTTGAATTCAGCATGGCATAAACATCTCTCTTCTACCTCTTTTCCACCTTTGGTTCCAATCCCAACGTTCTCTACCAAGGCCTTACTCAACGGAATCTGCACTTGCTTGGCTCCTTCTCCCCTCCCCATAGTTACCATCCCACACTCCCTATCTAGGTCATATGTCCTTAAGAATTCCACACAGTTTGTGTGGTCTTGAACTTTTTGATGTACTTGGCGAGGTTGCATTGTTCTACAACCCTCTTGGCAGCCTCCTCATTGGCCACCACCTCTTCAATGTTGTGAATGCTCCTGAATTTGAGTTGGTTTTATGCTCAATTCTCAAGGGAAAGGAAATACTTCACTCTTTCCTCTTCCGTGAAGGGAAGGCGATGGGCTCGGTCTTGCTATGACATCTTCAGCTTTTGTCATGAATCATGGTTCACCATTAGTGCTTTCCAAATTAGTTACTTACTAAAAGAAAAAACTTCATGCTTATTGAATTGAAACGTTTTTAGTACAAAAATAGACTTTCCCTTCAAGCTTTATTTCAAAATTTTGTGACATTTTCCTCAATCATGAGTTAATATTTTCCTTCATTTTCTGTACTTAGATGTAGATTGAGGCTTTTAAGGTATGTTTTTCCTTTTCTTGTTTCCTTATGTGTTGATTTGATTTTGATTCACCTCACCCCCTTACGCCCTCCTCCTCAGAATTGAGAAGAATCCTTCCTAGGATTGAAGGTTAGAGGGTAGAGGGTGTCAGTGCATGGGCATAGTGCTTTACTTTTGCATGAGCCAAGCATAGAAGTTTGGATAATATTCCATATGAGCATATTGTTCCATGTTGAAAGGTCGGATGCCTACATGAGTGATGTAAGTAAGGACATCAAGCAAGAAGTCACCAAAGTCTGCGCAACTAGCAATGTGCAGTTCCTCCTCGATGAGGATACAATCTAAGTAGGGGTGTCATGAATGTGTTCTTCCATGGGTCGGTCATGAATGGTCGTCAATACCCTATAAGAGATTGGATCATAATCAAAATATCCATTCATGACCCATGGAATCAAAACATCATGAATGGTCATCACAAATGTGTTCTTCCATGGGTCGGGAATGGTCGTCAATGCTATGATGTTTTGATTGCACATTGTTGCTCTGCATTTGTCATGATATGACATCCTTTGAGCTCCTATTGAAGGCGAAGAGCATACCATAGGGGAGTCATTGTCAACTAGTTGTTTCAAGTCTTATATCTATTGGTCATTGGCATAAGCTGTGTGATATGGAGGCGTTGTTTTTGTGCTTGTTTGAAAATGTTGGTGGAAATCAACTCCTCAGCTACCTTGGAAGCCTTGACAAACACAAATTCTGATTCTTCCCAAGAACAAGGGAGTGTTTGTACTTCTATCACTATAGGCTCGTCCAAGAGTCCCAAGTCTAAGTGGTCATAGCTTTTAGCCAATGACATGAAGGTGGCATATAAGCATCTAAGACAGGCAACCAAGTCGTCCCCCCTGTGTTCTCCACTAAAGTCCAGGGCCACAGTGAATCAATCATCGTTCATAAGAGGGTCTAAGGCCTGTGGGGTGTTGGGTTTTGACAGAACTAGAGAGCTCAACAGCAGCTCATGGTGGCCACTTTGGTTGTTCCTAAGCTTGCAGTTGGGCCTTTTGTATAGTAGGCTGGGCTGTAGTTGCTAACGGTGCACTACAACATTTGGGTGACGTTCCATGAGTTGTAGGCTATGGTTTGGGTCGATAGAATTGCTCAGTCTTCACTGGTTTGTGTATTTGTGATTCTGAAGGTTTTGAATCCAGAGTCTTTTGCGGCCTTGGCATTGGATGTGTCATGTAGCCTTGTGTGGTCAAGCTTGAGGGTAGGGTTTGATTAGTACCTTTGGCTGTTTTGGCCTTAGGAATCCATATCCAAGGGTTACCCTCAAAATAGCCTTGCGCTTGCAATAGGGTCTTAGGGACCCATTGCGGCTTGACCGTACGTCGATGTCTATAGTTATGTCTTGGCCTCCTAGGGCACGAGGTGGGGTTCTTAGCCTTATGGGATTGTGGGTATCTGCTCCTAAGTGGCAGTCCTTGCAATTTAGGCATCCATTGAAGCTTTGTCTCATGGGCCTTAGCTTTGACCTCAGTGATTTGCTAGTCTTGAGGCTTGGTGAGTTCTGACAAAGCACTACTCCCCTCCTTAGACTTGGTGGTAGGTTTCTCTACCTGTGGCTTTGCGGACTTGGAAAGAGTCACACAGCCCTTCTGAAAGCTGTAACTCTATGGGCGTTGTCCATGGCTAGGTGGTTTCATTGCGACTCGTAGTCAACATTACAACAAGGTTTCTTCTTAAAGCTTTGTCCTAACAATGACTCCATGCATGCATCTTTAGTGTTGGTCAACACATAGAAGATCATCTGCATGCTTTCAGACTCCATAGAAACTGAAACCTTGCACTTTCCCAAGAGTGCGTATGATCGGCCCCCATATGCACTTAGTTCAGCATTAGTGGGTTGTAACTGTGGTTTGCCAATTTGGGTCCAATGATCATGAGTTAAGACATTAAAGTCAGCTCCCTCATCGATCAATGCATTGAAGGTGTATGTGTGCTTGGCAGTGACCATTATGCTTAGGTAAGCTAGTTCTACACCTTCCTCATCCTCATCATCCATCTGAGTGATAATGGCTACTCATACATTGACAAGGGACTCCAGCATTGGGGAGGCTCATGCAGTGTGCATGGGAGGGTAGTACTTCTTTATGCAGATGCCATTGAATAAGCCTATGCCCTCACCTTCTAAGGTTTCAAGTTCTACGTTGCCAATTCGGCTGATGGCCTAAACTTTGAAAGGTCCTAACCCCCTAAACTTCGTTTTCTATTTATGTCTCTTGACTGAGTATAGTAGTACTAAGTCACCATATTCAAAGTCTCGTTCCTTGACATGCTTGTCAAACCAGCTTTTGCATCTTGATTTCTTGCATATTAGCGCATGGGTGGCTAGAAGCTGAGTTTTTGATAAGCGTTTGAGCTCAACCAGCTATTCCATCCATGCTTCCTTCCCATCCCATCTCTCTTGAAGGGCTATCCTCAGGCTAGGAATGAAGAACTCTAAGGGTAGAATTTCCTTAGTTCCATAGGTCAACCTAAAGGGAGTCTGTCTCGGTAGACCCACAAGGCCACCATCGACTTGTTATCCCAGTCACTGCACGAAGCAGAGACTACCTTGGTCAGGACGTTCACCAAGATTTTATTTATGGATTCAGCGTGCTTGGCCGTTTACCTGAGGGTAATAAGGCAAAGATTTCTGATGGTTGATTAGGAATGTGGATATAGGAGATGAGCTATCACTTCATTGATAAAGTGTGTGCCTTCGTCACTAACAAGTTCGATGGGGCAGCCGAATCGTGAGAAGAACTGGGCAGTGGTCCTGATGTCATTTTTTCTCGTAGCTCGTGCTTCACCCATTTTGTTAGATAATCTATGGCAACATTGATGCACTTAGCTTGTGAATACTCTGACGTGGGACTAATGGGTCCAATGAAGTCAATCCTCCATTTCTTGAAGGTTTTTCATGCAATGATTGGGGTTAGCTCCATGTGATCCTTACGAATAGGGACCTTAGTCTGTTGGCACTCATCACAGTGATTTACAAATCATGCTGCATCTTGAAAAAGAGTTGGACACCACAACTGGGACATTGCAGCACCTTGCAAGCTATCGTGTCTCCATAAAGTATCCTCCTACAATTTTGTTGTGTGCCACCATGAGTACATCATGCATTTCATATTCACACACGCATCTTTCCAACAACCTGTCTTCCCACAACCTATAGAGTTGGCATGCTATCAACTAATATGGTTGAATCTTCCGTTAGAGTCGCCTGAGTTGGGCCTTTTCTATTGGTCATTCAGGTAGTCCGTGCTCAAGCACTTGGACTATGTCATCTGCCCAAGACGGTGTCATGTTGACTCTAAACAAATCTCTTTCACTAGATAAGCTGAATAGATGCATGTCTCAAAGTTTGTCTGCAATGCCTTGTCTAGCAGCTTCTCCTGTGGGGATGCGAGACATATGGTCAGCCATGTAGTGCTACTTCCCTTTACGTACCACCATAGAGAAGTAAAATTCTAAAAGTAGAAGTAGTCATCGAGTGATGCATCATGTAGTGCAAGGTTTATTAACAAGATATAACAAAGCTTGATGGTCAATAAAGAAGGTAAAAGGTGTAGCCAAAAGATAATGCCAAATTTTCTTTATAGCAAATACCATGGCCAAACCCTCTCTCTCTGTTGTTGAGTAATTCATTTAAGTCTTAGTGAGTTGTCTGCTAGCAAAGCTCACTGGTTAATCTAGGTTGTGTTCACCATGCTGGCACAACATAGCTCCTACGAAAAATTTTGAAGCGTCAATGTGCACATGAAACATGAGTGTCCAATCTGGGACTTGTAGAATTGGTCCAGTGGTCAGAGCCTTTTTCAGCTCTTCATATGCGCAGTCCATTCGAATATTATCAACAACTTGTATAAAGGTCTAGCAATCAATGCATAGTTCAACACAAACCGTTGATAATACCCTATGTGGCCTAAGAAGCATTGAATGCCCTTGTAATCAATTGGGGGTGGAAGATTGACAATGACCCTGACCTTCGAGAAGTCCATGGCAATGCTGTTCTCTTCGACACTAGATTCCCTAGGATGCATCTGTGCTTTACCAAAAAATGGCACTTCAAGGGGTTCAACGAGAGACGATATAGTCGACACCGTTCAAAGACGTTTGTCTAAGTATTCCCTTCAAGTAGAGTGAATACACAAGTCATCTACGAAGACCTCTAACTCCTTAAGTATATCTTTGAAATATAGTGCATATAAGTCATTGAAAAGTAGCTAGCACATTAGTTAACCCGAAAGGCATGACTATGTAGGCAAAGATGCCCCACTTAGTGGCGAATGCAATCTTATGCCTATCATTAGGATGCACTTGCACCTCATTGCATCCAGAGAATCTATCCAGAAAATTGTAGGCCTCTTTGCCAGCAACTCTCTCAAACATGTACTCGGTGTAAGCCAATGGATTGTTATCTCTCTTCGTAGCTGTGTTTACCTTCTTGTAATTGATGCACACTCTAATCTTTCCATTCTTCTTCAATATGATTACTATGGGCAAAACCCAGTCCATGTGCTCAATTTTTTTGATGAATCCTGCTCTCATTAGCTTGTCAATTTCTTCCTTGACGGTGTGGGCATGCTTTGGATTCATGGGATATTGTAACGTGTCCACTAGTATCATCCAGGACACATCTTAGCAGTCCATCGGAAAGGATGTCTAGAAAGCTCCACCGGCACTCCCATGGAATGTTACGGGGTTTGCGATCTAGGGCTTTCCGCGTCTGCCACGTAGCAGAAGTATTCTGGCCGTTCCCACTTAGGATCGACCGGAATTTGGATTTTCCTGATTGGTCATTTCCTAACAGCAACTAGCGTCAGACCCAAGCGAACTACTTTACGCAGAAACGCCAGGTCCGAAGCGGATTCACGCTGCACTTGGTTCAAAGAGAATGGGAAACGAGAGGGATGCAAAGCTCAACCTCTCTGCCAGAAGGCATAGTCCCATTCCGTTCCTCTAAAACATCGTAAATCGGTTAAGACATAACTCTAGGTCAACCCTTTTGTTGTTCGTGTCCTTTGACGATCATCCCGCTGTTCTTCGAGATTTGAGAAAAGTTCCTGGCCAACCGGGACCACCCAACTGTAGGATGGACCCATGGCCCATCCTCCGCACTTTCCTCGGTTTGTTTTAGTTATGTAATTATCTAACACATTAATTGGAATGTAACAATCAGCTTCTTTAATTAAACCGTTAAGCACTGGTCCTTCACGTAATCTTATCACGTGACATAGAAAAACAATATCAAACAAGTTCTTTATTAACATATCATCATATTTATCTTTGAAATACAAGGAGTTCCGCCCGTAGGCTTGTCCATAATCCACCCGAAGGCTATCCAATAATCCATAGGGATCACTATTCCAAGCTTCCGCCTATAGACTAATATGCGGGCCTCGAGATCCAATCCCGAGTCACGTTAGCCTCTTGTGCAGGACCCGAAAGGCGAGGGATTTACGGCCAAAGCCCCCCTGGCACCCAAGCGTCCTCCTGTTCCAAGTAGAGCTCAACGAAGAGACCTCTCGCGGTGGGTTCGGTCCACGTTCCCGACGCGGTCAACAACCCCCTTGGTTAGGGTCAAGCAGGCAGTCAGGGGTAACTGAAGCTGCCTCTCCCTTCAGGCCTTCAACCTGAAGTATAGATATTTATTTAATTTGTAATTCATAAATTAAACAGTGCTCTAAAATCTCTAGCAAGCACAAACATTTCCATTAACCGATCTTGTTATTGGCAAACTGTTAAGGAATGATCCTTTCCTTTTGAATGCATCATCGCTCGTTCCAGGGTGTCTTGCAACTTGGCAAGATCCCTTATATTCTAGGTTAGGACGTGCCCTATTAACCCAACTTGGTCAACCCTAAAGTTCATTGATACTTTAGTTTCCGGTTTTTAACCTTCCTTATTTAGAAGGATATCAAAGAATACATCCTTTTGCAAGATAACTTGCGTAAGGATCCGCCATCCTTGTTGAGGGTATTTAACCTTTCTTCTTGTGAATCAATCACAAGACCATATGACTTCATACTTGCCGCGCAAGTCTTGCATCGTAATATATGATGAAACAATCCGTTTTAGTTTCTTTAAGCTAATGTTTGTCGGACCTAGGGTCTCTTTTTAAGAACCTCAGGGACAAACCCTAGTTCTTTTACATTTACGATTTATTGACCCTACAATCAGGGAAGGTAGGCAAGTATTTAAGGTATAAATGTTTCTTGGATATTAAATCATTCCCATTGCATATTTCGTAGCATAGGTATTTCTAAGTTTACATTAATTCGGTTAACTTTTAGAAGGTAATATTGAGATCACCTCGGCATGATTTGTTATCTTTGTGACAATTGATTTTTCAGTCCTAAACTTTATTGCTTTGAGGTCAGGTAAATTCAATTAATCTTCCTTTTTCCTTGCGAACGAAACTCATGCCAAATAACAATCTTTTCCTTGCTAAGATATGCAGTTAGCAATGATAACTTCCTAGAGTTGAAGCAACGTAAGAAACCTTTCATGAATTTCACCTTCTATGATGATTCATTGCAAAAAAGAATAGGGGTTAATGGTGCAAGATGCAGTTTTTATTCCTTCAAAATTTAACTACTTTAGTGGGTAAATAATCTTACTCATAATTCGTTTCAGTGCATAAGGCTATTTGAAGGAAAACTATGTTTTATACTTTATCCATTTTGCATGTTCAACTAAACTAAATTCCTTCATCGTAAATAACTAGGACAAAATATATCTTATCCCTAACAATTCATCTTGCATGATTAAATTAAAACCGATATAAAACCAAGAAGGAAAAACCTGGTTTTGGGGTGAGATATCCACATGGATACTGGGAGATGACCCTCCCGCAGCTACTCCTTGGACTTTCTTAGGCGGCATCGCAGTTGTAATCCTTCGAACATGAAGGCAGCTTTACACTCCTTTTCGGAATTCCATCGCCGCTTCAATACTCTTCTTCTTTTTTTACGAGGCAAGGAGCCGTTTAAAGAATTGACCACAAGAAGGGGTAATAAGACCTTTAAGGTCTTAGCTTCTTCGGGAGGGAAAGGTTTACAAAGCCTAAAAAGGCCCTATAGGGTATATACACGGCAAAAAGGTTATATGTGAGTGTGGCTTCGCAACCATATGAACCTTGGGAGAACTTTGGGCTTGGGGTAAAAGGTATAGGAAGGGGAATTTTTTTAGAGAGGTTTTAGGACACGGAGTAGTAAAGGCTTTAGGGATTTAAACCGGGGTGAAAGGGAAAGGTGAAGGGTGAAGGCTTATAGTACGGGGGAGAGGGAAAAGGGTGTGTAAGGAAAAGGGAACACGGGGGTTAGAAAGGGCTTAGGGGGGTGTGTTAAAAGGAATATGGGGGGTGAAACACGGGCTCACAAGAAGGGACTTATAACTTTAAGCACGGGGGGGGGGGGGGGGGGGGGGGGATTTTGTGTTTTATGAGGCCAAGGGGAGTGGGGGTTTAATGGCCCCACGGAAAGGTTAAGGGTTTAAGACCGGGGGGGTGAAAGGATTCTAAGGGAAGGGTATAGGAAGGGGGGCTTAAGGAGCCCCCCCTTAGAAGCTTCAAGAAGCTTCTTGAAGCTTCTGTGGGATCACAGGAGCCACGTGGGGGGAAAATTTGACGCGACGATGGGGGGGAAAGTCTGCATGCGGTAGATGAATATGGCACACGTGGGGAGAGAGGATAGAGGCGGCAGCACAGCATTCGGCAGTGGTCCTTCCTCCTCCCTCGGCAGCAACACGAACAGGGCGATGGCTTCGTCCTCCTCTCTCACGGCAGATAGACGGACATCAGGCGACAACAGCGTCTTCCCCGTCCTCTCACGATACCGCAACACCGTCCCCCACTTCTCACGACTCTCCCTCATTTATATAGGGGAGGGGAGGGAATCCTCCCCCTGCTATGTGTCAATCAGCATGCCAGTGGAGCCGAGAAAGCTCCAGCGAGGAGCTTGCTGGCTCCTCTATCACCTTGCCTCCTTCCAGCACGACGCGCTGCTGGAGAAAAACAATTATAATATCTGAAACATTACATTCTCTCCCCCTTAGAGAAATCGAGATGTCCTCATCTCGAGATAAACTAGGAATATTGATGGTTGAGAGTGCCTTCTTCTATCCAAGTGGCATCCTCTTCGGGATAATCTTTCCACTGGACGAGGCGTTCTCTCAAGGTTTTGGATCTTAATTGTCTCTCCCTTACATCTAAGATCCTATCAGGCCTTAGTTCAAGGACTCCTTGACTAGGCATTACAATTTGTTGGTCATCAAGTACATGGTTAGGGTTGGGTACATATTTTTTCAATAGGCTGATATGGAATACATTGTGAACCTTTAGGTTCTCAGGGAGTTGCAATCTATAAGCATTGGGTCCTAGACATTTGAGGATTTTGTACGGCCCACAATACCTTGGACTTAGCTTCTTGCAATCTCCTAGGGATAGAGAACTCTTTTTAGGGCGTACGCGAATGAAGACCATGTCTCCTTCTTCGAAGACTCTTTCTTGACGCTTCAAATCCGCGTATGCCTTTTGTCTAGCCTTGGCCGCTTGTATGTCTTGTCTTATTGACTTTATTTGATCATCCATATCTTCCAACATCTGCCTTGACGCTTCAACCCTTAGGGTTGGATCAGAAAAGTTTAGGGGACTTCGACAGTCATGACCATACAATGCTTGGAAAGGGGTCATCTGAATGCTTTGCTGGTAAGAAGCAAACTCAGAGAAAATGTTAAGTTTCAGTCAAAATAATAAGCCAACACAAATACATCAGAAAATACCTATTTTTATTAATAATAAATAGAAAAAAATAGCAAAAAATAGATAAACTTGGGATTTTCACGCTAAAAAAATATAGAAAAATAAGATTTATGTGCGTGAATGTCTGGCGAGGTTAAAGCATGAGGTCAAGCCTCATTTTGGCCTTGTCCTTTGTGTTATAGTACATGTTTATTGTTTTTTACATACAAAAATGATACAAAACAACCATTTACACTTATGCACTGCAACAACACCTAAACAGTGAGGGGGAGGAAGTTTGTGCGATGACCTAATTGCTGAAAAGATACAAATTCTGATTTCCCTCTTTGTGCATAGCATTTAGGGATCATTCTATAATTAAATATAGGCAACTAATAGCACAAAAGTTTTGGTGCTAATCCTTAAAGCAACGCAGCACGTAACGCTTAGTTAAAATTCATGAAAGGGCTATTTTTCACACCTCACATGGCTAGTTTTTTAATCATAAAATTCTTGTGCACAATCTTCATACACCTTGCATTAAGCATGTCACGTGGTATCTCCTGGAATGCATTGCAATTGATTGATAAACTTTGACCAACGCTGAGAGGACAGAAAACCCAAGCTATAGGGTTAAACGGGTGCTTCCGTTGGGGAAAGTTTTGTGAGGCAAATCAAGATCTCCTGGAATGCTGAATTATGAAAGAGTGGAGTTTGTGCGAATGTTATATGTATTAGCGACGCATCTTGGGGCCAATCCCTGAGGTGTAGGAGAGTCACAGTGGAGCCGCGGCAATCAGTCGAGAGATGCTTCCCTATGTATGTATTACAAGGCATTATGCCTATATATTGTGGGATCTCCCTCTGAGGAGAAAGGAAGGTGAACGTTGGACTACATATTGGATACAAACGCAAAATCATCGTAAGCATTTAGTGCAAAGTGATTTTTAGACGCTCCTAGCCCGCGAGGCCGTGTGGTGGGGTTGTCTGTCGTATGCATGAGGTCCGGCTAGTGCCACAGCTAGTGCCGGCCCATTTTAGGTCCCATCAAAGTGAGCCCTTGGCTTTGGTTCATTCTAATGTCTATAGACCCATGCCCTGTCAGTCTATGGGTGGTACAAAGTATTTTTTTACTTTCATAGATGATTTTTCACGTAAAGTATGGGCTTATCCCATAAAGCAGAAGTCCAATGTCTTGCCAGTTTTTCAGAGATGGCTTGCTTTAGCAAAAAACCAAAACCAGTCTGGGCATAGGCTGAAATGCCTTAGGACAAATAATGGGGGTGAATATGTATCACGTGCTTTTGAGCAGTTATGTGATGAGAGGGATATTAAGCATCAGTTGACTGCCCCTTATGCCCCTCCCTAGAATGGTATGGATACGTGGATGAATATGGCCATCCAGGAAAGGGTTTGCAGTATGCTTAGCCATACAGGCCTACCCCAGCACTTTTGGGCTAAGGCAGTTACGATTATGTTGCATATCATTAATATATCTCCCTATAATGGCATTTATTTTCAGGTTGTAGAGGAGGTATGGATAGGAAAGCCTCCCTCTTATATGCATTTACGTGTCTTTGGATGTGAGGCATTCTACCATGTGCCCAATGACAAGCATAACAAGCTAGATCCTAAGAGTGTTAAATGCATATTCCTTGGTTATGGAGATGCGAGAGAGATTGGTTACCGTCTATGGGATCCGCATGGCACTGAAAGTCATCCATAGCCATTATGTAGTCTTCCATGAAGACAAGATGCATAGGCAACCTAAGAGAGTTGTGGAGATACATAGGGTTATATTTCAGGAGGAGCCACGTGCTCCCGTACAACCAACTAGACAACCATGATGTAGTCTTCCATGAAGACAAGATGCATAGGAAGCCTGAGAGAGTTGTGGAGATGCGCAAGGTTATATTTCAAGAAGAACCACGTGCTCCCGTACAGCGAGATGGATAGCCTGCAGTAGCAGCAGTAGATACTCGTGGCCAAGGTGTTGGACAGAATGTTGAGCAGGCAGCAAAGCTTGCGATGCGGTATTCTACTAGAGATAGACGCTCCCCTGACAGATTTTAGCCCTCGATGCATTATGTCTTGGTTACAGATGGATGAGAGCCTTTCACTTATGATGGGGCTATGTATAGGGGTGAAAATCACTCCTGGGAGAGGGCTATGCAGTCTGAGATAGACTCCTTGCATAAGAATGAGACTTGGGATTTGGTTTCCTTGCCTAGTGGCAAGAAGGCTCTGCCATGCAAATGGATGTACAAGTTGAAGAGTATCCCTAGACACCCCAATCCAACTTATAAGGCAAGACTTGTTGCTAAGGGCTTTAAACAAAAGCATGGAGTTGACTTTGATGAAGTTTTTTCTCATGTGGTTAAGATGGCCACCCTTCGCTTGGTTTTGACCTTAGTCACGCAACTTGACTTAGATATGTATCAGATGGATGTCAAGACTATATTCTTGCATGGGGATTTGCATGATGAGGTTTACATGGAGCAACTTAAGGGCTTTGCATAGCCTAGCAGGGAGCACCTACTGTGCAGGTTGAAGATAAGTCTTTATGTCTTGAAGCAAGCATCTAGGGAATGATACCATAAGTTTGATGCTTTTATGTAGTCACGGTGCTACAAACCGTAGTGTTATGGATCTGTGCTTGTACACAAAGAAAGCTCATGATGGATCTTTGCTTATTTTGGTACTCTATGTGGATGACATGCTATTAGCAGGAAAAGCTCATGATGAGCTAGATGCTCTTATGGCTCAGCTCAAGAAGAGCTTTGAGATGAAGGATCTAAGATAGGCCTCTCATATACTTGATATGCACATTAGACACGACAGGCATCAAGGACTCCTCTACTTGTCACAGAAGAAGTACTTTCGTAAAGTCCTTGAGCACTTCCGCATGCAGGACATGAAGCCTATTGGCTGTCCATTGCCTTCTTATGTGAAGGTATCACAGGCTGATTGTTCACAGATAGATGAGAAGAGGGCCAAGATGGCCAAGATTCCCTATGCATCCGCAGTGGGCAGTCTTATGTATACCATGATAGCCACTCATCCAGATATTGCCTTTGCAGTTGGTGTTGTGGCACGCTATATGGCTACACCTGGCAAGAAGCATTGGGATGCTCTGAAGGGTATCATGAGGTACCTAAAGGGCATTGCAGATATGTGCATATGCTATGGTAGCCAGGATACAGGAGTTGTGGGGTACAGTGACTCTGATTATGCAGGACATGCAGATAGTAGGAAGTCCACTTCTAACTATGTGTTCACCTATGCTAGAGGTGATGTCTCTTGGATGTCCAGGGTGCAGAAGTGTACAGCTCTTTCCACTAGTGAGGCCGAGTATGTTGCAACCACTGAGGCTTGCAAGGAGGCCATATGGTTAAAACATTTGGTTCATGACCTTGGTATTGAATCTTTCCCTACACTACATTTGGATTCTATGAGTGCTATTCAATTAGCCTGGTCTTCCATGCGAAGAGGAAACACATTGGGGTGAGATATCACTTCATACGTGGGGTCGTTGAAGACAAGTTTGTTGACCTTGTCGACTAACCAAAATCTTGCAGATCTGCTCACCAAAATCCTCTCTATGGAGCGCTTTGCCTTCCTCGGGAGATTGATGGGCGTGGGATGAGATGACATCTTTCCTCATCCTGTTGTACATGTGTACATATTGTACTATCTTTTCTTTTTCTTTTTCACTCCTCACTGGGGCAGATTTGTGATTACACCCAAAGAAGCATAAAAACAAGGCACAAAAATGTCCATGCATATATCATAATTTTATCTTTTGTAAAGGGGATAACATTTACATTGTTCCAAAATCACTAAAATACACACTTACATAAGGGGGCCACATCCACATCCATCATAAATAAATGGTATACACAAAAGTGTTACGTGCATGCATTTGTAAAGGGTAGGAATACTTAAAATTAAAGGCCAAATGCCTTATAATATCAAATGTATCAAAGTTTCAAAAAAATAATAAAATAGGAAGGGGTGTGTTTTTTGGGGAGGAGGTGGGGTGGAGTGCACGAGTGGTTATGTGCCTCTTTCTCTTCCCTCTCTTCTCCAATCGCATATTCTCCCTTTTGGTGGAGGAAAAAAATTGTTCTCTCTCCTCTCTCCTCTGTCTTTTGTGCAAAAATTCCTCTTTTCCCTTTTGCTCTTGCGTAATGATTGAAGCTATGGATGAAGATGATAAAGATGATAAATTTGTTTATTATTAAAAGAGAGATTTATGGTTTCTTTTCAGTTTTGAAATTAATGGCGGAGCCATACACATAGATTTTGTGTGCTTTGTCCCTGGTTTTGTGGTTGATTATGTTTGTAGGAGGGTTGCTGTCAATTTGCCTTTAAGTGGGAGGTTGTTGGGGGTAAAGGTGCCTCCACCTAGTCACCTGTATATTACTACATTGACAGTACCCGTGCCTGCACACACTGTAGGCAGTGGATGCCCATCACCGTCACTACTTTATTCTTTTAGTGACATATGAATAAAGGGAAGGCCAGTCACACATTGTGACTCTCTCTCTCTCTCTCTCTCTCTCTCTCTCTCTCTCTCTCTCTCTCTCTCTCTCTCTCTCTCTCTCTCTCTCTCTCTCTCTCTCTCTCTCTCTCTCTCTCTCTCTCTCTCTCTCTCTCTCTCTCTCTCTCTTGCTCTTGCTCTCCCACCATAGCTCTCCCGTGCAAGCTCCGATCCTTCTCACCTTTCACAACTAAGTGGTGGGCCCTCTTTCATTCAAAAAATTGAGTTGAGAAAAGCAAGGTGCCTATGAAATGATTCCATTTAGATGTGCAATGAAAGAGAGATGACACAAGATATAGAGGCTCAATCCATCTTCTTCTACTTCTTTTTCATTCTTCTCTTTTCACCATGCACATAAGTGAGTATCTTCCATAGTAGATAGATGCTTTGACTTTAGGACACTTTACACATTGTCTCTTTTTCACTTTAACATAACCATAGAGTATGAGTTAACCTATGTTCTATTTTTCAACACTCCCCCTCAAGCTTAGAATGAGATTGTAGATATAATACCCCAAGTGCCCTTCTAAAGTTTTTCAACTCATTTTTTTACCTAATACTTTGGTAAAGACATATGTGACTTGGCCATTGGTTTTAATGTGTACCAAGTCTATTTCTCCATCCATGACTTTCTGTGTCTGATGGAATGATAGTGCACTTCAATATGCTTTATTCTTACATGATAAATTGGGTTCTTTGCAAGCATAATGTTGTTGATGTTATCACCATACATGAAAACTCCACCATTTATCTCAATCCGCATATCTCATAGATGTAGTCTCAACTGTGTCTACTCACATGCTGCCAATGCTATACCTCTATAATGTGCTTCCATACTTACAAATCAACTATGGGTTGTTTCTTGCTACTCCAACTCACCATGGCTGAACCAAATGAAAAAGCATAATCACTAGTGGATATCCTATCCATAATGCTTTGTGCCTTGCCTACATCTATGTATCCAAACAATATGTACTTGATTCCTTCTTATAGAACGAGCCATAGCTAACTATCTTCTTTACATATCTCAACACTCTCCTCCTTGCATCTAAGTGCAACTTGCATTGCTCTTGCATGAATTGGCTTATCATTCCAACTAAATAGTTCAAGTCTGCTCTTATTATGGTTAGGTAGATCAAGTTACTCATGAGCATACTTTCCATCATCAATTATCGTTATGTATTGGTGTAATGGTGTATCAAGTGGTTTGCATGCTATCATCCCATACTTCTTCAACATTTCCAATAAGTATTTTCTTTGCACCAACCAAATTTCATGTGGAGTGCCAACCACTTTAATGCCCAAAAAGTACCTCAACAATCCAACGGTGATCCCAATTATTAGGTCAATAAATAGTTTAAGATCTAAGAAGGTTAAGAATAGTATTGTTGGTAGCTTCAGTTTAGTCATTACTCTCTCGACAGAAAGCTGAAGTGAAATCTATCTTCGAACCTAAATTTTAAAATAAAGCTATCTAAAATTGATTACAAAATCATCCATTATTACAATAAGATAATATAACTTTAGGAAACCTATGATAAGGAAATATAGTATTAATGAGTAGTTTAGAAGCTTGTGGGGTGGACAATCTATTTTTACGAGGAATAAAATAGGCATGTGTACTGAAAATATCCACAACTATCCAAATCATATCATGGTGTGAGGATGTTGTGGAAATACCATTAATAAAGTCCATAAATTTTGCTCCCATGGGTCATTAGGTAACTCGTAGGGGCATAAGTAAACAACTATCATAGATTGAATACTCCTATGTTCCATATATGCAAATTGATGTATTTCACTCATAATAGTAGTTCTAAGAGGTACAATAATGTGCTACTTTCTTTGATAATATAAAAATCCAATCACATAACAATAATGATAAAAAATAGTGGTGCTAGTATTCAAAAATATTTGCCAACCAAATAAAGGAGAAATTAAAATCTGAAACATACATAGGAATCATGGCATCAAAGGTTTGAATTTCAAAGTGAAAACATGATTTAAGTACACATTTTTTATTCTATCAAATCTAAGTAAATGATAGGATGAAAGATTTTCCATTAGCATGACTTAATGCATATGTGGACTATATTAATATGACCTAGCTAGTATTGAATCATGGAATGGGAATTTTAAAGGTTGCTTCAAAAAATGGTTTATCGCCTATTGATAAAGTTTTATGAGAACCTCAAATCCCATAAGGTAGTGTTTCCAAATATCCAAAACATGAACTACATCTAATAATTATTTATCATTAGTACTATAATTTTGTTTAGAAGGTTTCAATTTAGGACTTTCATAGGCAATCAAATTATCATTATGCATTAAAATATCACTCATACCTGAACCACTAGTATTGGTCACAATAAGAAAGAAAGGTTGGGAGAAAATCGACAATTGAAGAATAGATGCATGGGTCAAAATGTATTTCAAAGTATCAAAATATTTTATTGACTAGGGCCCTAATGAAAAACAATATTCTTTCACAACAAGATAATAAAATGTATTTCAAAGCATTATATGAGAAATTTTTAACAAACTTTTTGTAAAACCTAGCCAATCCTTGAAAAGATCTAACTTCATGCACACTCTTAGGATTATACCAAACTTTTATGGTTTAAATTTTCTTAGGATTAACTATAATACCTTCACCAAAAACTATATGACCTAAATATTCAATTTAATTTTGAAAAAATAGACTCTTATCAAGATTTGTATGCATATGATTTATGTGAAGTAAATCAAATACAATGCAAAGACATTTCTTAATATTCTTCTTTTGATTTATTGAAAACAAGTATATCATCAAAGAAAGAAATTATAAAACCTTGATAATCCCAAAAATTCTATTAATCATACATATGAACATAACTGGTATATTAGTAAAACCAAAAGGCATAACAATAATTTCATAGTGACGAAACTGTGTCTCAAAGGTAATCTTAAATGCATTAGTTGAATCCATGTGAATTTAATGATATCCTAATTTGAGATCTATCTTGCAAAAATTTTGGCTCCTTTAAGTTTATCAAGCAAATAATCAACTCGAGGGATAATATACTAATTTTTAACAATCAATACACATTCGATGTGTTTTATTTTTCTTTTCAACCAACAAGAGTGTGCACCAAAAGGAAAATAACTAGGATGAATTAAATGCTTATTTAATAATTCAGTCACTTATCTTTGTATTTCTTTTTTAAGCAAAGGAATGTGTCCATATGGAGCCTTGTGTTTAGTGGAGTAACTCTAGGGAAAAGTTGAATTTTGTGATCTAATTCTCCATGTGATGGTAGCAACACATGTTGATAATCATTTGCAAAATAATGTTTATATGAATCTAAAAACTTTTTCTATGTTGGTAATAGTGACAAAATATTGAGACTTTTCAACTTCAATCACAAAAATCATGCATACCTTATGTTGCTTTCTAAGTACTCACTTAGCATGCATATGACTATTAATGAAAACAATTCAATTTCAAGATCACCAGTCAAAGAAATTATTTATCCTTAGAATTCAAAGGTTATTGTGTGAGAGTGATAATCAATGGCATGATTAAATTGATGTTGGAAAGGCATACTAAAGATAATGTTTGATGATTGAAAGGGTGCAACTGAGAAATCACATTTCTATTTACATGTACCCATAGAAATTTCTAACCCCTTGGTTTCCAGTATTCCATTGTATCTAATGCTTTGAAACACAAATTTAACCTTGTATAATGAATAATTAGTTTCAAAGTTGTAATCTCCTAACCAACTTTTTCGAAACAAAATCATGAGAACTATCATCAACATCCAAAATAGTCATATATGAGTCGTGCACAACCTTTCATTTTCAATAAAGCATGTAAATAGATAAGTGTACATGATTTTCCTTTAGACATTACTTCTTGCAAGAATGGATATATCGGTAGTCCAAACAAGAGTATAGTCAAGTACCTCCTCTATATTGTGCCACTGAGACATGCTTTGATTGTTCTTAGGTGGAAAAGAGTTAGGGTGTGTAACGTGCCCGCTCCTCAAATCGTGGGACACGTCTTAGCAATCCATCGAGAGATGTATCTAGAAGATGCCGCTCGGCACTCCCAAGGAATGACACGGGGTTTGCCAACTAGGGTCTCTCGAGTTTGCCCCGCAACAAAACTTATCCGGTTGTTCCCACTAGGATCGACCTGAAGTCCGGGTTCCTTGTAATCAGGTCTTCCTAACATTCCTCATTAACACTTCCTTTGAGGAAAGCTCTCGGCTAACCAAGGCCACCCTTCCGTAGGATAGACCCATTGGTCACATCCACCATGTTTTCCTCAAGGGTTGTTTTAGTTATCTAATTACCTACCACATTATGTTTGACACATAAAAGGAGCTTTCTTAATTGACCCGTTAGTCACAAGTTCCTTTACGTAATTTAGGGCTTATACACGAAGACAAGATAAAACAAGATCAAACACTTTCTTAACTTATCTTCAGATTATTGTTTGTCTCCCGCCCATACAAGAGAATTAAGTGTTCCTTTCTGCCTCCGGAGAATTAAGATAAAACAAGATCAAACACTTTCTTAACTTATCTTCAAATTAATGTTTGTCTCCCACCCATACATGAGAATTAAGTGTTCCTTTCTGCCTCCGCAGAAAAATCCTTCTGTTTTTCGGCAACAAAACCCGAAGGTTTATCCTACCAAAATTCTGCCTTGTAACTAGTATCAAGGCCTCGAGATCCCATCTCGAGTCACATAGAACACTTGTGTAGGGTCCAGAGGCATTGGGATTTACGGCCAGAGCCCCCACTGGCACCCACGCGTCCTCCTGCGCTAAGTAATTTCCACGGAGAGACCTCTCGTGGCGGGTTCGGTCCACATTCATTGCGCGGATTCATAGCCTCCTTGGTTAGGGTTTGGCAGTTCGCGGGGGGTAGCTAGCGCCATCCTTCCTTAATTATCCCTTTAGGAAATCAACCATAGCTGAAGCAACCATCTTAATAACATTTACCAGGGAAAACATCCCTTTTGTTTCCATGGCAATCAGTCATCTCAGACTCGGCCATGCAATCATCAATCACAAACAACTTGGATTAGCCTCCAAAACCACATCAACAAACAGTTAAATGCACAACCGCTTGCTTCAAGGCATCGCAATCCCATTGCACGCACAACCAGAATTTAACTTGGATGTATCAAAACACTCTTACAATCTTTTTCAAACCACCAAGCATAACTTGGGTCAACAATCCATCTTTAACAAGATCAACCTTTGTTAAAACCATTTCAACAGTTCCAAGCAACATGCTTAGCATAAATCAATTACCCTCTAAGTTCGCTCTCCCCCTTGGGTTAGGGCTTCACAAGGATAATTTAATAAATTCCTTCTAGATCCTTTAAATGAACTAAGTGATTTCATCTTGACCTTTATTAATCTTGGCTACCTATTTAGGGTAGAAAATCAACCCAATTCCTAGAGTAGCTATCTAATATCACAGATCACCAAGCGCTAACCCATATTGCTAGTACATCACCAAGAGTACATTAACGAGATTCCAACCTGATTAGCCATAGGTTATCCAATCTTCATCTATCGGCTAGAGTTCGGACAAGGATCTCTAAACGGAATTTCTCTTAGAACTACTATTCTATCGATGTTTATCATGCAATCCCATTGAGTGTACAAGTTAACATATATCAACATGTACATGATCTAACTGTTATTTTAATGTACTCTATCATCCTTGTGCATGAAAAACCGGTTTGCAATCTTAGGATGCTATTGCATTTTTTTTTATAAGGGAGTATATGAAAGTCTAGGTTTCTTTCCTATGGTGCAAATGTATCTTACAAACGGAAACTAACATTTCATGTGTTTCTTTTAATCATGATTGCAAAACATGAATTCTAAATGACTATTCATGCACTGAACTAGTTTAAAAGCTATTATTTTATGTGAAATAATGCAAAAACCTTATCATTTTATGTGTGTAAAAGCTATCATTTCATGCATATAAACTTATGCGAACTCCATACTCTACCATTTCACGCATATAAACTTATGCGAACTCCATACTCTACGATTTCACGCATGCAACCGAGCGCTTAGAGTAAACAAAAATCCTACGACTCGTCCTTGTTCCATGCACATAGTTATCCCTTTTATCTCTTCCACGAGAAATAATACATAATTAACTATAACGCTTAAAGAACCTAGGTTTGATTCATGTTCTAGGGGCATTTATTGCGTTGGTTGCTCTGCTCACCTCTCCCGCATTACCGGTACCAACAGTAGCTTTGGCAACTACGCTTCCCGCAATTTTCTTCTTGGGAGCCATTTCTACTCGGGGTTTGGATAGTCCGGGCCTTAGCAACCTTCAAGATGACCGATTCGGGAGGGAAAGGTCATGGGCAAGGGATCCTTTGCCAATGGGGGGTGGCTTGAGTGTGGCTCCTCGAACTGTCTTCTCTCCAACTCTCTTCCCCTCTCTTTCTCCTTCTCTCTCTATCCCTCTCTTCTTCCTCCTCTCTTCTCCTTCTTTCTCTCTCTCCTTCCTCTTCTTCTACTTCTCTCTTCTCTCCTTCTACCTCTTCTGCTTCTTCTTCACTTCTTCTTCTCCTTCTCTCTCTCTCCTCTTTCTCTCCTTCCCTTCCTCTCTTCTCTCCCTCCTTCTCTTCTTCTCTCCCTCTCTTCTTCCTTTCCTTCTTCTTTTCCTCCTCTTCTCCTTCCTTCTCTCTCCTCCTCTTCTTCTCTCCCTCTCCTCTCCTTCTTTTCCTCCTCTTCTCCTTCCCTCTCTCTCTCTCTCTCTTCTTCTCCTTCTTTCTCTCCTTCTTCTTCTCCTTCTCTCTCTCCCTCTTCTTCTCCTTCTTCTTCTCCTCTCTCTCCCTCTTCCTTCTTCTCCTTCTCCTCCTCTTCTTCTTCTTCTTCTCCCTTCTCTCTCTCCTTCTCTCCCTCTCTTCCTTCTACCTCTTCTTCTACTTCTCCTTCTTCCTCTCCTCTCTCTCCCTCTTCCTTCTTCTCCTTCTTCTCTTCTTCTTCTTTTTCTTCTTCTTCTCCCTTCTCTCTCTCCCTCTTTCTCTTCACCTCCTTCTCTCCCTCTCCTCTTTTCTTCTCACGGGGGGGGGAGGCTAACGAAGGCCCAGGAGGGCCGTTGCTGCCGCGCGAGCACGAGGGGGGGAAGCTTCCAACGGAGGGGGGGCACAGTGTCTGTCCGCCAGGAAGGAGGGGCCGCATGTCATCGATGCAGGGAGGGGGAGGGTTTATAGAGGAGGGGGAGGTGGTAAGGCGGTGCCACCTGCCACCTGGGGGGCTGCATGCCCCCCCTTATCATTAACATCACTCCGTCTCTCTCTCTCTCCCCCCGCCATACACACAACAAGGGGAGAGAGGGGAAGAGCTAAAAAAAATTTTAAAAAATTGAGAGGGGGGACATTATAGGGTGATAGGGCACAAAAGGTTTCTTCAGAATGCGGTTATTTTTTAAGGATTGGGGTATATGGGATTGTTGACCATGAAGCATCCATGAAATGGATTGGACTTCTTTCTCGATATCATGGAAATAAGAAATAGCTTTGTGAAGGGAAGTAGGTTTAAGAGGATTCAATTGAGATTGAATGCTAGGTTGAAGACCATCTTCATATTTGCATTGTAGCATGCTCTTGGGAACTTTCTCAAGTATGGACAATAGCAAAAGCCTTTGCCATAATTTTTCCATGTAGATAGATACATGATCACCTTCTTACTAAGATAAATTAGACCAATTATGCCTTGCTTAAAGATGAAACTGGGGAGGGAGGAAAGATTCTTTGACTCTTTCTTGAAATTCGATCCACATTTTCGATCAATTAATGCTATCATGAATGACATTCCACCAAAGTGAAGCTTTATTTGTCAAATAATTGGTCATATACTCAATTTTATCCTTCTCAAGAAAAGTTTATTTGTTGAAATAATTATTGAACTAGCTCAACCAAGACAAAATAATTGTTTCTATCCTTTTTTTCATCAAATTTAGAAAATTGAAAGACTTGCAACTTATTTTTTGGTCCTCCTTGGTTTGTTGCTTATCGAATACACCCTTTAGAATCGAAGCAATACGATCATCTTCATCTCAAGCCATTAAATTTTATTGACGTTTACACTCATGATGCTCTCTAATGCATGCATTCAAATTATATTAAAGAAGGTCGATTTTTTATTGCAAGGAAATTTTTGAAAGAGGTGATTCTATGCTCTCTATATGGTAGAAGAAATCGGATGTGTAAGAACAACCCTTGATAAATCCCGTAGCACATGAATAGTCCTTTAAAGAACCCATAGAAATAAATTCACTATGTATGAACATGGGGGGGTGTCAAGATTTTGGGAGAGAAGGAAGGAGTCTCACTTGTAGCTTTCTTGCTTGCACAATGGGGGAATACACATACAGGTGGAGGCTGAAAACAGTTTTCCTCTTCTTAGTTGTGTAAGCCAAAAAGAACTCAAGTACAAAGAAATAGAAGAACCCTATATATGGGTCTCAAACCAAACTCAACTAACTAAGGTGGCATACTAACTGAGCCATGAACTAGAGTAGATAAGGATAGCTGTCATCTAGCTATTATTCATGGGCGGTGTACCAACCGCATCTGCAACTAACAAGTCGGTGACATAAATGCAGAACGGTCACCCTGGCATACCACGAGTGGAGCTCGATATCTCAACACTCCCCCTCGAGCTCAATCCCAATTCGTGCACACCAACCAGGTCTCTGAACTTGCGCAGCTTCTCTGTGCCCAATGCCTTCGTAAATATGTCAGCTACCTGATCCTCTATGCTGACATAAACTAGATCAATAAGACCTAGTGAAACCCTCTCCCGCACATAGTGATAATGCACCTCAATGCGCTTTGTTCTAGCATGATAGACTGGGTTATTTCCCAAGTGTATACTACTCATGTTGTCACAATAAATGACAACTGGCCCATCTGAAGGCTGATGCATATCATAAAGTAGCTTATGCAACCAAGCTACCTCACATGCAGCCATTGCTGCACCCCTGTACTCAGCCTCTGTGCTCGACAAGGCAACTGTAGGCTGTTTCTTGCTGCTCCAAGTGACTATAGCACTTCCAAAAGAGAACACATATCCACTAGTAGATTGTCTATCAGAAATACTACCAGCCCAATCAGCATTAGTGTATCCATGCAACTGTATCTGAACCCCAGTCTCATAAAATAGTCCATATTGCAATGTGGACTTCACATACCTGAGTATGCGTCTAGCCGCATCCAAATGCGGTTTCCTTGGAGCCTGCATAAACTGACTTACCAATCCAACAGCATAGCTCAAATCTGGCCTGGTAATAGTCATATAAATCAAACTTCCTACTATGCGCATGTACATAGTAGGGTCTTCTAGAAGCTCACCTACATCTGCGCTCAGCTTCACATTCTGCTCCAAAGGAACTGAAATAGGCTTACAGCCTGTCATCCCATATTTGGACAGCATGTCCAATCCATACTGCCTCTGCAAGAGCCATATCCCACTTGGTGATCTAATCATCTCAATGCCCAAGAAATAATGCAGCTCTCCCAAATCCTTCATCTCAAACTTCTGCTTCAATAGCATTTTCACATGAAGGATATCTTCATCACTGTCACCTGTCATAATCAAATCATCAACATAAATGACAAGTAGCATAATACCTTTCTCTGTTTTTCTCACATAAAGTGAGAAATCTGCCTTGGAAATCTGAAAGCCAATAGTGACAAGATACTGTCCTATCTTGTCAGACCATGCTCTAGGTGCTTGCTTCAAGCCATACAAGGCTTTCTTCAACCTGCAAACAAACTCAGGATGAACAGCATGCACATAACCTGGTGGCTGCTCCATATATATCTCTTCTTGCAAATCACCATGTAAGAAGGCATTCTTTACATCCATCTGATGTAAAGACCATTCCTTTGATGCAGCCATAGCAATTACTGCTCTTACGGTTTCCATCCTTGTAACCGGACTGAATGTTTCTTCATAATCAATGCCATATGTTTGTGCATACCCCTTGACTACTAATCTTGCCTTGTATCTGTTCACAGAACCATCTGCATTGTGCTTCACCTTATAAACCCACTTACAACCAATTGCATTCTTATCTTTAGGCAAAGGTACCAATTCCCATATAGCATTTGCTTCCAAGGCATCCATTTCTTCATCCATGGCTTTCTCCCATTTTTCTTTTTCCATGGCTTGCTCAAAAGAAGTGGGTTCTGGTTCCTGTATCACTTTGACCATATAGGCATAGTAAATGACTGTAAATCTATCATATTTCAGCCTATCCACAGGATACCTAGCTCTGGTAGACCTGCGCAAAGTAGGTTCACTCCCAGATGCTCTCAAAACATCCCTGGTCTTCCTTACTCCAGGTGTAACAATAGAAGGAATACCCAACTCATCATCAATGCTCTGTTCTGAGCCACTGGATTCACCATCCACATAAGAGTGACATGCATTCACATCAAACATGGGCTGATCTACCTTCTCTTTTCCTTTTCGTGATACCTGCATACCACTATCTGCATTGCTTTGAGAAGATTCTCCTGATCTCAATCTGCCTGTCCATGGTGAAGAATGTGAACCACTGCTAGAGGACACTCCAGGTCCACTAATATCTTGTGACTGCTGCTGTGAATTCTATGCATGCTCCTCAGAAATTAGAAGAGCAATCAACTCCTCAAAATCAGGAAATCTTTCACGGACGGAAATCGATGTTCGGAACTGTGCATAATCCTTTCCTAGACCATTCAAGGTCACAGAAACTAAATCATCATCTTCCACTGGCGACCCAATGGAAGCAAGTGCATCTGCAATCTTCTTCACCTTCATGTGGTAGTCATTGATGCTCATACTTTCTCTTTGCACATTGTGCAACTCTTGCTTGAGCTGCATTTTCCTAGCTTGCGTATTTGTGCTATACATTTTTGACAAGGTATCCCATGCCTCCTTTGGCGTACTTGTATCCTGAATATGCACAATCATAGAGTCTGAAATACTGATAGACAGCCAGTACATAACTTTTCTGGCTCTCTCATGCCATCCTTTAAATGCCTACATCTGTTGTTGATTGGGAACATCAGGAAAAACTAGTTCTTCTTCATTTCCTGCAACAAATTCCCAATATCCTTTTTCCATAAGGAAATTCGTCATTCTAAACTTCCATGCTTGGAAGTTGTTCTTGTCAAGCTTTTCAATGACAATTTGTGAAAGAGAATCAGACGCCATTACAGAACACTGCAAAAAATTCTGTCACTGTAAAAACACAGCTTCAACCTCACAAGGGCAAATCTGTAAAACTGACGAAAGTGGTATTTGACCACACAGTCACTTCCTAGTGACGATTTTGCATCATCAGGCAACAAGGATGATTCTGTAACTCCCAATGTCTCTGCGCACAGGCATACGATGCAATTTCTACAGTAACTTTTCACTGACCTGTAGAACAATGGTCGCACAGCAAAAAACAGGGCCTTTTCCTGAGTGTATGCAGAAAACTTCCGCCTCCAAAACAGGCCCCGAAATGGCCTCAAATCAAAAAAACAGAGCAACCATGGGCTAAAGTCCTCTCCCGCAGCATATACTGCCCTCTTGCTACACTGCGAAGGGCGTCTCAATCTGAGACAATACACTCTTGCACTTTCCAGCTGTGCTACCTGCAGAGAGTTGCTCCCAAACAGAAAAATGAAAGCAACACTGGTCCTCTTACCAGAACACCGCGAACTTGGTTTGCTTTCTTGAGCTCCTTACCACGAACAAGGCTTTGATACCATATCAAGATTTTGGGAGAGAAGGAAGGAGTCTCACTTGTAGCTTTCTTGCTTGCACAATGGGGGAATACACATACAGGTGGAGGCTGAAAACAGTTTTCCTCTTCTCATTTGTGTAAGCCAAAAAGAACTCAAGTACAAAGAAATAGAAGAACCCTATATATGGGTCTCAAACCAAACTCAACTAACTAAGGCGGCATACTAACTGAGCCACGAACTAGAGTAGATAAGGATAGCTGTCATCTAGCTATTATTCATAAGCGGTGTACCAACCGCATCTGCAACTAATAAGTCGGTGACATAAATGCACAACGGTCACCCTGGCATACCATGAGTTACTGTAGTGTCTAACGAAGGCCCAGGAGGGGGGGGCGCAGTGTCTGTCCGCCAGGAAGGAGGGGCCGCTTGTCATCGATGCAGGGAGGGGGAGGCTTTATAGAGGAGGGGGAGGTGGTAAGGCGGTGCCACCTGCCACCTGGGGGGCTGCATGTCCCCCCCTTATCATTAACATCACTCAATCTCTCTCTCTCTCTCTCCCCCCGCCATACACACATCAGGGGGAGAGAGAGGGAGTGATAAAAAAAATTTAAAAAAATTAAGAGGGGGGGGACATTACAGGGTGATAGGGCACAAAAGGTTTCTTCAGAATGCGGTTATTTTTTAAGGATTGGGGTATATGGGATTGTTGACCATGAAGCATCCATGAAATGGATTGGACTTCTTTCTCGATATCATGGAAATAAGAAATAGCTTTGTGAAGGGAAGTAGGTTTAAGAGGATTCAATTGAGATTGAATGCTAGGTTGAAGACCATCTTCATATTTGCATTGTAGCATGCTCTTGGGAACTTTCTCAAGTATGGACAATAGCAAAAGCCTTGCCATAATTTTTCCATGTGGATAGATACATGATCACCTTCTTACTAAGATAAATTAGACCAATTATGCCTTGCTTAAAGATGAAACTGGGGAGGGAGGAAAGATTCTTTGACTCTTTCTTGAAATTCGATCCACATTTTCGATCAATTAATGCTATCATGAATGACATTCCACCAAAGTGAAGCTTTATTTGTCAAATAATTGGTCATATACTCAATTTTATCCTTCTCAAGAAAAGTTTCTTCATTGAAATAATTATTGAACTAGCTCAACCAAGACAAAATAATTGTTTCTATCCTTTTTTTCATCAAATTTAGAAAATTGAAAGACTTGCAACTTATTTTTTGGTCCTCCTTGGTTTGTTGCTTATCGAATACACCCTTTAGAATCGAAGCAATATGATCATCTTCATCTCAAGCCATGGAATTTTATTGACATTTACACTCATTATGCTCTCTAATGCATGCATTCAAAGTATATTAAAGAAGGTCAATTTTTTATTGCAAGGAAATTTTTGAAAGAGGTGATTCTATATTCTCTATATGGTAGAAGAAATAGGATGTGCAAGAACAACCCTTGATAAATCCTGTAGCACATGAATAGTTCTTTAAAGAACCCATAGAAATAAATTCCCTATGTATGAACATAGACATGGTCACAAAATAATCATTGCACTGTTGGGGGTAAAGGCACCTCCGCCTAGCCGCCCGTGTATTACTATACTGACAATCACCACCACTGCACACTGCAGGTGGTGGGCGCCCGTCACCGTCACTTTATTCTTTATTCTTTTAGTGACAGTTTGAATAAAGGAAGGCTCGGTCACACATTGTGACTGTTGGAGTTCCCATTTCTTGTCTCTCTCTTTCTTGCTCTTGCTCTCCCGCCATAGCTCTCAAGTGTAAGATTCGATCCTTCTCACCTTTTAACTAGTATCAGAGCCCGGCTTCCCGACTCTTGAGCTTGGCTCGTGGCATTCTCAGCTTCCTATCGACTCCCCACTTGCATTGGGTATCCTTCCCGGCAGCCATAGCTCATTCTCTTGAGCTCCCGTCACTCGCCAACTTCCCGAGCTTTTTCCCGGCCTATTGAGGCACCACCAAGGCATTGACATTGAGGTATTGCTTCATTATTTCAGAGATTTATCTCAGTCCACAGGTCTAGGTAAACAAGGTTTTCACAGGTTGTGGGCAGCCATAGCTCACACCTCTTGGAGCTTCCTTCACCTGTATCTTGCTTCCAGCCTATCAAGGCTTGGTATAGGCCTTCTTTAGCCCCCATTTGTGCCTCCTTTGGGCCCCATTGTTGACACATGGGACACCAAACTCCCCCAGCCAACTCACGTTTTTTTTGTGCCTCTTTCAAAATTTGACCCAAAAAATCACTCTTTTTGTCATATCTCAGGCATTTGGAACCCGATTCAGGAAAGATAAGAGTCTAAGTTGGGGTTTTGGCACGCTCCAGATGCGATGGTAATGACGGAGTTGCCAAATTCTGATGATAGAATATTCTGCAATAGATTTCAGGTCTAAGACAACATGTATTTGTATGCATATGGCTTATGTGATGCTTCTACTGATGTCTATTGATACCGGATCACTTATGGATGTTATGCCTCTTATGTGAGACACATTTGGAGCTGATTTAGCTCAGCCATTGACTGTTTTGAACAATCCCAGATCTGTCCAAAACAGAGCAGCCACCTGTTACTTCAATTTTATGCTTACAGGTCTTGGCACTTGATGCCCGATTTTGCCCGGTTGGTGTCTATACATACGGGAATGTATGCCTATGGTTTGCCTATGGATTTGAGCTTGGATTGAGTATTGATTTTCTCAGTTTACAGAGGTTATATGCTACTGGAAACTTCAAGGCTGAAGCTATTTATGCTACAGTTGGGTTATGCCTATTTGTCACGGGGTGCTCCCGGCTACTCGGTATGATGTCATGATGTATTTGGACTATGCCACATGTCTTGTTTATGCTCCGGAATGCTTTTGAGCTGAGATTAGAGATCGATTTGGGTTTGGCTGTCACTTCTTTGCAGTTGGCATTTCATTTATGGCATGATTTATGCCTAGGCTACCCAGTACAGGTTATGATATCTTGGTGAATGCTTTATGCTTTGGTTGTGGATGGCAGTTGTTTGAGCTCGTCTCGATATTCATTTGAGTATTCCCTTGAGCAGTTGGACATTGACTTGGATTTTTGCATTACGACTTGGCTTTTTCCATTACGACCTTGGATGCTATTGAGGCATTGTCTTGGTCACCTGTCTTTGGTACTTTAACTTGGTTTGATTGAGCTGTTGAGCTCGTTTATCCGCCTTTTGTTCCAGTGGAAGCATCTTGTATGCTTGACCGACATTGAGCATGAGGTTTATGCTATTTGAGCATTTTGCAAATACTTGAGACTTTGAGATCTCTTACACTTACATGTTGCATGGTTCATGTGCACTGATATCTTAGAATTGCTTTTGACCTGAGCTTGGGCTTTGCACTCTAGTGAGCATACACCTACTGGTGTCAGGTCTTGCCAGTGTTATGTATACTTTGCCCTATTGTCCAGGGGGTATGCCTACTCACTAACGGATGCTTTGGTGACATGTTTGGGTGTTTGCTCAGGGTCTTGATGACTATTTGGTGCTGATTTATGCCTGTTTATGGCTGGTCATGTCTTGGCTATCATTTCTTGAATTGGTGCAGTGATTTGGTCAGCAATTGCCTCTCACAGTATCCTACTGTCATTTATTACAGCAAGCATATACCTCCAGACTGACATGGATTTTTCATGCTGAAATATTTTGAAATGATACACTTTCACTAGTACTTGGTAGGCAGCAGCTTTGGTTACACTTTTCTCGCCATTTTCTCTTGATTTTGGTGATTTTTTTATCATTTTCTGTAGTAAACAGTAAGCAATTTTGAATTGTCTACAGTCTTCCAACCTGCATTATGGCGAGTTCGTCCACTGATCATGCTATTTTCAACATCACTAAGCTTGATGGTACGAATTACTCTTATTGGAAGAGCAATATTTGGCAGGTGTTGGTGCAGAAATCACATATCAAACCATTGAGGTTGAGCGGGCATTCGCTTGCAACTATGCCAGATGAGGAATGGCTTGAGCTTGATGAGTTATGCAAGTCCACTATTGTATTATCTCTCACAGAACAGGTTCATTACAATGTATTTGAGGAAGAACAGAGTGCATGGCAGTTGTGGGATAAAATCAAGAATCTCTATGACAAGAAAAGTCCAGTGAGTCAAATGTATTGGCTGAAGCAGCTTATGGATCTACTATACTCAAGAACTTGACTTCGCAGGACATCACTTTTGCAGAGGATGTCACTCCTCTTTTCTTGCTTGGTACTCTTAATGAGTCATGGGATGTATTCTGCACTGCATTATGTGCCTCTACTACTACCTTGAAATTATCTGATGTTGAGAGTGCTCTTCTGCAAGAAGAGGTTAACCGTAAGAATTTGGATGCCTCTCATGTGTCGCATGCTATGACAGTTAGAGGCAGGAATGATGGGTATGGAAAGCATAGTAGTGGTAGTGACCGTGGACGGGATTCTCAGAAATCTCGGTCCAAGTCTCGTGGGAAGTCACGTAGCAAATCCCGTGGCAGGAATGCAGATGTTACTTGTCACCATTGTGGGAAAAAGGGCCATATTAGGCCACAATGCCATGAACTACGCAATGAAAGGGTGCAAAGATAAGGGGAAAAACAAAGTGCAGGATAAGTCTTCTGATCGCAGCATAGTGCCTGCAAAGTCCAGTGTTAAAATTGAAGAGATCAATGTTATGCAGCCTGAGGATGTTGATGATGATTATATCCTTGCAGCTTCTTCTAGTGCTTCATAGATGACAGAGATACACTCTATGTATGCACAGTGTTGGCTCTTGGACTCAGGTGCGTCCTTCCATGTGACACCTTACCGAGAGTGGTTTCATTCATACCGTACTGTTTCGAGCTCTGTGCGCTTGGGTGATGATAGCTCTCTTAATATTGTGGGCATTGATGATGTTAGGCTGCAGTTTCCGTCTAGCAGCAATTTTGTTATGCAGGATGTACGACATGTACCTGCTTTGACACACAGTCTCATATCAGCTGGACAGCTTGATGACGCAGATTATCATATATCTTTTGGAGACTCTGCATGATGGAAGATCACTCGTGGGCAGACTTGTGATTGCGAGAGGTGCCAAGGCTGGCACCCTCTATCCCTTGATTGTATCCGCTTCTTCCCTTGATCATGTTTTGTCTGTGGGTTCTATCCCACATGTATCTCTTTGGCATGCCCGTTTGGGCCATGTCTTTGAAGGGAATGAAAATGCTTTCTGGTTTGCAATACTTACCGCCCCTTGATTATGCATGTTTTGATTCATGTGAGCATTGTCTTTATGGCAGGCAGACTAGGTCTACGCATAAGAAGTCTGGTAGGCCACGCATGAGTGAGCCCTTGGCATTGGAACATTCGGATGTCTGTGGGCCCATGCCTTGTTAGTCTATGGGTGGTGCAAAGTATTTTGTTACGTTCATAGATGATTTTTCACGAAAAGTTTGGGCTTATCCCATTAAGCTGAAATCCGATGTCTTGGATGTGTTTCAAAGATGGCTTGCATTAGTTGAGAACCAGTCTAGGTATAGACTAAAATGCCTAGGGACAGATAATGGGGGATGAGTATGTCTCACATGCTTTTGAGCAGTTATGTGATGAGAGGGGTATTAAGCGTCAGTTGACCGTCCCCTACACCCCCCCCAGAATGGTTTGGCTGAGTGGATGAATAGAACCATCCAGGAGCATGTACGTAGTATGCTTAGCCATGCAGGCCTACCACAGAGCTTTTGGGCTGAGGCAGTTAGTATAACTGTGCATGTCATAAATAGATCACCTTCTAGTGGTTTGGATTTCCAGGTTGCAGAGGAGGTATGGACTGGAAAACCTCCCTCTTATGCGCATCTCCGTGTCTTTGGATGTGAGGCATTTTTCCATGTGCCCAGGGACAAGAGAAGTAAGTTGGATCCTAAGAGTGTCAAATGCATTTTCCTTGGTTATGGGGATGTAGGCGAGATGGGTTACCGTCTCTAGGATCAGCAAGCGCGGAAAGTAGTCCATAGTCATGATGTAGTCTTCCATGAAGACAAGATGCATCGGCAGCCTGAGAGAGTTGTTGAGATCCGCAGGGTCATATTTCAGGAGCCGAGAGCTCCCGCACAGCTAGTTGGACAGTCTACAGCTACAATAGATGCTCATGGTCAGGGTGTTGGACAGGCAGCAGAACCTGCCGTGAGACGGTCTACTAGAGACAAACATCCACCTGATAGATTTCAGCCCTCGATGCATTATGTCTTGGTTACAGATGCAGGAGAGCCTTTCACCTATGATAAGGCTATGCGCAGGGGTGATAGTCACTCCTAGGAGAGGGCTATGCAGTCTGAGATAGACTCCTTGCATAAGAATGAGACTTGGGATTTAGTTTCCTCGCCTGAGGGCAAGAAGGCTCTGCCATGCAAGTAGGTGTACAAGCTGAAAAGTATCCCTGGATACCCCAAGCCAGCATACAAGGCTAGATTGGTAGCAAAGGGTTTTAAGCAGGAGCATTGTGTGGACTTTGATGAGGTCTTTTCTCCTATGGTTAAGATGACCACCCTGCGCTTAGTCTTGGCTTTCATTGCTCAGCTTGACTTGGATTTATACCATATGGATGTCAAGACGACTTTCTTACATGGGCACTTGCATGATGAGATTTATATGGAGCAGCCTAAGGGCTTTGCAGAACCTGGCAAGGAGCACCTAGTGGCACCTAAGGAGTGGTATCATAAGTTTGATGCCTTTATGTAGTCACAGGGGTACAGCAGGAGTGCTATGGATCCGTGTCTTTACACGAAGAAAGCCCGTGATGTTTTTTTATTGATTTTGGTACTCTTTGTGGATGATATGCTGATAGTAGGGAAAGCTCATGATGAGCTAGATGCTCTTAAGGCTCAGCTCAAGAAAATATTTGAGATAAAAGATCTGGGACAAGCCGCTCATATACTTGGTATGTGCATTAGATGCGACAGGCATTAGGGACTTCTCTACTTGTCACAGAGGGAGTACATTCATAAAGTCCTTGAGCGCTTCTGCATGCAGGTAAAGCCTATTGGCTGTCCATTGACTTTTTATGTGAAGGTATCACAGGCTAATTGTCCGCAGATAGATGAGCTGAGGGCCGAGATGGCCAAGATTCCCTATGCATCTGCAATGGGTAGTCTTATGTATGCCATGATCGCCACTCGTCCAGATATTGCCTTTGCAGTTGGTGTTGTGGCACGCTATATGGCTACACCTGGCAAGAAGCATTGGGATGCTGTGAAGGATATCATGAGGTACCTAAAGGGCATTGCAAATATGTGCATATGCTATGGTAGCCACGATACAAGAGTCGTGGGATACACTGACTCTGATTATGCAGGACATGAGATAGTAGGAAGTCCACTTCCAGTTATGTATTCACCTATGCTGGAGGTGTTGTTTCTTGGATGTCCATGGTGTAGAAATGCACGGCCCTTTCTACTACAGAGGCTAAGTATGTTGCAGCCACTAAGGCTTGCAAGGAGGCCATTTGGTTGGGTCGTTTGGTTGTTGACCTTGGTATTGATGCTACCCCTACACTGCATTCGGATTCTATGAGTGCTATTCAGTTAGCCAAGAATCCGGCCTTCCATGCAAAGACGAAACACATTGAGGTGAGGTATCACTTCATACGTGGGGTCATTGAGGACAAGTCTATTGATCTTGTCAAGATCTCGACTGACCAGAATCCTACAGATCTGCTCACGAAAAGCCTCTCTACAGAGCGCTTTGCCTTCCTGAGAAGATTCATGGGCGTGGGATGAGATGACGTATTTCCTCATCCTGTTGTACATGTATACATGTTGTACTATCTTTTTCTTTTTCTTTTCACTCCTCACTAGGGCAGATTCGCATTTAAGTGGGAGGTTGTTGGGGGTAAAGGCGCCTCCGCCTAGCCACCCGTGTATGACTACATTGACAGTCACCGCCACTGCACACTGCAGGTGGCGGGCGCCCGTCACCGTCACTTTATTCTTTTAGTGACAGTTTGAATAAAGGAAGACCCGGTCACACATTGTGACTATTGGAGTTCCCATTTCTTGTCTCTCTCTTTCTTTCTTTTGCTCTCCCGCCATAGCTCTCGAGTGCAAGCTTCGATCCTTCTCACCTTTCATACACTTCTCTACATAGGAACAAAAGGTAGGATAAATTATTTCAACTATCAAATAGTAAATTTAGAGGTTCCATGCATAGGAAGAGTGCTTATGAATGGCAAAGAGACAAGGGACAATACAATGGAAAAGCGGTCTTATATAATAGCCCTGCCTCCCTCCCCAAAAGAAAGAATGCCAGATGTTGCCTAGAAAAAGATACCTAATGTCTTTAACTTACAAAGTTAAATATTTATAAAATTTTATTAAAGCTTATGAATGTTATGAATTCAACATTGTTGAACAATGGAAGAAAAACAATTGTGGCATAGCACAAAAAGCATATCATCCATCCATCATATGGCAGAAATAATAATGAAGCAACAAATAATAGTTTTGACTATGCCTTCCTAGCCTAATTCAACATGTGCCTTCTAATCAACCTTGGTTCACTTTGAGACAAAACCACTATGATTTTGGAAGAACAACTTCAAACGTGATTTTACCACATGCATGGGTTTTTTAGGTAAAGAGGAAAAGGTAGCCTTTGTAAAAGTCCTTTTCTCCAATGATTGAAGAGTGGTCCCTATTAATGTGGCTAAAGAATCTTAGGCAAGAATTCTCTATGTAAAGCTTTCATTCAGCCGATAAAAGACTTATATTGATGTTGATAATGTTGTTGCCTTCAAGGATGTATAAATTAACTTCTATCCAATGTTGACATGGTTGACATGGACACCAATCACCTTGCTCCAATACTAATATTGCTAGCCCTCATCATACAATAAGTAAAAATTAAAAGAAAATAGAACTTGAACAAAGTGTGCGAGCGGAGATTTTCACAAAACTTGCCTAACACAAGATTGGGAACAATCTCTCTCGACGTATAGATGAGCACCTCCATTATACATACATTTATAACATTCACTTAAGCTTTTGCACTCAAAATACATTGAAAATATCATTTTTGAGTTCTTGCTTTTCCTTTACTTACATGACTTGCTTCTATACAAATGAATCAAACACACCCTATTTTTAATATTTTTATAATAGAAAATAATTTCTTCTAATAAATACATATGAAATAAATATATTACACATGTACACTCAATCATTATACTTATGGATATGTGTGTGATGTTTTCAATCATATTTTGTCATGTTATAAAGCACATAAATTCCATGCATTAAAATATATATATCAAAATAATATTTTTGTGTAACTTCATCTAATATTTTGCTTACCATACTACACAACACATTACTATCCTTTCATTTATCTTCTAAACATAATGCAACCAGTATCACATACACGTATTTGCACAATAAGTCACATTACGTGACATCAATAAATTCCATAATAATTAAAACTAGTGTTTCACGCACGAAATGCTAGGCCGCTTCGCTACGTCGCTCAATCCATTTCTCATTTCTCTCTCCTATTTTTCCTCTGTTTCTACTTTTTAAATTCTCTCTCTCTCTCTCTCCTTCTTCTTCTTCTTTCACGTTCTTTCCCCTTCCCCCCCCCCCCCCCCCCCCCCCCCCCAATCTCTCTTAAAGTATGTAAATTTTATCTTTTCCCTATATATAATTCTCTTTATGTTTATATATTCTATCTCTCTTTGCTCCCTTTTCTTCTTTCTCTCTCCTCTACCTTACTCTCAAAAAATATTTAAATTTAAAAGACTTTTCTATTTTCTCTTTTTCCCATCTCTCTTCCTCTTTTCCTCTTTCTTCTCCTTATTCTTCTTCTCTCTCTTTCTCTCTCCTCTCTTTTTCTTCTCGTTTTTCATTTTTTCTTCTTTCTTTTTTCATTCTCTTTTTTTAAATTTTATCTTTCCTCTATAATTCTCTCTGTGTTCAAATTCTCTTCTTTTTCTTATTTTCTCCTTTTCTTCTCTGTCTCTCTCCCCCCTTTTCCTCTCGCTCTCTTAAATTTTATATTTTCTCTCCATAATTCTCTATGTTCCCCCTCTCCCTCCCTCCCTCCCCTCTTCTTTTTTGCTCTGTGTGTGTCTCTCTATTTTAATTTTTTTAAAAGTTCAAAGTAGAAAGTTTAATCTAACTCTGTGTGTGTGTGTGTGTGTGTGTGTGTGTGTGTGAACCTAGGCCCTACACATGAGAGAGAAGGGGAGAATAAAAATGTTTAATTTAAAAAAATACTCTTCTCTTTCCTTCCCCTCCTCTCTACATCGTCTTCTTTTTATCCTTCTAAGTGTGTGAAAAACTATGTTCTAAAAACTTTAAATTAAAAAAAGTTTCAAAATATTTATTTAAAAAGTTTAAATTAAAAATTTTAATCTAAGTGATAGAGACAAAGAGAACCTAGACTCTACACATGAGAGAGAGGAAAGAGGAAGAATTTAATTAAAAAGGAAAGGGGAAAAATAAAAGAGAGAGATTATAAGTGAGAGAGAGGAAAGGGGGTTTTAATTTAAAAGAAGAAGGTGAGGGATGGGGAGGAAGCTTTAATGAAAAAAAGAATGGAAAAGAGAAAATGAGAGATTACACATGAGAAAGGAAGGGGAGGGAATTTTGATTGAAAAAATGAGGTTTGAAAAAGAAGGTAAGTTCGAAAAGCTCTCTAAAGGTTCAAGACTTTCCGAACCTATAACAAAAATAATATAGTAGTGAGATAATTTAAATTCTAATAAAATACAATAATAAATATAATTTCATAATAACCCTAAGTTTTGCATCTTTAATGGCACAAATCATGTCCCATGTAAATATTGTACTTATTTTATATTACACATCATGTAGTATATCGTATAATATACAACATAATAATCATGATATTTATTAATGTTTTATTTTTATTATAATCCACTTTGAGGGGAGAGAGAGAGAGAGAGAGAGTGTGTGTGTGTGTGTGTGTGTGTACGTGTGATCCTTTTTTTCCACTTATATACAATATCAAAAGGGACAATTATTTACGAGACATTTACATCATATTGTAGGTTTTTTTAAAAAAAATCATACAAGCAAATAAATAAACTCAAATATGATTGTGAATTATTTAGTTTCCTTATACGCCTAATATATAAGCTAATGATTTTTTCGATTCTCGTGTACACAACCTAAGGTTGCTTCTCAACTCCCTTTTTTGTTTGTTTCTTCACTATCCTCCACTCCTCTTCAAGACATGCACTAATTCCTACCCTTCTATCTACATATTATGAAAATAGAATACCTAAAAAGGAAGAGAAAATGAACAATAAAAATTTGAATTTTTAAAAATACTTTAAGATTAGGGTAGTGATTTCGTAATGCTTAAATATTTTCTTATTAAATGTTCTCCCACAATTTTAAAAACAATGATAAGGCAATTCATAATCTCTTAAGCACACACACACACACACACACGATAATAGCTAGTTAGAAGGTTCAAATGCCTTCCCTTCCCTATCCCTTGCACGTAAGATAGAAGGGGTAGCAACATATAAGTACTCCCTCTCTTTTTGCTTATGTTATGACAAATGGATTTGAATATCTTCCACAAAATACATAAGAGAATACCAAGTTCTCATTGTGGATGTTCATATTACATACATATCAATATACTAGAACAAGAAGAGGGAGATCATAGTAAGGTTACACAAGAAGCAAATTACGCAAGTGCAGATTGAAGACACACTGGAAATCTAAACCACAAGCAAAGAAAAAAATACCAATGTAATTATAGGAACCAACTACCTAAGAGGGGTACTCTAATCCCACATCCAACTACAAGGGTACTCCAAGTTGACACAGAATAGCTCTAGAAGTTTATAAAAGCAAAGTCACTTAGCTAATAGGTTAAGCAAAATAAGAGAATCTATTTTTCAAGGAACTTATCCTTGGGGCAGTCTATTAGAAAATTAAGAGGATATTGTGCAACTTTACCTACTACAAGTCTACTAGTACCAAAGGAAATTCACATGCGAGAGAAAAAGAGTGAGCACCAAAGTTACATGTATTTGCACAGTATACATGATTTCACAAGCACTTTCTATGGTTGCATACTCACTCTCCATTTATTCCCAATCTCTTGATTCTCCTTACTCTAGGGTCTATGTTATCAATGCCATGTACCACCATAAACAAAATCAGCATCCACATAGTACCCCTATGCCCTTGCAAGAATCTTGTGTCTCTAAGGTCACAGGTAACCCGCGTGAATTAGCCATGTGCATTCTCATTTGTTTCCATGTCTTAAACTAATCTAGATGACTTTAAATTAAACTATAAGTCATCTAACTTGTTCCATGTCTTAAACTAATCTAGATGACATTAAATTAAACTTTATGTCACCTAACTTGACATAATTGGCATGCTTGATCAGACGGAGCAACACTTGACATGAAAGATGCTTATCGATTGATTTGCTTCGATGCACATGAGAACCCATGGATCAAAAGAATTGATGGTGGGGCTTTACCCCCGATGTCACAATGAAGCGAGAACTTGTAAATTGTATGGATAGACGTGAGGAGGCTCCCCTCCCCAGAAAATCGTTGCTGTCAATCGGTTGACTGCTTGAGTAGGATGGGCAAAATCCCAAAACACATACTCTGAGGCGTTCTCGCACACTGAGCTGATGCCATTGTAGCAAGGTATGGCGTTATAAGGACCTGAACCACAGCAAGCCTTGGAACTATACAAGAAACCTGCAACATTTGAACCCCCATTAATTAGTCATGTTTGGCCCCTTCCTCTTGTGAAATGGCCCTTAACTGCGCCATTAGCATGTGATTTCCATGCTTGTGAATGACTCCTAATTGTGAAACTGATCTGGTAATTATGCAATGTCACTCTTAATTGTGCCATTAACATGTGATTTTCCATACTTTTAAGTAACATACAGTTGTTAATGTCAACTGTAATCACAAAATTTCCACTCTTGATTGCGCCAATAACATGTGATTTCCATACTTGTGGGAATGACTCCAGCTAAATGTGAGAGTGAACTGCAAATTTTGACGCATACGAGGTGACATTCGGGCAAATGAAACAGCAACCTCAGATGTGAATTTTGAAGCTCAAGGGCTTTTCCTGATTCAGGGATTGAGATGGCTACCATAAGAAGTAGGGTCGTTGATGATGTCCATGGCCATGTCGAACGAGTTGAGGTAGACGAAGAAGGCGTCTGAGATGGTGGATTGAAGCTGGTTGCGCAGAGATAAGAGCTCCTGATTGAACCTCTGCACCTCGTCATTAATGGAGGAGACACACTGCCCTCCAGATCTTCGAAACAGCAGCAGCTCCAAAGGAACACACCCAACCGCAGACAGAGAGATCAGTGCAAACTTGCGAGCTCCCAAGCTGTATAGCTTCTGCTCAATACACAGACAGTCAATAAGATCAAGTATCCAATAATTAGCTTTCTCGAGGGTCCGCTGCTTACCTATAGTGTTGAACACCATGAGCTTCTGCTTGGGAGGGACCGCACAACTAGCCAGGTGTAGCTGTGGGCAGGGGGCTGCCGCCCCGGAGTGTGCTTACCTATTATGGTGTTCAACATCATGGGCTTTTGCTCGGGAGGCACAACATACCTAGCTAGGTGCAGTTGGGGGGCTGCATCTAGGCCAGGGTGGGGCTGCTGCAGGCCCCATCCCACCCCCAGTTGGTGGCATCCTGCCCCCAACCGCACCTAGCTCCTCCCTAGCAGAAGCTCATGATGTTGTCCTAATTCACAATGTGGGAATTCATCCATCTACAACTTCTTGTGATAGTGCAGAATTAATGTGAAGTAGTGCCTGATTTCTCAATCCCTCCCTCATAGAAGCCTGATTTCTCAATCCCTCCCTCATAGAAGCTCACAATGTTACCGTAATTCACAATGTGGGAATTATGGTGGCAAATTTGTCTAAAAAACTTCTTGTGATAGTGGAGAATTGATGTGAAGGAGTGCTTGATTTCTGACCAGTACATTCTGTTTGTAGATGGAGATGAGAAGAGATCTGAACTGGTCCGGGGTATACTGCTTCTGGGCTTTGCTCCGTCCAAACGGATTCCCAAAGTAATTCGTGAGATAATCGTTGCTTCCAAGGCATATTGCAAAGAGAGACTTGGCCAGAAGTGCAGAGGATTCCTGCAGGCCAACGGTGGCCATCATCTGTTGCTTCACGTCTGCGAAGAAGCCTACTTGCTGGAAGAAGTTGATCCTTTGCAGCTGCCAGAAATTAAGGTCTAATCAGTAAATCCAATACTCGGGAGCTTGTATTGACATTGCATTGAAATTATGCGTTCCATGAGTCCACAAATGAACCCCCCACCTAAACAAGGAGAATTATCACTATCCATCCAACAAACAAGACTTATAGCCGTGAATTTCCATGTCCTGTACTCGGATGTCTCCTGGGGATTGCATGCAAGCCTGAAAATAGATTTCATGATCACTTAGGCAACAGGCTAAATACCAGTTGATAGCCAGTGAGGTTCATAATTCCAGCACCAGAGGAAGCAAAGCTAGAGCCATGGATGACGTTGTCTCTTTGCAGGAGGTAAGGAGGGGGGTATGGGAGGCCCGCATAAGAAGCTGCAACGTTTGGGGGAGAAAGAAAATAAACATTAGCAAGAGAGGGTCAGGAATCCTCTCTCTCTCTCTCTCTGCGATTATGCAGCAATGCATAGACTTCTGTATCAGATCAAGAGAAGGGAGTGAACGAGCCTTCCTGCCCTCACCTATGAAGTCAGAGGTGAGGAGGCCATCGCAGAATCTTCCGGTGGGGAGGTGCGAGCCCATGTCTCGGCCATAAGGGGGGCGATCAGCTCTGGCCAGCGTCAGGAGCTTCTTGTCGTTGCCAGGGTCCAGCAACGAGTCCCCGAAAACGAACAGGGCCGCAAAAGAGTTGCCATCAGAAGCAGCGGCGGCCATGGCGCCCGTCGATGCAAGCCAGTAGAGGCAGCATAAGAGCAGAGGTGTAAGGGTACTGACCGCCATAGCCAGGCTTCCACTACGACAGCAGGCAGCAGGACAATAACTGCCCTTCTGCAACAAATACCCTCCCGAGGCATGATGATGGATGGGGACAATGAATGAGTGCCGACACTGGAATTCACATCTTCTCCCCTCCGAAGGCTCCACGGACCCTCCCTCCCCCGGCCCACCCCCCCCCCAACCGCCCCCTCTCTCTCTCTCTCTCTCTCTCTCTCTCTCTCTCACAATACAGCACTGAGTTTCCACAAAAGTCGCATTCTACAATCCCAACATTAATTGGATCGAACCACTCCTCTCCCAAGCCCCTTATTCCATCCCTTGAGAGCCCCTTCCTTTAATGCCACGGAACATTATACTGTTTGCAAATTGCAACATCTTTTTTTTAATGGGACGTGAGATGAGATCGTATCAATTTACAACACCTCTTAAATAAAAGATGGTCAAGGCCTGGGCTGCCTCCTCTAGGACCCTTCAAATCGAGTAGGCACTGCCTCTACAACCCTTAGCCTGCAAGATGATTTATAAAATTGCAAGGATAGAACATTCAACAAAGGCATGCAAGCATTTACCCCCGAGCTTTTTTTTTTTGGTTAAGAATAGTGAGTTGAATTAAGTAAAGAGGGGTTTGTACAAGGGGAGGTGTCAGCCTTGGTTAGCTAAGGAGAAGATTCGCTTTGATCGGCACGTAGAGGCACTATCAAGTGTAACTGAGATTATGAGTGTGGGGTAGCACCCCCTAGACCAGATATACACACTGGATTACAAAAAGTGGACTGATAGCCACTAGGACACGTGCATGTGGTGATGAGGCAAAAGATGGACAAGCCTCCATGATGGCTTAGGCCGGTTGGCGTAGGCCGATGCACGCTACGTTCCCTAGGCTAAAGATGGACAGGCATCCATGATGGCTTCCTTTAAAAAAAGGAGTACCTCAACAACTTCCCTTTATTTAGCAAGCAATGCGAATTTCCTCTCCTTCTTCCCCATTGGAGTGTTGCCTCTCTACAACATCTTCTTAGCTTCTTCTTTGCAGATGATCATCTTCATGTCAAACACCTGCCACCAACAAGGGAGATAAATGACCATTTAGGCTTAGTATGCTTCCTTTTGAAAACACAGTCATTCCTGGAGGTCCAAATGGCCTATAGATATGCTCCTCTTAACACTGTCCAAATAACTAGGGGAAGGCAATTAGCCTCACCAAGGAGGATCTCTTTCCACGACAGAGAGGAAGGGTGAAGGGGAAAGAGGATTCTATGTAGTTCTTGTAGGCATTCATGGTTGGCTAGACGTGAGATAAAAAGGTGGGGGATGGACTCTAATCGATTACCACACCTGGGGCATAGTCCATTCCCCTTGCCAAAACGGGCTGCCTTCTCATTAGTCCAAACAACATGATGAAGGATAGTCCAAAACAGAATTGATTGTTTAGGGGGGAGGGAGACCGACCATGCTTGCTTGAATTGGTAGTACCATTGAGCTTTTGACCACTTTATGTTCCACCGTTTATTGAGCTTACCCACTAGTCTTGTGTTCATCTATCAAAGGGCCAGGAGGGGGAGAAGTCAAAGTCTTCCTTTCCAGCGGATGCCCTCTACTTTTACCTGCAGTTTACTAAGCATCCAACAAGTATTAGAAGCATCCCAGATAGTAATTCTATTCTTGATTGTATCAAGGTCTTGATTGTTGAGTCTCAACTTCGTTTTGAGGGCTATTGGTGCTTTCCATGTTTTATGTGTGCTATCCCACAAGTTCTTCCACATGTGGATGCCTTTCTTTTGGAGTTTGCCTGCTATTTTGGCTATCTCTTCCTTGATTGGGAGTACAGTAAGGCTGAACCAGACCCATGCATGAATTTTTTGTCTTTTGATTTCAATTGGGAACTCTATCTTATATTGTAGGCAGGCCTCCCACATGTTCCTGAGAAGTTCAGAAGGTTTTTTGATCTAGAAACATACTTGATTGAAGAGGATGTTGAATACCGGTAAATTTTGGAAGGTTGTCCCATCACAGACTACTCCTTTTTGGAAGTTATGATTCAAGAGTATGGCCCAGTCGTCCTCCGGAAGAAGGTGGCTTCTAATTATGCATTTTGAGGCAAGTTTAGATGCCATTAGTTTTATATCTGGGAGACCCAAACCACCCCTTTTTTTTTCCAGTATGCAAGAATTCCAAGCTACTTTAGGTATTTTATATCCATGAAAGTTCCCTCTCCAAAAAAAGTTCCTATACAAGGCATCTAATTGTTTAATGCATGTATTACTAGGTTTCCAACAAGCAAGGAAGTAGATACATGCTGAGTATACAAAGTGATGTAGGATAAGCTTTCTCGTGACCATCCCCTTTTGGAAGCCCTTCGAGCGGTCTAACTTAGCACTTAGCTTATCCATTACCCACTGCCATCTTTGTATTAAAGTGACCCCAAATCCCATCGGAATACCTAGGAGTTTGAAAATTTTCCCTTCTAGGATGACTTGGCAGCCTTCATCCAACAACCATTGGGGAAGGGGGGCTAGCATGGACTGAATGCCTGTCTTAGCATGATTTATTTTAGATCTTGAAATCAAACAGAATTTGTGGAGCCACATCCAGAAGGTTTTAATTGAGCAATCATCATTCTTGATGGTGGCATTTGTGTCATCAACAAATAGGTTAAGCAGCAACTGTCTAGCTGAGTTTGGAAGTTGGATCCCCTGGATATTGCCCTCAATGAGTTGGTCTTCTAATAGCCATCATAATGCGTTCATAGCTATGGTGAGCAGTAGGGGTGCCAAGGGACATCCCTGCCGGATAGATCTTCCAAGGATGTACAGTTTGGTAAGCACTCTGTTGATGGATATTCTCACTGAAGCGTTGCCGAACAGCATACTAACATATCTTATGAATCTACGCTCAAGACCCATATCGTGGAGCGACTATAGGATAAAGTCCCACTCTATCCTATCATATGCTTTATCGCAATCGATCTTAAGGAAGATGATATCTTGATTGGTTCTCTGAGCGTTTTTCATCCCCTCCCACAGTCCTATAATTGCATCTAGAATGTACCTACCTTTAATGAAACCTTTTTGCTCACATACGATCCACTTATCTAGATGGGTGTTTAGCCTTCTAGCTAGAGTTTTGGCAAAGATTTTATAGGCTATTGATAAACATGTAATTGGTCTCCAATTAGCTAGGTCTTCCTTGGAGTCCTTCTTATGAATCATGACTACCCCTTCATTGATGCACAAAGGAAGAGTCCCTTTAGTTATAGCCTCCTTCCATACCCTGGTAAGAGGGGAGAGGAGGAATCACTTGAATTCTTGAAAGAATTCATTGGGGAGGCCATCAAGGCCTGGAGATTTTCCTTTTGAGAGAGAGTCTATGGTGTCGCTTAATTCTATTTCCTTTAGGTCTTCTTCCAGAAGCTTTGCTGTGGATTCTGGGACTACTAATTGACGATATCTAGCTATTTCAACCCTCGTAGCAATCTTGAGCAGGTGTGATTGTGAGAGTTGACTGAATATCTTTGAGAAGTAATCATAGGCAATCTCAAGGTTTTCCTCTTGCGAGACAGCCCGTCGTATTTTATGAGTAGTGGGACTTTGTCCCTCTCCTTCTTGAGCTTGAGTAACGTAAATTGTTCTTTCATGGGATGATCAATTTTTCCTGCCCACCATCCATGAAAGTACACCTAGAGAGATTCGGCTTCAGCTAGTTCTTCATGATGAAGCCTGCTTTTAGTTTTCAACAGTTTTTCTTGCGCTTTGATCTGTCCATGCTCCACTGCTTTTTCCAGCAAGATAACCTCTTGGTAGATCAAGTTTCTTTTTTCCCTTCTCTATTTAGTGACTTGATGTTTGGCCTCTCTAAGGAATCTCTGGGTGTCCTTTACTCCTGATTCCCAGGCCTTAGCTGGGGTAAGTGGAAGTGTGAAGTTCCCCCTCCATATTTCCTCCAAGTATTTCTGGACGAAATCCATATGGAATAAGGACTAATCTGCGTGAAAGCACCCCGCTCTAATGGTATGATCTGCAGTGGATAGGGTAAGTTGGACTAATTTATGGTCAAAGAGGGAGATGTTGTGCCAGGCCTTGGTCTTGGCATCAATAAAGGTGGATAGCAATCCTATTGTGACATAGAATCTATCAAGTCTGGCTTTCCTTAGGAGGCTCCCACGTTGATTATTCCACCATGTGAAGTTAGCCTCCGGGTTAGGCTTTATTGGGCTCTGGAACCCTTTGAGATTGAGCCAAGAGTCTCTCTCCTTACTTGAGATAATGTTCCCCTTAGCTTCAAAATGATCATCTAATTTCTCTACAAAATTGAAATCCCCTGCAAGGGTAATCGAGCAGTCTAGGAGTTTAATCGAGTCCCATATTCTAGGTTTATCTTTTTTCGTTTCCCAAGCATATATCGAGATTACTACAAACTCCTCAATGTCCTTGATCTTAACACAGACCCAACAACATATCCATGAGAACTTCTTGGATATAAGTTTGCAGTTTGGAGCAAACACCAATTACAGCTCCTCCTGCCCCCCCTGTGATTGGTTGAGTACCATCTATATTCTTTATTAATGGTTTGGAGGTTATTCTCCAAATGCTTATACCAGCTGTTTTGACTTCTTAGAGGCAAATGATGTCGGGGTTAATGGCATTCTGAAGTAGCCATGATTACTAAAGCTTTGGACTTTTTTGAGAGTCCTTTGCAATTATACAATATAATCTTTAAGTTATTCATTTTTTACCTACTTTATTTGGTTTCTTACCTTTGTCTTTACACAGAGTGTTAACAGAGCTACCCGGCCCGGTTCCTACCTTAGAATGCCACCATTTGTTTGCTAACGTTGTTCTCTCCATTAGAGTGGGGCCCACCTGCCCATTATACTCTTCTTTGTGCTCTTCTATCCTTAAGCTATTAGGGGGAGTGGCCTCATGATGTCCCACCTTATGGTTGGAGGAGGAGAAACTCTCTTCCTCCTCCTCTTCTAAATCCTCCCCTTCCTGCATGGTCTCATTGGTGCGCAGATCAGATGCTGTACGCTTGTGTAGTGTATGCCGGAAGGTCCCCAAGAACAAAAGAACTCTACTTTTTGCACAAAACTCAAGGTAAAAAGCATGCACGATATGAACAAGAGACCAATTGGGTGCAATCTCCCCCCATGCCTTGTGTGAGCGCTCCACAAAGCATGTATTTTATGTATTAATCATCTTCAAGCTCAAATAATAGCCCAAATTACAAAATAGCAAGCTTTTAGCTTTTGAGTTTGCTTTAACACAAAATAGGAATAAAGCTAATGGACGGTGCCCAAAGAGTCTGGCATGCCCAATACAATGTCCAAGTATAAATAACATAATCGTGCGCCCATGCGCATACAAAATAATAAATAAATATCCAATGCCTCAATAAATAGGTGCGACAAAATATAGGCGCCATGCCTAAGGTATGCGCCCATCAAAATATAAATGATAAATCGAATACTCGCTATCCTCCAATGCTTTCCTCCGCCACTGCTGCTATCTCTATACATCAACTGAAGCATTCACAATCGTTAGTAAAATAATACAATTAAACCGACAAAAGTGAATACCTAGCAGTCTTCAGCTACATAAATAAATCAACTGGTTAGATATCAATCCTAACCTTAATTTATTACGAGTGCGCACTCTAAACTCATAAACGTTTATTAATTTAATATGCATTTTGCGGAATCACCGGCTATGGAATCACCCATGTACACACTAAATTAATGAAACGCCCGAAAAGGACATGCGTCCCCATCAACTTCTCACACAAAGAATCCACTTTGTGTATGAGCCCCGGTCATCAAAGTTTACGGAATCCACCGTGGCACGGAATCCACCGTGAAATATGCCTCCTGGCATCGTGGGATAGCAATTGACCTCAATTGCTATTAGCTCAATGTGGAGCTAACAGAGTGGAGAAAGCATTTAAGTCTCTAGCGTGCATCCATTGTGCTTCTTCTACAGGATGGTTCTTAAATTTGACTAGATATCTAGAATATCTTCAGCCAGTTCTAGTGGTCATAAAATCAGTATCTATGATAGCTTCAGGTTCAAGTATTTCAGTCTCTTCCTCTAACAAAGGTGGGTTTTCATAAACAGGGTGTACAGGTAATTGGCCTCTAAATGGTCTTAATAAACTAATGTGAAATGTGTTGTGAATTTTCCAGTGAGGTGGTAATTCTAACTTGAATGCACTGTCATTAATTTTATGAATGATCCTAAATGGTCCATAGAATCTAGGGGCTAATTTCACAACTGGATGTCTATCTACACTTTGTAATCTACGTTTTTCTATTCTCAACCAAACATAGTCATCAACTTTGAAATTCATTGCTTGTCTTTTCTTATTGGCTTGTTTGGTATATGATTGCTGGGCTTTGGCAATCATGTCTTTAACCTCATAAAAAATAGTATTATGCATACTAGCAATATCATCAGCACTCTGAATTCTATTTGACAAAGATGCAACAGGTGTAGATAATCTATAACCATAAATCACTTCAAACGGTGCTTTCTTTGTAGATGCGTGTAGTGTATTGTTATATGCAAACTGTAATAAATGCAAATGTGTATCCCATCTCTGTGGTTTAGAAATAGTATAAGCACGTAAAAGATCTAAAATAGTGCTATTAGTTGCTTCTGTTTGTCCATTAGTTTCAGGATGAAATGCAGATGAGAAATCAATTTTTGTGCCTAGGTTAGCAAACAGAGTAATCCAAAAGTTGTTACAAAATTTAGAATCACGATCAAAAATAATAACTTTTGGTAATCCATGGTTAGTAAAAACAGTTTTCAAAAAGAATTGTGCTGCCTGTGATGCTGTTAAAGTTTTCTTACATGGAATGAAATATGCTTGTTTACTAAACCTATCTACTACTGTCCAAATCATATCATGGTTAAATTTAGTATTAGGTAAACCAGTAATAAAATCCATAGAAATTTGTTCCCATGGTCTCGATGGAATAGATAAAGGCATAAGTAATCCATACTGTTTACCATGATGTCTCTTAACTCTTTGACAAATCAAACATTCAGAAACAAAGTTAGATACATCAGTGTCCATATGCGGCCAATAAAAATCTTCAGTTAATGTATGTAAAGTAGATATGATACCTCTATGACCTTGATATGGAGGACAATGAATTTCATTCAAAACAAAAGATCTGAATGGAACTGTAACACATAATCTCTTTTCATAAAACATAAATCCATCATTATAAGATAATGAATCAATAGGAATCAAGTTATTTTGAACTAATTTATTCCAATCAGCATAAAAATTAATATCCTGATGATAAGTATCTTTCATAGCAATCAAAGAATCGAAAGATATAACATAAATATTATGAATGGCAGGTCTTCTACTTAATGCATCAGCCACTACATTTTCTTTACCAGGCTGATATTGAATGATAGGATGAAAACTCTGAATAAAGGATGCCCATTTGATATGTCGGTCAGATATTTGGGGTTGGCTAAGTAAATGTCTAATACTTTGCTGATCGGTCTTAATCATAAATTCAGAGCCCATTAAGTAGTGTTTTCACAGTCTTAAGGCTTGTACAACAGCTAATAATTCTTTGTCATATGTGGAATATTTCAGTTCGGAGGGTTTCAGCTTACAACTAGAATAGGCTATGGGATGATTGTCTTGCATAAGTACGGCTCCTATTCCTGATCCACTAGCATCAGTCACTACTAAAAAGAATGGTCTATTAAAATCAGGCAATTGTAAGACAAGGGCATGGTTTAATGCATGTTTCAATAAGTCAAAGGATTTCTGTTGATTATTGGACCAATAATAAACAATACCTTTCTTCAGAAGTTTGGTTAATGGTAAAGCAAGTAATGAAAAATTACGCACAAACTTCCTATAGAAACTAACAAGACCTAAGAATGATCGTAACTCATGTATATTTTTAGGTACATGCCAATTCAATATTGCATCTATTTTCTTAGGGTCAACTTTAATTCCATCAGATGATACAATATGACCTAAATACTCAATTTTTGTTTTAAAGAATTCACTCTTTTCAGGATTTGCATACAGTTGATTATCTTTTAATAACTGGAAAACCAATGACAAATGCTCATAATGTTCTTTCTCATTTTGACTAAACACCAAAATATCATCAAAGAAGACAATAACACAATACTGATATTTCAAAAATATACGATTCATCATTCTACTAAATGTAGCAGGTGCGTTAGTCAATCCGAAAGGCATCACTAAAAATTCATAATGACCAAACTGTGTCCTAAATGCAGTCTTGAATATGTCAGACTTATCTAGTCTCACCTGATGATAACCAGATTTAAGGTCTATTTTACTAAATATAGCAGATCCTTGCAGTTTATCCATAAGGTCATCAACTCTAGGAATTGGATACCTATTCTTTACAGTGATCTTATTTAAAGCTCGATAGTCAATGCACATACGATAGGTATTATTCTTTTTCTTGACTAATAGAACAGGTGCACCAAATGGAGAACTACTAGGTCTAATCAATCCTCTATTTAGTAATTCCTCAACTTGACTTTGAATTTCTTTTTGCTCTATCTGGTTATGCCTATATGGTGCTTTACAAGGTGATTGGGTACCATGAATCAAATCTATTTTATGGTCTTCTGGACGTGAAGGAGGTAAACTAGGTGGTAGATCTTCGGCAAAACAGTCTTTAAAATGTGCAAGAAATTCTTTATGCCTAGGATGCATATGATTTTCTTTAACTTGCAGTTCATTCACCCAAATGAGATAAGATTTACTACTTTTGCGTAATGCACGTTTAGCTTGAGTATGCGAAAGCAGTGGAAAAGCATTAGATGCATGCATACCATACAATGTAATGTGTTTTCCTTGAAATTGAATATTAATTGAATGTGTGGAATAGTCTATATCTGGGTTATGCTGATGACGCCAAGGCATACCTAAAATAATGTCACTGGACTGTAATGGTACAACTAGAAAATTTCTTCTTTCAGTGTATTGACCAATTTGAATTTCTAAGTCATGCACTTCCTGTGTACCATTATACCTAGTGCCTAAGAATGTTGCTTTAATGCGATAATGCGTAGGTACAGTCTGTAACTTCAATTCTTTTACTAGCTTTGCAGAAATAAAATCATGAGTACTACCGTCATCATGCAAAATAATCTTTCCCTTTCCATGCACTAAACATTTCATAGTCAATAAAGAATGTGGAGTTGGCATACCTGGTAAAGTATCTGAAGGAGTAGTAGTGTCGTCTTCATCTTCCGTGAAATCAGGCATTTCTTCATGTTCGTCATCTTCCATTGCTCCAAGGTAGTTGATATGGACAGGTGGCTTCTTTGAATGGCAATTTGCTGCTAGATGTCCAGGCTGGTGGCATTTATAACACACTATAGGCTTGGCTTTGGTTACATTGTTTGCAATGGCGGGAAGTCTAGGTACATTAGGATTTGGTTGTGGAATAGGCTTGGGGTTTTGATTGGTATTGGATGGTAAAGCAGGTGGTTTTGCCCAATTTTTACGGAAAGATGATGAAGAGAAACGACCTTGATTAAATCTTCTAAAATTTGAGTTGAATTGTTTAGATCCATAGTTACCATTGGCTTGGAATTGCTGTGGACGTCTATCTCTACCTCGCAGCTTGTCTTCAGTGTCGTGACCTAATGAAATTGCTTCTTCAAGAGTAGCAGGCTTGAACATATTAACTTCAGCGTAGTAATGCCCAAGGAGTCCAGACATATACTTGCGCTTATGTGTCGCTTCAGGTACGTCTTCAAGCATGCGTAACTGGAGTAGTGCGTTCCAAAAGCGCTCGGTGTACTGAGGAATAGGCTCACGATCCCGTTGTTGAAGAAGGTCCCATTGCTTTATGGCTTTTTCATGAAATTGTGGAGGAAGGAAATTCTGCATAAACTTCTTCTTGAAATTCTCCTAGGTAGTGGGACAATCTATACTTTTACGAATCACAGTCCACCAAAGAGATGCTGTATTCACTAAATGATTAGTGACACACTTGATTTTATCTTTTTCTGCATAGGTTTCCTCATGAAAGTAGTCATCAAACTGACTAATGAATGCAAGAACAGTTTTTCCCTCTCGAGTGCCATTGAAAGTACGGAATTTGAAATTTCTTTTACTTATCTTTGATTCCTTGTGGATGGTTTGAGCTTTGAGAGTCGCGTCGATGGTACATCGGATAATATCTTCAGATTGAGGTTCCTCTTTGTCGGTAGTCGATCTTTGTAAATTAGCCAATTGAACTTGCAATACTTGCCTAGCTCGTCGTTCTTCATCCAATTGCATCATAATTAAGTCCAGCTTTTGCTCCATTGTAGGTTCAGGTAGGTCGCCTTCAGCCTCATCCATATGTGGTTCCGTCATTTTGCAAAACTCAAAAGACCTCTCACTCTCAAAATCAAGTTAGCGGGATGAGCGTAGCTCAAGATCGGGAATACAAGGCTTATATATTTTGAGGTGTGGCTTTCACAATCTTCGTCTTCGACTATTGCGGGATTTGTAATTTTTTGAGAAATCTGCGTTTTAATCTTCTGCGTGTGCTGAAAATGCTTCAGCAAACCTGCATTTTAATCTTCTGCGTGTGCTGAAAATGCTTCAACAAACCTGCGTATGCGTAGAGTACCTTCCAATGAGCAACTTTGCAGTTCGGAGTTTCTGCGCAGGAACAACCTTTCTATGAGTTTTAAACAGAAGTCAGTTTTGACTCCAGGTGACTTGTCTAACTTGCAGAGTTCCAGACTTATGTGACTTGCAGAGTTTGAAGACTTGCAGAACTTGCTTGCTTTATGTAACTTGCAGAACTTCGACTTGATAGACTTGCAGAATTTGATTGGTTGTGTGTGACTTGCAGGATTGAGAGGACTAATGTGATTAGAGCTTAGGTGACTTAGTATATTAGCCTTAGTAAAGGCAAAGCAGCAAAAAGTCGAATCGTGGGGGGGGGGGGGGGTTTGCAACGCGGCGCGAATTTTGGACATGTCCAGATACCACGCGATGAAGTTTTTTGAAGCTTTAAGCTTCTCTTAGGCTTTCTAAGCTTTAATTTTTAAAGCTTTGAAGATATGGAGTTTGTGACTTATCTCTGGTTCTTGACGACTTGAAGAAGAAGATGTAGGAGTGGTCCTCCGCCTCTGCAAGCTGGTCCTTCGCGATCTAATGATGGAAATAGAGGTTCTTGATCGCCAGGAATCCACCTGTATCGACCGTTCATGATGAGATTGACCGTAGAGCCCGAACGTTCCAGGAGCTCCGCCTTCGCACAAGATGGGTAGCGATTGGAAGCTCTTGATCTCAGCTTCGCTCTGATACCACTGGTGCACAGATCGGATGTTGTACGCTTGCGTAGTGTATGCCGGAAGGTCCCCAAGAACAAAAGAACTCTACTTTTTGCACAAAACTCAAGGTAAAAAGCATGCACGACATGAACAAGAGACCAATTGAGTGCAATCTCCCCCCATGCCTTGTGTGAGCGCTCCACAAAGCATGTATTTTATGTATTAATCATCTTCAAGCTCAAATAATAGCCCAAATTACAAAATAGCAAGCTTTTAGCTTTTGAGTTTGCTTTAACACAAAATAGGAATAAAGCTAATGGACGGTGCCCAAAGAGTCTGGCATGCCCAATACAATGTCCAAGTATAAATAACATAATCGTGCGCCCATGCGCATACAAAATAATAAATAAATATCCAACGCCTCAATAAATAGGCGCGACAAAATATAGGCGCCATGCCTAAGGTATGCGCCCATCAAAATATAAATGATAAATCGAATACTCGCTATCCTCCAATGCTTTCCTCCGCCACTGTTGCTATCTCTACACATCAACTGAAGCATTCACAATCGTTAGTAAAATAATACAATTAAACCGACAAAAGTGAATATGTTAAAATGACAAGCTCAACACATGCGGACATTGATGATGGACCGCCTGGTTAGATGGGTCCACACGTCTACACTTAGCACGTCGGTGGTCATTATGACTCTCACATGGCCACTGACTCATTACTTATTATATTCAGGTTGTTACACCTATTTACAGCTGGCATAGTTATAGCGCCAGTCGACTAGTGTAGTCGGTTATGCATTGTTTGACTTAGTAGGCCACTTTCCTTTTATGTTGTATCTTATCTATACTTTGTGTACATTGTAAAGAGTGTGGAAGAAGAAGAAGAAATCAGCAAGAAAACGTTTTGGCCTACATCTCTCTTCTTGTCTCTTGAGTGAGCTTCTCCTTGTGCATTCTGTGTGTGTTCGGCGCAGCATCTTGAGCAACCCCCTCCACCACGCGATTCTTGACAGAATACCTAGCAGTCTTCAGCTACATAAATAAATCAACTAGTTAGAAATCAATCCTAACCTTAATTTATTACGAGTGCGCACTCTAAACTCATAAACATTTATTAATTTAATATGCATTTTGCGGAATCACTCGCTATGGAATCACCCATGTACACACTAAATTAATGAAACGCCCGAAAAGGACATGCGTCCCCATCAACTTCTCGCACAAAGAATCCACTTTGTGTATGAGCCCCGGTCATCAAAGTTTACGGAATCCACCGTAAAACCTCATGGAATCCACCATGGCATGGAATCCACTATGAAATATGCCTCCTGGCATCACTCACCTTGTGGAGAGGGATTAATTTCCGAGACCTTCTCTGATCCATCAATAGAGCTAGCCGTTTCGTTGGTGGGATTCAAAGAGGAATAAGATGTAGTTGTTGGGAAGATACCTAGCATGTAGAACCTTGATACCGAGGGGCTACCAATGATCTCTCATCCAAGCTCTAAGGACTTCTATTGGCAAACACGGACCGTGACATAGACCATACAACACTTTAGCCTGATACTCTTTTATCCAATGAAAGACACCCTCATTTGGGATCTGTACCAAGAACGTACCTTCTTGGTCCACTTCTTCGTCGAAATTGGTTGGGGAGCGAGTGGGGGGGGGGAGTCGACATCCAACACAGTGGCAAAAGGTCCGTATTTTCCTGGAGTCTGCATGCTTGGGCTTCCCATAGCGCCTTTTCTGACCATTTCTTGTTGAAGCTTGTCTATCCCTTTGAGGACTTCTCGCCTGAGTGGGGGCCGCTTGGGCCGAGGCCGCTGGTGTGGATCTTTTCCCTTTTGTAGCATGCTAGGACAATTGATGTTGCAACAAAGAGGGGTATGATCTCTGACTATGAGTGCTACTAAATACCTCCACCGTGGTTCCTCCCAATCTAGGGTCCTTTATGGGGAATCTAGCTAGGTAATCAGTAGATGGGGAGGGGGACGCTATTGTCCTATGCACTAATCTTGGGGCCATCAAGCAAAGTGACTAGTACCTATGGGCCAAGTTCCAATAGTTTGGTGGCAACTGTTAACCGCCCAATGCTAAGACGACACGAGGAGGGGGTAAGCTCCTTCCTAACCTCATCTAAATATTTCCCACCTCACTTGATGTATCATGTAGGCATGTATCAGCTTTGTCCCCATTTGCCTTATTTAGAATTGTTTTCAATATCTCGAGGAGATCGGCCAATATTTTGGGGAGAGCAAGATTTCTAATCCTAAGAGCCAGGCCATGCTCGCATCTCAAGACATGGGCATGGTCTTAAGAGTCATGGCATGCCAGGCATGGTTGTGCCTCCCAAACGTGACCCCAAAAGTTGCAGGACTTTGTGGAGTTCAGGAAGCCAATCCATTTTCAGAGTTACTTAGGAGTGCTTAGCCCACGGTCAAGTGGGGTATTCTACCCATTGCTTTCATGAGAAAAGCAAAACAAGAGTGTGAGACTTGAGGAACGGCAGGTTGCTACTAGTCAAAAACTTATCCACAACCACACTAGGTCAAGTGACAGAAACCTAGGTGTAGCGTGCCTCTAATAAGCCCCATCTTCTACACAATTGGTCATTGCACCTCTTGATCATTTGGTATTAATAGTTGTAGGCCCCTTTTATCCCTAGGGTGTTTGAGAATATGCATTGGGAGAGGGACTAGCTATCAATTTCTACCGCTCTTCAGCCAAAGGTAGCCTCCAATTAGAAAGTCTCACTCTCTTTGGTGAATAGGCTTCCAATAGCTTAAAGGAATATAAAAGTGTGTGATGGGAAAAATAGTCTTTAGTACCTTGACATGTAGCAACCAACTAATTCAACTCAAGCTTTTAATTTCTTCCCCACTTTATCTAGGACCCACCTTGTCCTTGCCTCTTCATTTATGTCTACCCTTATAGGAAAGCCCAAGTATCTAAAAATTCTCCCTCTTTCTATTCTACTTTCTCCCAATATGAAAGAACTCAAACTTTATTATGAAACACTAATGCTAAAATTTATGGCAAATCCAATACTAACACTATAGGTGTTCAACAATTTAGGGTCTTATCCAATTGTTTTTGCTCTACCTTGAGAGACATCAGGACATCATCCACATATCCCCTAACCCAGGAGTTGCTTTCCTTTGGAATGAGTGCCTTGCGATGAGCCTTATTTTGCCATTTGGTCCATTACACAAAACAAAGGATGTGCAGCAATGAGGAAGAGCAAGGGCAAGTTGAGTGGACAACCCTACCTAACTCTCCTTTTTGGCTTGATCGCTTCTAGTGGAGCAACATTTAATGAAAAATGAAAGTTTCCCTGTGCCCATCCAATAGAAAAGGAAGGTTAGCAAGACAAGAATCAAAACCCATCTTTATCTTTACCTCTCTGATATATGACCATTTTGACTTTTTTGAACACCTTCTCCATGTCCACTTGGAGTAGTATCATGTTTTGACATGAAGACTTTGCTTATTCAATTGCAAATAATGAATTTAGGACATTGTTTGTGAGATTTATACTCTTGATGAAGCCAAGGCGATGCTTATTGATATTTCTTTAAACTGTTGGCCCTAGTCTTCTAGCCATGGTGTAGAGGCGAGCTCAAACTCAATTGCTAAGACCCACGGACCGCTTATTGTTCAAGCGTTTCAAGTGAGCACTAATGGCTACCTCTCACATAGCCGACATGCCATCCCTCTCTATGAGTGTAGTGAGCTTACCTTGATGCCCGATTGAGTTACTTCCTCTCTCAAGCACTTCGATAGCTCCATGATTCTTAATGCAAGCTCAAGCATCCTCAAGCCTCCACCTCCAAGCTCCATCCTCCATAGCCGTATGCGAGATAAGAGAAGAGAAGAGAAGAGGAGAGAAGAAGAAGAGAGGAGATGGTGGAGAGCTTCACCTCCTTGATCCCTCACCCTCACACACTCACTCCCTCACGCTCTCACACTCCCTCCCTCAAGCATACACAAGCAAGAAAAGAGAAGAGAAGAAGAGAAGAAGGTGAGTCTCTTGTTGCCACAAACCAAAGAATAAGCTCTCATTCATCTTTTGAACTTTATATACAAAGCCCTAAATCCCCTTTGGGTAGTCATCCCCTTTTTACATGGTCGGCCCCTTTTTTCCATTGTTCTCCTATCTTCCTAGCTTTCTTCCTACCGCCCATCCACCTTTACAGTTTGCATGGCCAATGCTCTTAAAATAAATCAAGGTGCGCCTTGCGCTCTTTTACAAAAGTATTGACTTCCACTTTTTCTTGTGTGCCTCTCATTGATTTAGGACTTTCTCACACTTCTTGTGTTTCTCGGTGTGCCTTCGTCCTCTATTTTGGTTTTGCCTTGGGCCTTGTCTTCTGGTTTAGATTTTCTGGATTTTCCACCTTGTTCGTCTGAGGGTTAACATTACCCCCTCCTAGTTGAGTGCCAGTCCCATGGCACTTGTTGGGTGGTGAGTCGGATGGTGCTGGGGTAGCTAGGTGGCTTTTTGAGTTTGTATACAAGCTGTATTGGAGGGATTTATGGAACCGAAAGGCCCTTGAGTTGGGAATGAACCCTGGTGTTGGAGGGATTTATGGACCTATTGGAGGGATTTATGGAACTGAAAGGCCCTCGTGTTGGATATGATCCCTGATGCTGGAGGGATTTATGGACTTGTTGGAGGGATTTATGGAACTGAAAGGCCCTTGCATTGGATACGATCCCTAGTGCTGGAGGGATTTATGGACCTATTGGAGGGATTTATGGAATTGAAAGGCCCTGGAGTCTGGAATGAGCCTTAGTATGTGTGCTTGTGGAACTGGGAGATGGGTCTGCCTTGGGCGGCAAGTCCTCGGTGGTGTCCCACACTTGAGGACCTAGTTGGTGCACAAGGGAGGTGCAATGCAGGGGGCTTAGGGTGACAGTTAGGTGAGTGTTACCTCCCTAGTGTGTCCTGCCTTTGATGTGCCCTAAGCGTGAAGGGGGGAATTCAAATGAGGCTAGGGGGTTAGGGACGGAGCCAACCAATAGGGGCCACCAAACACACATAACTTGAGGACCCCCAGATGCAATGGCTGTGGTCGATGTGCAACTTGCGGTGGCTACGTGTGATATCTTTTCCGTTGTCTTTTTCTTTTTCTTTTTCTTTTTTTTTAAAATTACAAAAATATAAAAATACATAGTCGTGATAGAAGTTTAATCTTCGTCACCGGAGTGAGGTGGAGAAGAGGGCTTAATAGATTTATTAAGGAATCGATGGATTTGGAGATACCCCTTGAGGTTTAGGTAGACTTGAAGGGTTTGTGGTGGAGGGGAATGGATGATTGCAGTGGGTGAAGAGGCTATCATTCATGCCCTCTAGTAGAGCTAAGCAAAATGAAGGCAATAGAGTAGCTCGCATCATTACTCAAGAGCCACCGCACAACTATCTATAGCGTAAATGGATTATTAGGAAGCCACGCTCCTACAGGGTGGGATCTTGCCTAAGGAGTATCCTAAAGCAATCTAAGGTAATTACAACAAGTAGTAATAAAAGGTAGGGTCAAGGCATGAAGAGAATGTGTTAGTGAATTGGATTAGAGTATCATACAAGTTTTATGATGTGTAAACGAGGGCATCTTCATATGTAGTACACTGAGGGTTATAGATTATAGGGAAGTCGTAACGGCCATGGACACTGGAGTCAAAATCTACTCTTACTCTTCAAGGGTAGGGCATAAAGGTTGGGTCATTCGGCTTGAAGGGTTGAATATTGCAAAAGGCCATCCAAGTGTCTAGATTGGTGTCATAGATCCTTCTTCTCCATGTAGGTTGGCATTTGTAGCTGAGCACAAACCTTGGTACTTCAAAAACTTTATTTTTCCAAACTTTGGCATCTTTAGTGACCCATAGTGTGGGGTTTTGCGCTCTCTCCTCTCCGACGTTTCTTGCCTCTCCCATATTAAAGGTCGGTGTGGAAGCTTGCTGCGGCATTGTCCTCACATGGTAGGATAGGTGCCTGGGGTGCCCTCACTCCCTTGGCATTCCATTTTTTCCTTGTCTCCTCCACCATTTGTTTTCTTTTTTCCTTCAGCGCCGCCTTTCTTTCTGCGGAAGTGTTTGCGTGTTGTTGATCTTTAGGCCACGGGGAAGGAGGTGGTGGGACAAGCTCCTCTTTGTGTGGTCCCATTTCCAAGTTCACATCCATCTCTCTTTCCTGGCTTGGCTCTTGCTGCTCTCCTTTGATGAACTCAAGTGCATCCACTTCTTGTGAGGTTAGGCCTGCCAATAGGAGATAATGGCGTTGTTCTTCTAGGAACCTTCTAGGTTGTGGTAGCATCTGCAGTCTTGCTTTCAATGCTCTACAAGCCATTTCCAGTTTCCTTTTCATTATCTCTATGGACTCTCCCTCTTCTGTTTGGGTGACGTCCAATAGGGTGTCCAAGAAGGCGTGTTGTTGGGTCTGGAAGCTTACTTGGGAGGCCTATGCTTTGCTTTCAACAAGTATTTTTTCTTTTTTAACTTAAGCGAGATGGCTTGCCAAAGCTTTAACTCTTTTTTTGTTTTGATTAGCCCATTCTTCTGCCCTCCTATTCATATCTTCGAGGCTTTCCCCCTGTCTCCAAGCTAGCACTGTCAGTCTGTGCTCTTGGTCTTTCATCTCTGTCCTTAGCTTTTGTTGCTCTTCTTGTGATGCAGCAACCTCTTGGGTTAGTTTTTCCACCTCTCTTTCATACTTGTGAGCTCTCTCCTCCCTCAGCTCCCCCAGCTCTTTTGTGGCTTTAATGATTTTCTCCATTTCAGCTTGTAGATATTTGTAGCATGCCACAATCTCTTCACTATGTTATCATAGGCATCGTGTGGCCTCGGTTTCTTCGTTCAAGCACATCAACCATTCAACTTTTGTCTCTTCCTTAGCTTGTAGCTGCTCTTTCAGCTCATTTACTTCCCTTTGGGCCATGGCCATTTGGCGTGTTCTCTCCAATTGGGATGCAGCCATGGCCTCCTTTTCACCTTGAGTTATGCTACCATGGTTCTCTTCTCCTCCTTGGCTCTCTCTAATTGAGAGAGGAGCTCCTTGACGTAATCATCATATTCTTTGGGCGGCCTCTGTGTTTGCGGGGATGAAGGTTGTAGAGCCTGCCACCTTTTGCCTCTTAGGGTCTCGTCTCAACTCAGCATCTGCCAGCCGGCGGCCTTTTGGTTCCTATAAGGGGGGTTCCTTCTCCTGCTCCTTGGTCCATTTCTTTATTCACAAAGTATTGGACCCAAGCCATTGGTTGCTGGCGTCCACTTGGATCATTAGAACTAGGAGTGGAGATGATGGGTGTTAGGAGGGAGAGTGGGAACGGGGGTGATTGGGGCCTTGGCCTTGCCTTCTTGCACTACAGGTGACACGAATTTTGACACCTGGGTGCTTGAGCTCAGCCCTTCGTTTCTAATTGGGCTCGTAGGTTTCAGCTCGTCGTGCCTAGACTACTACTCAATGGACCTGCATGTGGCAAGGGCTATGTCTTCCTGCTCCTTTTTTCTCAACTCCTCCTCCTCCTCTTCTTGCTTTCTCTTTCTTTCCTCCTTGGCCTTTTTGGACTCTCTGCAGGCCTTTTGCAAGTTTGCCTTTTCTTGTTTTCTCCTTTCCTCTTCCTGCTATTCTTGTGTAATTTTCTTCTTCGTCTTCTTAGCCTTTCCTCAGCTAGTTTGCTCTTGTTGTTCATTGTCTTCTTCTTTCTTACTCAGTGTCCTTTCACTAGACTGCACCTCTTGTTCCTGGTGAGGTGGTGACCTGCTTGGTGCTTTATCCACCCCTTCTCCTCCTTCTTCTTGCCCTTGTCCCAAGGCTTCCCTAATGATCGCGTTGAGGACCCCTTCGAATCCAATGATTGTAGCCTTTGAAGATGAGGCTTTCCTTTTAGCTTTGGTGGCGGGAGATCCTCATTTGGAAGTCTATCCTCCCATTTCCAAGGCTTTTGATGAGGTCTCAATGGTCTTTCTCACAAAACCGTTGAGGTTCACTTCATCCAGCGACTTTGCTGTGATGCTCTCTAGCAGGGGGACATTGATGCGGCTTATGATGGTGTTGTATCATTGACTAGAAAACAATGCGTATACCATTTTGGCTTAGAGTTGGAATTTGGGTTCAGGGATATCCGCCAAGTTGATGCCGTTGTTAGTGTGGACTTTTACCTTGTCCATTCCTAGCAAGGCATATTCCTCTCTACTTTGTTTGCCAAGCCCAATGCCTTTTCCACCAGCTCCGGGGTCAATTCAATATGCACCTGACGAGTTCCCTCTTTCTCACGCACATTTATGATGCCGCGGTTCTTGTGGAAAGTCCTTAGGAACTCTGTACAGTGAAAATAGTCCACCCCCTGGCTTATTTCTTCCATGTATTTCTATAGATTGTATAGCTTGATGAACTGCCTTACGGCCCACTCTTTAATGACCACATCTTCTAGGTTGAAGATGTGCCCAAAACTTGAACTGGTTGAAGGCTCATGTTTCCAATGAAAGCCCATATTTTGCTTTGTTCTTCCTCTGAAAAAGGCAATTTGCTAGCCTTTTCTTGGCTTGCCATGATGGGTGCCTGTCATGAAGCCTGTAGAGGTGCGCTCAAGCTCAACCGCCAAGACCCACGAACTGCTTATTGTTCAAGTGTTTCAAGCGAGCACTAATGGCTACCTCCCACATAGCCGACGTGCCATCCCTCTCTATGAGTGTAGTGAGCTCACCTTGATGCCCGATTGAGTTGCTTCCTCTCTAAAGCACTTCGATAGCTCCGTGATTCTTGATGCAAGCTCAAGCATCCTCAAGCCTTCACCTCCAAGCTCCATCCTCCATAGCCAAGTGCAAGACGAGAGAAGAGAAGAGAAGAAGAAGAAGAGAGGAGATGGTGGAGAGCTTCACCTCCAAGATCCCTCTCTCTCACATACTCACTCCCTCACTCACTCACACTTCCTCCCTCAAGCACTCACAAGCAAGCAAGAGAAGAGAAGAGGAGGAGAAGAAGAAGAGTCTACTTTGCCACACCAAATAATGAGCCTTTTGAACTTTATATACAAAACCCTCTTTCCCTTGGGTGGTCATCCCCTTTTTACATGGCCGCCGGCCATAGCCTAGGCCCTTTTTTCCATTGTTCTCCTATCTTCCTAGCTTCTTTCCTACCGCCCATCTACCTTTACAATTTGTAGACACTCTTAAAATATATCATGGTGCGCCTTGCACACTTTTACAAAAGTATTGAATTGCACTTTTTCTTGACGCACCTTCGTCTTCCATTCCATTTTTTCCTTGACCTTGTCTTCTGCTCTAGATTTTCTGGATTTTCCACTTTTTCACCTTGTCCATCTGAGGTTTAACATTATGCCCCTCCTAGTTGAGTGCTAGTCCTATGGCACTTGCTGGGTGGTGAGTCGGAGGGTGTTGCAAGGGTAGCCAGGTGGCTTTTTGAGTTAGTATACAAGCCATGTTAGGAGGTGCGTTCAATGGATTTATGGAATTGGAAGGATCTTGAGTTGGGAATGAGTCTTGGTGTTGGAGGGATTTATGGACCTATTGGAGGGTTTTATGGAACTGAAAGACCCTTGTGTTGGATATGATCCCTGGTGTTAAGAGAGGCTGATAGGCAGGTTTGTCTTTGAAATTGAATATTGTGTTGGATGGATCCGTCACCTGGCCTTTTTCGGTTTCCTTCTCTTGCACTGTTCCAAATGAGCTTCTTCATTCAATTTTTGACTAGGGCTATCGCATCCGCCCCTTGGTTGGTCGTGTCTGCAAGGTGGCATGTGGGTAAGATGGGGAGTGGATATAGATGATTATAACCAGCATTTGGATGTAATGGTTGCTCTCAGGCTCTACCCTGATCTTCCTCGGATGAGTCATGAGGTGGTCTTAGGGATTTAGTTAAGAAGGCATGGCTCAGTAGGTATTCCGTGATGTTATCCTTTACATTAAGAGGTGTGGTTGACAAGAAAGAATGATTACACCTCCTAAAGTGGCTATCGCTCATGTCTTCAAGGATCCTCATATATAACGAGGGAAGCAGGGTTGCCCTCATCGTAAGCCTAGCCATAGTGCAGCTATCTATTCCTATATTAATGTAAAAAAAGAGTGGGGGAAGGTGGGCTTCTTCGACTGCTACTAGCTTTTGTTTAAGTAAAAACCTAATGGTCCTAAGGTAATTACAAGTAGTTATGAAGGTTGGGTTCGGGAAGGAAGAGAAATCCTTGAGGAAACGATCAATGGAAGGGCGCAAGTCTCGTGCTCTAAAGTTCATGAGTTCCTCGGGAGTTGCTGCATTGACATTGTAGATCTTCAGAAATTTGTACCTGCCATGCACCCCCTATTATAATCCACTCCGTGTATGCGAGGGTAGGGCATGTAGATAAGATCATTTCATTTTTTCTGTAGCATGCCCCATAAGGATATCCATGCATCAAAATTGGTGTCCCAAATCCTCCTCTTCCACTTTGGCTGTGCCTCATAACCTTAGACAGTTTTGGGAACATGATAGACCTTGCCATGCTAGTAGTCCATGGGATCCTGCCTCCATTGTTTGATTACAATGCTCTACTCCTCAACCCATTGGTTCGTTAGAGTATTTCCCAAATGAATCATCCTTTCCACTACCTTTAGGGGTACGACTTGGTCCAAAGCTTGTGGGTAGAGGAAGGAGAACTCGAAGGGTTAGGATTGGATCTCCCAATGTTGCCAGATAGTCAGCTCCTGTGGCCAATTGACAGGATGTTGATCCTCACATAGTGGCATGGGCTCATCAGGCAACTGCTATGGCCGTGCTCATGCCCTTTGCTGGGCTTGCTCCACAAGTTCCCATCTTCTTCTTCTTGCAGCAATAATGCGCTTGGGAACCTGGGCACCCTCTGGCTTCTCTAGGGGTAGATCAGGCAAGGGCGGACTAGGCTCTTTGATTTGTGGTTCTTCTTCAAATGCTTGCTTGAAGTCCAGCCCTTTCTCGGTGTCTTGTTCCATAGTGAGTTGGATTGGGGGTCGTTCCTCGAATCCAAGTTCCTTGAGCTCACCGGTGGAGAGGTCGGCTTGTCGCAAGTAGCTACATTGCTGCTCCTTGGTTATACATGTGCTAGTTGGGAGTGTGCACTCTTGTAGGCCATACCTTAAAGCTCTGGTTGTCAATTCCAACTTCCTTTTCATTCTCTCCACCGAATCCTCGCCTTCAACTTGTGTGACATGAAGCAGAGTGCTCAAAAAGGATTGCCTTTGCGTATTGGAGCACCCTTCAGCTACCTTATCTCTAGATTCTATGAGCACCCTCTCACACTCCAATATTGCCATGTGCTCTGTCAATCTTTGCACTCTTTCAAAGTTGTGCCTCTCCCACTGCCGTGCCCTCTCTTCCAGATTTTCCTTATCCCTCTCCATCTTCTGAGACAACATCATTACCACCTGTTGCTGCTCATTCCACACTTCCATCATTTGGGTCTTCTCTTTACGCTAGCGGTTTAGCTGCTCTTCTGCTATCCTCCTACCTTGATCAGCCACGGAGCACTGCCGGTAGGCTTCTGTGATCCTTTCTAATAGATCTTCAGTAGTTTGCGCACAGCTGTCTAGCTCTGCCAGGTGTAGCTTTCTTTTGGTCATGGCCATGGCCATTAGTGCCTCCACCTCCTGCCAGGCATTCTCTAGGTCATCTTGAAGGCTTCTTGTGGCTTTGTTTATGGCCTCTTCCTTCGTTTTCGACACGGCTCCTATTTCTCTCTCTAGCCTTCCTTGCTCCTCCATTGCCGACCACAACTAGAATACCAGGGCATCCTCCTATTCTTGGCATCATTCTTCTGATGCCTAGTCTTCTTCTTGCAGGCTCTCTCGTAGTTTTGCGTGCATAGCTTCCACTTGTGCCATTGGTTTGCTGGAGCTCAGCGTATTGTTGGATGAACAACTTGTGGTCCCGCTGCTCCACCAATAGGTCTTGGGCTTCATCCTCTAGCCTTTGCCTTAGGCGATCTTTGTTCTCTTGTGCCTCCTTTTCTTTGTTGCTCTTTCAAGTTTTGAATTTCTTTCTTATGCTCCGCTGCTTGCCGTGTCATCTCTAGCCGTAGATCTGCGACAACTTCTCTTTCGGCCTCTAGTTCCATAGCCACGGCCTTCTTCTCTTCCTTAGTCTTCTCTATCTAGGCTAAGAGTTCAGCCACATAGGCGTCATAGTCCGTAGTCAAGGGCATCATTGGTGGTGTTGTGGTGGTGGATCCTTCCAAACTTTGCCGCTTTGGGTCTTGCCTTGACTTGCCGTCCATTGCAGCCAACCTTTTGGCTCTTACCCTTGGTGCCATCTCTTGGACTTTTGTGACCAGGAACTGCATCATGGACATGAGCTAAGTGGTGTCCATGGTAGGCACTGGCTCCTGTGTGGTGGAGGTAGTGGTGGAAGTTTGAGGTGTGAGAGTTGAAGGGAGGGGATGCAATGGGGCCTTGCCCTTCCCCGCAACAACTGGGGCTACTTCAGCATTGCCGCTTGGTTTGCCTTCATGCTGTGGGCTCAAGGTGACTATTTCTCTGGGGCTGTGGGTCTCCTCTATAGACCTGTGCATGGCCTCGGCCATGTCTTCATCCTCCTTTCTCCTTAGCTCTTCTTCCTCTTGCTCTACTTTTCTCTTTCTCTCATCTTTGGCTCTCTTGGACTCTTTTTGGACATTCCTCAACTTGGCCTTTCTCCCTTGTCATTGTTTCTTTCATCTCCTTCTATAGCTTTGATGGGGTTCCCTTCTTTTGCACCTTTGGCTCTCCTTGGCCAGAGACTATGTCTCCTACTCTTTCCTATCACTTATAGTCCTTTCATTAGACTGCACTTGTTCGTGGTGAGGCAATTGGTCAGGGGTTTCCTCTACTCCCTCTCCACCTCCCTCTGTGTCCTTCGAAGCCTCTTGATGACCGTTAGGATTCCACTGATGAACTTGATGGTGGATGCCTTGGAGGAGGACTTCTTTCGAGTTGATCTTGCTGTGGAGGCTAGGGATTCCCCTCTTGCCACTACTCTACCAGTGGTGGTCAAAACTTTTGCTGAGCTTTCAATAGTTTTTCGCATGAAGGCGTTCCAATCTATTTCATCTAGGGATCCCACTGCAATGCTCTCCAAAATGGCACCCCAATTCTGTTCATGAGGGCCTTGTACCTTTGACTAGAAAAGAGAGCATGGACCATCTTGGCCTGCAGCTTGATCTCAAGATTTGGGATATCTGCTAAGCTTATCCCATCAACTGTGCGTACTTCAACCTTGTTCATCCCTAGCATGCTATACTCGTCCCTCTTTAGGCATCGCCTTGTTTACTAGTCAAACCTAGGGCTTTCTACACCACCACAGGGCTCAATTCCACCTCCACTTGGTGGGCTTCTTCCCCTTTCTAGATTGTCACCATGCCACAGTTCCTTTTGACATTGAAGCTCCTTAGAAATTTTGCACACTTTTCGTAGTTGACTGCCTGCCTGACCTTCTCTACGTACTTCTGTAGGTTACACTAGTCCACGAGTTGTTTTATGGGTGGCTCTTCCATGATGGCGTCTTCTAGGTTTATGGCGTGCTTGAATGTGAATTGGCTGTAGCCCCTCGTTTCTATTATCAAGCCATACTTAGCTTTCTCTTCCTCCGTGAACGGAAGCTTGCTACCTTTATCTTGCCCTGCTATTTTAGGTTCCTGTCATATATCATGGTTCACCATTAGTATACTTAAGACATTTTCTTGCTGGAAGATAAAAAAGAATTGATCATGCTTTTATGGAAAGAAGAACATGCTTTAAGCATAAAAATAGAATTTTCCTTTGAGCAGTTCTATTCATTTCTAGGATTTTGTGACCCTTTTCCTTGATTTCACCTTACCCCCTCCCCCCTTGGGAATGAGGAGAATCCTTCCTAGGATTAGACATGGGAGAGGCAAGACATTTGAGCCCAGTAGGGTGCTATTTACGTGTCCATAAGCCAATTGTAGAAATCAGGGTTGTATTCCAAGTGGGCATGATGATCGAGATTACGAGGACTAATGCATACTTGGGTAATGTAAGTTAGGACATCATTGAGAAAATCACCCAAGTTGATGCGGCTAGTCACATGTAGCTCCTCTTCCGTAAGGATGCAATCAATGTAAGGATGGCCAAGACCTAGTCGTCTAGGTGTTTGTATCGAGTGATGGCCAAGACCCTGAAAGAGGTTGGTGCTACATAAGTCAGGTCATACTCGATTGTTTTGATGGCACATCGTTGCTCAACGTTAGTCATTATTTGGCAATCCCGTTTTTCCCATTGGAGACGTAGGTTACACCATTTTTGTAGGAACGAGGAGTTAGAGTAAGTGAGGTGAGTAAGTTCCTCAAGCTCAATGGTTGATGCATGCCTTTGCAGCTTGCGGTATGATGTTATTAGTTGTTTGATGAACGCATGCTCTTTTGAGATTTCACAATTATCGATCAACTCCTTGGAGACTTGTGGGGATGCTATGGTCATAAACTCGTATTCTTCCCAAGTGCAGGATAAGGAATGAACGTGGACTATAAGGGGTTCATCAAGCAAGCCTAGGTAAAGTCTTTTGTAACTCCTAGCAAATGTGGTAAAGGTGTTATCCAAGAGCTTGATGCAAGTTACCAAGTCATCTCCCGTATTCTCAGCAAGGTCTTTAGCGATTGATAGAAATGAACATCACTCATAGGAAGGCCTAAGACCTGCTGGTGGTTGGGGTGGAATTGAGCTAGACACTAATGGTTCGAGGGGTGGCGGATTGGATAGTGGCATGTCTAATGGTAGCTCCGTAGTCTGATCTGTGTGTCTAGTGCTGCTTTGGGGTACTCAGGGTGGCTCTAGTGTCACAGATGGTGCATTGCCCTCTTGTGCAGCCACTGGGGTGCCAAGCTCTCTGGACTTAGAAGATTCTGAGATATGATGTGGCTATTTGGGTTGATAGATTGGTTGGAGTTTTTTGACCGCAATCATTGCTGATTTTGTAGTCTTGGCCACTCGGGTTTTTTGGGTGTTCACTGTCTCAGTAGGAGTGTGGCTTCCAAGAGATGGGGTAGTAAGTGATGGTCGTGGTTGGACTATGCTTCTAGGATATTTCTTCTTGGGCTCCCATATCCAAGTCTTGCCTTCGTAGTATCCTTGGGCTCGCAATAGATCTTTGGGGATCCATTGCGGCTTGATTATGCACCTATGTCGATAGCATCAGATCGGTCGCTTAGGTTTTGAATGTCAGTTGTTAGCCTTGCAGGGTTGTGTTTGCTGGCTACAAATAGGTTGTTTTTGGTTCTCTGGCATGCATTTAAGCATGGGCTCTATGGCTTTGGGGATGGCCTTAGTTGGCAGTGGTTTTGTAGTCTAGGTGGGTTGTGATGATGCACGATCCCCCTCCCTAGGCTTGGTCCTAGGTAGCTCTATCGGTGGCATGGCAGGCTTGGGTGTAGCCTCGTTTCGCTTGCTGAAAGCTGTTACGATTTGAATGTTGCCAATAGTAAGGTGAATATGATCCAGATCATAATCTATGTTGCACTATGCTTGCTTCTTAAAAGTGCATCCTAATAACAATTCTTGACCTGCATCCTTTGTATTTGTCAATACCTAGAAGATGACTGATAGGCTCTCAAACTCAATAGAGACTGCAATCTTGTACTTCCCTAGGAGTGCATATAACTTGCCCTTGAATGGGCTAAGTTTAGTGTTGGTGGGCTGTAACTGTGGGCTGAGCAATGAGGGTCCAATGAGCATGAGTCAAGACATTGCAGTTAGCTCCCTTGTCAATCAAGACATCAAAAGCGTGCATGCGCTGAGCGGTGGTCATGATGCGTAGGTATGCTGGTGCTACTATCTCTTCATCCTCGTCCTCTAGTTTGGCGATGGTGGCTACGTAGACATTGACAAGGGCTTCCAGCATTGGGGGCTCATGCAGTGGGTGTGTGGGAGTGTAGTACTTCTTTATGCGACTGCCATTAAAGAAGCCTATGTCCTCACCTTCAAGGGTTTCAAGTTCTATGTTGCTGGTCCTACTAATGGTGCGCACTTGGAAATGTCCCAACCCTTGGAATTTCATTTTGTGACCCTTTATCGAGTAGAGAAAAACAAGGTCTCCTTGCTCAAAGTCGTGTTGTTTGACATGCTTGTTGAACCACATCTTCTATCATGCTTTCTCACAAATTAGGGTGTGGGTGGCTAGGAGTCGACGAGTCTCAGTGAGTCATTCCAATTCCATGAGGTAGTTGGTCCAAGCTTCCATCCCTTTCCATCTCTCCTACACTGCTATCCTCAGGCTAGGGACAAAGAATTCTAATGGCAAATTTACCTCAATCCCATAGGTCATCCTAAAGGGTGTCTATCCCACAACTGTTTTATAGGCCATCCGATAAGCCCATAATGCTTCCATAAGTTTGTTGTCCCAATCACTTCATGATGTAGAAACTACCTTCGTAAGGATGTTGGCTAAGATCTTGTTCGTGGATTTTGCTTGGCCATTAGCTTGAGGGTAGTAGGGTGAGGATTTCCTGTGGATGACTAAGAAGGTTGAGAGTAGGTGGACAATCACATCATTGATGAAGTGTGTGCCTTGGTCACTTACTAGTTCAATAGGGCAACCAAATCATGAAATAACTTGCTCCCACAAGAACTTCGTTGTGGTCCTAGCATCATTCTTCTTGGTGGCTCGTGCCTCACCCATTTCGTAAGATAGTCAATTGCTACGATGATGTATCTAGCCTGTGAGTATTGTACTACAGGACTAACGGGTCTAATGAAGTCGACTCCCCATTTCTCAAAGGGTTTCCGTGCAATGATAGGGGTCAACTCCATCTTATCCTTTTGGGTAGGAACTTTAGTCCTTTGGCACTCGTTACAATGCTTTACGATGATGTATCTAGCCTGTGAGTATTGTGCTACAGGACTAACGGGTCCAATGAAGTCGACTCCCCATTTCTCAAAGGGTTGCCGTGCAATGATAGGGGTCAACTCCATCTTATCTTGCTTTACGAACTTAGTAGCATCACAAAATAGGGTGGGCCACCACAACTGAGATTGCAACACCTTGCGGGCTGCAGTTGAAGTGCCCTCTAGCAATCCCTCCATGCACTTCGCTCAACACGTTGTGCATTTCATGCTCACACACACATTGCCATAGTAACCCTCTTGCCCTAGCCTATAGAGTTGACCACTCGTAAGGTTCGATTCTCAGAATAAGTCCCCTAATCCTAGCCTTCTCAATAGGTCTATCGGGCAAATCATGCTCTAGCACTTGAACTATATCATCCTCCTAGTACGGCGTTAGATCAGCTTTGAACAAATATTTCTTGCTAGACAAGCTGAAAAGATGAGCGTGTGACAAATCGTCAGCTATGCCCTGCCTAGCAACTTCTCCTATAGGTATTAGGGACATGTGATCAGTCAAGTAGTGCTGCTTGCCCTTGCGTACCACCATAGAGAAATCAAATTCTAGATGAAGAAGCAACCATCTAGCAATGCGTCTAGTAGTGCATGGCTTATTTACGAGATAGAACAATGCTTGATGGTCTACGAAGAAGGTGAAAGGCGTGACCATGAGGTAGTATTAAAACTTGTTCACAATGAACACCATGGCCAGCCCTTCCCTTTTTGTGGTGGAGTAGTTCATCTTTGTGTCAGTGAGTTGTCTGTTGGCAAAACTCATGGGGTAATCCAAATTATGCTCCCCAAGCTAGCACAAGGTAGCTCCAATAGCACATTTAGATGCGTCTATATGCATGTGAAAGGTGATGTTCCAGTTTGGGGCTCGCAAGATTGGTGCATCTGTAAGAGCCTTCTTCAACTCCTCATATGCTCATTGGCACTCATCAGTTCACTCGAGAATGGTCAATAGCTTATCCAATGGTCTTGCAATCAATACGTAATTCAACACAAAGCACCGATAGTATTCGATGTGACCCAAGAAACATTGAACTCCCTTATAGTCCTTTGTTGGTGGCAAGTTGACAATGATCCTGACCTTCGAAGAGTCAGTGGCTATGCCGTTCTTGGACACCACGTGCCCTAGGATGCATCCGTGCTTGACCAAGAATTGGCATTTCAAAGGGCTCAACGATAGGTTGTAAAGCTTGCATCATTCAAAGACTGCTCGCAGCTTCTCTAAGTGTTTTGGCCAACTAGAGTGTAAACATAGGTCATCTAAAAACACCTCTAGCTCTTGTCTAAGGATATCTTTGAAGATGGTGCACATTAGCCACTGAAAGGTTGCAGTGCATTCATCAACCCAAAGGGCATTACAATGTAAGAAAAAACACCCCACTCAGTGGAAAATGTGGTTTTGTGCCTATCGTTGGGATGTACTAGCACCTAGTTGTATCTTGAGAAGCCATCCAAGAAGTTGTAGGCCTCTTTGCCTACTGCCCTTTTGAGCATGTGCTCTATGTATGGTAATGGATAATTATCCCTTTTTGTAGCGGCATTAACCTTCTTATAGTTCACGCACACTCGTATCTTCCCATTCTTCTTCATGACTATACCAATCGGTGATTCCTAGTCCGTGTGCTCTATTTTGTAGATGAATCTTGCCCTCATTAGCTTATAACACAATATTAGTGAGTTTGGGAATCTCCCAATTCCCATTTTTTGAATACTAAAAAGATGGCACCCGGATAACATGCCCATAAGTTTCTCAAAACCATATGGTGCGTCCTATCATTGGAAAGCACTTGAAAAATGGAATCTATTGAGCTATAGAGCACTCGATTTGGAGTTATAGTGTTCAAATTATGACAAATACAAAGATTTGACCACATGTCCCAAACTTATGGAAAATTTCCATATTCCCAAATGTGGTGTTTTATCGATTTCCTCCCTCATGGCTTGGGCATGTTTTGGATTCATAAGGTATCGTTGTTGTTTTATTGGCACCGCATCAGGGGTCATCGGTATGTTATGCATTGTTGAGTGTTGAAATGACTTGTTTTTTGGCTGATTTTTGTTGTTTTTGAGAGCTGAATGGTTGATTTTATGAGATGATTGATTAGTTTGGAAGTGGTTTGAGAGTGTTTTGGATGATAATGATTATGTTTTGGAAGTTCATGATGTTTATTGGTGGTTCTGTGATGTTTTGATAGGTTCTGATTGGTTTTGTATACCTTTTGTTTTGCTCTGTTTTGGTCTGTTTTGTTCTGATTGTCTTCTGTAAGGAGGGATGGAGTATTGATTGATGAAGAATGAGATATTGTGAAAGCTTATTTAATGGTTTGTGAGAGTTTGGAATGGTTTGAGAATGAGTTATGTGGTTTTGATAACCTTCTATAGGTCTTCTGTAGAGCTTCTGTCTCTGTTCTGTTCTGTTCTGTTCTGTACTGTAACTGTTCTGGTACTGTTCTGTAACTGTTCTGTATGCTTCTGTATGTGTTCTGATGGATGAGAGTGTAGCTTGGGAAAGTTTTCTAGCCTTGGAAATAGGTGAATACAAGTGCAAAAGAGCTGAAAGAAGTGGAAGAAGTAGCTGCTGAAGACTCAAGTAAAGACTAGAGTGAAGTGACAGTAGTGAGCTATGAAAGGACACTGTAGTGGCTTTGGTGACTCTTCATATCAGACATACCTCTTGGGAGGGGTATCCACGACCTAAGAGGGATTATTGAGGGTGATTTTGAGAGATTGTAGTGAGGATATGATGTATTATTGATGGAGAGAGAGAGAGAGAGTCAGAGATAGCCAATTTTACTGAAACAGAGTGATTGTATATGAGAGATTGAGAGAGAAGACTATGAAGATATTGAAGATGAATACTATGTGATGTATTTCCATTCAAAGATGGTGTATTCATTTTCTTTCTTTGTTCTATTGATGGATTTTGTGAAGATATTGAAGAATATGGTTGATTCTATCAAATCCGTGGGAGATCTACATGATGCTGTATGAAGATTTGTTGTGTCTGGTGTTCTTTTCTTCATTGTGATCATATGAAACATGATAAACAAGCTTGTTGATGTTACAAGATAGATTTTCTTGCAAGAGAATTCCCTTTTCCTTGGTGTTCCTCTCGGGGCTCCATGTTTTTTGTGCGCAGCCGGGGAAACTTGCCATCAACAAGCACCAGAAGAGGCTGAAAATGAAGGAAATGGCATTGCCAAGAAGAGAAGAATTCAATGGATGTTTGTAAAGTTCCTTCTTCCACTGAAGAGTTGGAATTCCTCATAATCAAAGCCACTTTCCACAAGAAGTTCATCCCACAATGGCCGAAACACATTACCATCATGATGCATGCTCTATGTGGTGGACAGTTTCCTCTTCCTATTGAAGCAGCAGAAACTTGCATCTTGGTGGCAAACTGTTTGGGAACAAACTGAAGAGTAGAAACAGAGAGAATGCCCATCCATGGAAGATTTGGCATTCATTGAGAAGTTTCCAGACAACATCAAGTGGGAGATTGTGAAGAAGCTTCAGGAGTCTTGGTCTGTAGAGGTTCACAAAGACAAGAAGGAAAAGAGTTGGAATTTGTTCGTGGATGCTCAACAGCAAGATACATGGGATGCTTGGTGCACTGATAATCTTCTGTTTGTTCAATTAGCAACCCACTGGAAGTTGGTAGACAGAGTGTTTTTCACAACATACACTATTGAGACCATCAGAAGCTGGAATACTATGATGATGGCACCACCACAATGCTCAGACGTATGCATTTTGACACCTTCAGAACCGAATACCTTCCTCTGTGCAGTGGAATGAAAGCAGAATTCAGGGACGTTGAAAAGAAAGAAGTAGAAGAAATGTTGGCAAGAGAGTCCTCCAGAGACCGAAGTCTTCTGTTAACCCTCTGTGGAGCACTAACAACATAGTGGAGCCACACCCCTGATGAATGACGCAATAAAGAGGCAAGCGTTAGAACGAGTCCAGAGGTACGTGAGAAGAGAGAAAGCAAAAATCAAGGCTGAGAATGAGCTCGCAGCAGAAGCCGCCTTTAACGCCCTTGAGGAACTCTTTACAGAAGTCCCAATGGCACATCAAGCCCTTCCTCCTCCTGCTGGAGGTCCACTTCCAAGCCAAATCCGTCCTGGAAATATTGATGATAGGCCAGCGAATGTAGTCCCATTGCCAGTTTTTAAGGGAGAGTACAATGAAGACCCTGATCTTCATGTAGCAGAGTTTATGGTAGCATGTGTGGCTAACAATGCCAGAACCCCTGAGCATTGGTTAGCAATATTCCCCGCCACTTTCAAGGGCGCGGCGTTTCAATGGTATGAGAGACAAGCAGCAGGAACTTTTGGCACATGGGACGACCTGAAGTTGGCCTTCCTCACTAAATTCAGGCGTGAAGGTTTTGAAGAGCGGATGAGAGAGGAATTCATGAACCTAAGTCAGTCCTCTGGAGAAAGAGTAGAAGCTTATGTCTCACGAATGGAATCCATCCTGAAGAGATGGACTAACCATAATCTAGATGATGGCATTCAGAAGGGAGTGTTTCTCAGAGGATTACAACCAGAAGTCCGTAAGTTTGTGGAGCTGCAAAGACCAGCCACCCTGCAAGCTGCAACAGAAGGTGCAAGACTGTACGATGAAGTGGAAGCTAGATTAGCGATGAATACAGGAAGAGGAGTCCTACCTTCTCTGATGCCAAGAATGATGTATCCACCAAATGCAGTTCCTGGGACTGTTCCCTATCCCTACCAACAGATGCCCCCGGTATCACAGTACAGTGCACCAAATCCACAGTGGCTACAATCCATGCCTTAAATGATGGTACAACCACAATAACAATGGTCCCAACCAATTTCCTCAATGCCAAATCAGCAGCAACAGTGGAATCCTACCAACTGGAGCCAACAGCCAACAGTTCAAACAGGAGCCCTGAATCAGAACCAGAACAGAGACCCCTCTGTACCAGCCCAACCCGTTTATGTAGTGATTACAGAGACTCCTTAAAATCCTACTGCCAGTACCTCCGGAGGAGAAAGCTTGAAGGACTACTTATCCAACTCAGTTGCCAACATAAAAAAGGAGTTGATGGATGTGATTACAAAGCAGCTACAGATGCTGAAAGTGAATACCGCTAGCATATCCAACGTTGCAGGAGCAGGAAGAGATGTGATGCGGTTAAATACTTGGTGTGGTAAGTGTCATCAAGCAGGCCATTTAGCCACTGAATGTACACGAAAACCAACCATTCCTGGAGCTTTCTGTTCCTACTGTTTGCGGAAGAACCATACAGAGGACATTTGCTCTCTGAAAGAGATGCATGATAGGAGAAGGAAGGAAGAAGACGCAAGATTTAACTTGCTGGAATCCAAAATGACAACACAAGATATTGGACCCAAGCCTAGAGAGTTTGGTCCTAATTTCGGACCCAGAAGATTTCCCTCCCAAAGTTACAGAGGAAGACAGTCTGGCGGTGGTCAGAGATCAGAAGTGGAGTGTTACAGATGCGGAGAAAAGGGACACATCTCACCAAATTGTCCAAATCCTAGAAGGTCAGTGGATTACAAGCCCTTATGCAGTCGATGCAAAGGAGAAGGCTACACTGTAAAAGACTGTCCAAGCCCAGCCCCAGTGAAAAACAGTGCTACTGATAGTTCGGCCAAGGCCCAACTGCCTACCTCCAATTTAGTGGAATTGGAAGTTGCTGCCATCACGCGTGCAAAGCAGAAGGAACCACTTGTCCAGAAAGAAAATAACTCTCCTGCAAGAACAGTGAAGTTCAATCTTCCACCAGAAGAACAGAACAGAACAGAGCCTAACAATGCCGAACAGAGCACTACAGTGCCACAGAGAGTTATAGAGACAGTTACAGAGACAGGACCAGAGGTCCAGGATACAGAAGAGGAGGAAGTGCCACAAATGAAAGAAGAAGTTCCTGTAATTCCTCTGTTGGAAGAAAGAGGGAAAATGAAAATGGGTGTTGCCCCATTCCCTAACCGGTTAGAGAAGCCAGTGGATCCTATTAAGGAATACGATCTGGTCAGAGATCTAGATACCTTTAGACCAAACCTCACATTCCGACAATTATTGATGTTGTCTCCCAGTTGCCGGAAAAGGTTCAAAAGTATATTGACAAGAAGACATGGTTTAAGGATTGCTTCCTCAACAGCAACAAAGTCCAACAAGGCTCCAGAGCCTGTAAAAGAAGTGGATGTGGCTAACGCTTTCCTAGATCCGGGTACCCCAGAGACTGGCGTGTGGATAGAAGGCTGCTTCATTGCAAATGCACTGATTGATGGAGGCTCATCAGTGAACATTATGACGGATGTGACAATGAAGGATCTAGGCCTACAAGGTGTGCAACCCACCCAATGGCTCATCAGACTGGCGGATCAGAGTAGAATCAAGCCTTTGGGCATTCTCCCATATGTGAAGACTACAGTGGCTAGAAAAGATTATTGGCTAACCTATCTGGTGGTGAAGCCAAACTCTTATGGTACATCCTATCCTCTGTTACTGGGCAGACCATGGCTTTTTGAAGCCCGAGCAAGGATGGATTGGTTCAAAGGAACTTTGACTTTGGGTAGAGGACCCAACAAAGTGGTGCTGAAACTGTATGGTTCTCAAAAAGGACATGGATCCACCTCCTTGGAATTATCTTCTGACTCTCCTAATGAGGCTACAGATGGAACATCAACAGACGAAGATGCTGTCAAACAGATCCTTCCCAAGAAAACAGTGGCACGTTCCTTAACAGTGGATACTGTAAGCCGACTTCCAAAAGATGCAAAGCCATTATCAATGGGTGAATACTTCCTGCATGAACCAAGAATGACTTCTGAAATCACTTCTGATAGTGAGATAAAAGCATGGATGTATTGCTCTCCCTGTTACATGGCCATAGCAGAAGCCGAGACAGAGGCAGAGGGGCAACCTAAGTCTCCACCAAAAGAAGAAGTTGGTTCTAGTGGGACATCAGAAGAATACCACTCCCTTGAAGGAGTCGGATCTGTATCCAGAAGCAGTCCGTGGGACCTTCATCCGTGAAGTAGAAGGTGAAAGGCAGTTAACTTTTGTGGATGCAGAAGGCACTGAACGCCACTTGAAGGTGGGTAGCAGCCTCCCAGAAGAGGAGTTGTCAATCTTGTATAACTTGTTGAAAGAAAATTTGGACGTGTTTGCGTGGTCCTACAAAGACCTAAAGGGGATTGATCCCACAATATGTCAACATCATATTGACTTGGAGCCTGATGCCAAGCCAGAACGGCAACGACAGAGGCGAATGAACCCGAATTATTCCACATTGGTGAAAGCGGAGCTGCTGAAGCTTCTGGAAGCCGAGTTCATCTATCCAGTGGCAAATAGTGAATGGGTTTCACCCATCGTGGTTGTACCCAAGAAGAATGGCAAATTGCGAATATGTGTGGATTTCCGAAAGCTCAATTCTAAAACAAAGAAGGATCACTTTCCTATCCCTTTCACAGACCAACTGTTGGACACAGTGGCAGGACATGAGCTTTATTCCCTTCTGGATGGATTCAGCGGATATAACCAAGTCCAAATCGCGGAAGAAGACCAATCCAAAACAACCTTCACCACAGAATGGGGGACCTACGCTTACCGAGTGATGCCATTTGGACTCTGCAATGCCCCTGCTACTTTCCAGCGAGTCATAATGGCCGCATTTCAAAATCATCTGCACGACTTTATTGAGGTATATTTGGATGACTTCTGTGTTTATAGTTTGTTCTGTGAACATTGGGAGCACTTGGAACAATGCTTTGACCGATGCCGGGAGTATGGGATTTCCCTCAACCCCGACAAATGCATCTTTGGGGTCTCTTCTGGAGTCCTGTTGGGCCACATTGTCTCTGCACAAGGGATATCAACAAACCCTACAAAGATCGAAAAGATTGCAGCTCTGACAGCACCCACCAACCTCAAATAGTTGAGGGGATTCCTAGGCCATGTGGGTTACTACAGAAGGTTCATAGCCCATTTTGCGACAAAGGCAACCTCCTTGCACAAGCTTCTGAGGAAAGATGCGGAGTTTACTTGGACGGAAGAACGTGACAAAGCCTTCCACACTCTGAAGCAGTGTCTGATTGAGGCACCCATTCTGCAACCTCCTGATTGGACGAAAGAGTTCCATGTACACACTGATGCATCAATTGAAGGCTTAGGTGATGTCCTTTGCCAGAAGGGCTCCTCGAAGCTAGATCAACCGATCTATTATGCAAGCCGAAAAGTCACTGATAGGGAACGAAACTACACAGTGACCGAGCTGGAGTGCTTGGCAATGGTGTTTGCCCTAGAGAAGTTCCGCCATTACCTCCTATCCACCCACTTTAAATTTTATGTGGATCATGAGGCCTTATCCTTCCTGATGAACAAAGCAGATGTGAAAGGACGAATGATGAGATGGCTCCTCTTATTTCAGGAGTTCGACTTTGAGGTGATTACTAAGCCTGATCGTTCCCATGTTTTGGCTGATCATCTGTCGCGTATCCCACAAACTGCAGACGAGGAGCAGGATGATCCAGACCTCCCTGATGCTTCCCTATTCCTGGTAGAAACTGTAACTCCCTGGTATGCAGACATTGCCAATCTGCTGGCAACCCATGTCAAGAATCGCGTGGTGGAGGGGGTTGCTCAAGATGCTGCGCCGAACACACACAGAATGCACAAGGAGAAGCTCACTCAAGAGACAAGAAGAGAGATGGAGGCCAAAACGTTTTCTTGCTGATTTCTTCTTCTTCTTCCACACACTTTACAATGTACACAAAGTATAGATAAGATACAACATAAAAGGAAAGTGGCCTACTAAGTCAAACAATGCATGACCGACTACACTAGTCGACTGGCGCTATAACTATGCCAGCTGTAAATAGGTGTAACAACCTGAATATAATAAGTAATGAGTCAATGGCCATGTGAGAGTCATAATGACCACCGACGTGCTAAGTGTAGACGTGTGGACCCATCTAACCAGGCGGTCCATCATCAATGTCCGCATGTGTTGAGCTTGTCATCTCAACACTCCCCCTCAAGCTCAACTGCATCTCTGCAACTCCAAGTAAGCTTCGAAACTTTTGAAGCTTCTCTGTACCCAAGGCCTTCGTGAAGATATCAGCTATCTGATCCTGTGTGCTGACATGCACCAAGTCAATCTCACCTGCTAGTACCTTCTCTCTCACAAAGTGGTAGTGTACCTCAATATGTTTTGTCCTGGCATGGAACACAGGGTTCCTAGCCAACTGTATACTGCTCATGTTGTCACAATAAATGACAACTGGACCTTCCACCTGGACATCCAAATCAGCCAATAGCTTTTGCAGCCATACTACCTCACATGCTGCAACAGCAGCACCTCTATACTCAGCCTCTGTACTCGACAAAGCAACTGTAGATTGCTTTTTGCTGCTCCATGCAACTGCTGCACTACCAAGAGAGAACATGTATCCGCTGGTAGATCTTCTATCAGACATACTACCAGCCCAATCTGCATCTGTGTATCCAAACACCTGTACATCTGTACCTGCCTCATAGAAAAGCCCATAATGTAATGTGGACTTCACATATCTCAATATGCGTCTCACTGCATCCAAATGTGGCTTTCTAGGTACTTGCATAAACTGACTCACAAGACCAACAGCATAGCTCAAGTCTGGCCTTGTAATGGTCATGTAGATCAAACTCCCCACTATCCTCCTGAACATAGTAGGGTCTTCTATCTCATCCCCAACATCAGCACTCAGCTTTACATTCTGCTCCAACGGGACTGAAAGTGATTTGCATGCGCTCATACCATACTTGGACAACATATCCAAGCCATACTGTCTTTGGGACAGCCATATACCATCATCACATCTGATCACCTCAATGCCAAGGAAGTACCTTAGCTCACCTAAATCCTTCATCTCAAACTTCATCTTCAAACAACCCTTGACTTCAGCAATCCCACTATCACTATCACCTGTAATAATCAAGTCATCCACATAGATGACTATGATGACCAAACCTGTATCTCCCTTTCTCACATAAAGTGAGTGATCAGCATCAGAAACATAAAAGCCAATATTGATAAGATACTCTCTAATCTTATCAGACCATGCTCTAGGTGCTTGCTTGAGCCCATAGAGTGCCTTCTTCAACCTGCACACATACGTGGGATGCTCTAAATCTTCATAACCTGCTGGCTGATCCATATACACTTCTTCCTGCAAATCACCATGCAAGAAGGCATTCTTTACATCCATTTGCTGCAACCTCCAACCTTTGGCTGCTGCCAAAGCAATCACACATCTGACGGTTGCCATCCTAGCAACTGGACTGAAGGTTTCATCATAATCTATGCCATATGTTTGGGCATAGCCTTTTGCAACCAGCCTAGCTTTGTACCTGCTAATAGAACCATCTGCATTGTGCTTAATCTTATAAACCCACTTACATCCAATAGCTTTCTTTCCCTTTGGCAATGATACTAGATCCCAAGTCTTATTGGCCTCTAATGCAGCCATCTCCTCATCCATTGCTGCATCCCAATGAGCATGACCAACAGCCTCCTCAAAACATGTGGGCTCAACATCCTCAACTAGTTTCACCATATAAGCATAATGGTGAGCTGCATAACCCTCAAAACCAAATCTTTTAACAGGGTATCTCACCCTGCTAGACCTGCGTACCACTGGATCACTCAATGGAGTCTTTGCATTAACACGTGCTCTCTGCACACCTGGAGTCCTCACTGAAGGAATGCCAAGCTCATCATCCAAGCTCTCTGAGCCACTGGAGTCTCCATCAAGAACTGTATCAATGCCTTCTGACACTTTATTCTTTCCTTTGTCTTTACCTGTAGTGCTACTAGATGCACTCGAAGATGTAGAGGTACTCCTTAGTCTCCCAGACCAAGGACTACCAGATGATATCTCTGGTCCACTAAGAGTCCGTGATTCTTGCCTTTCAGCCTGCACATGAGTGTCATGATCATCAACAACATCCAATGCATCACCACTAGATGCATACCAACTGCTCATTTAATCAAAGATGACATCCCTGCTCACTCTGAACTTACATGTGACAGGGTTGTAACAGCGATACCCTTTTTGCTCTAAAGAGTATCCAATAAAGATACACTTTTCAGCCTTTGGATCCAGTTTCTTCCGCAACTCATCTGGCACATGAACATACGCAATGCAGCCAAACACTTTCAAGTGTGAAACATCAGGCTTCTTACCTGTAAAACATTCTTCGGGGGTCATACCATGAACTGCAGCTGTGGGAGTTCTGTTCATAATATAAACAGCAGTATGAACAGCCTCAGACCAAAAATGCTTAGGCATATTCTTTTCAGCCATCAAGGCGCGTGCAACTTCTGCAATATGCCTGTTTTTCCTTTCTGCAACCCCATTTTGCTGTGGGGTATACCTGCATGTGAACTGTCTCTTTATCCCATGAGACCTCAGAAAATCACTGAACTCATTTGAGAGGTACTCTCCCCCTCCATCTGACCTCAGGCACTTTACTTTCAAGCCTGTTTCTCTTTCAACTGCAGCCTTGAAAGTTCTAAAGTGCTCAAAAGCTTCACTCTTTTCCTTCATAAAATATACCCACAGCTTTCTAGAACAATCATCAATGAATGTGACAAAGTATGAACTGCCTCCAAGAGATACATTTTGTGTAGGCCCCCAAATGTCTGTATGCACAACATCAAGGATATTTCTGCTTACATCTCTGTCATGTGAAAAGGGTTGTCTTGCCTGCTTACCAAACTGACATGCTTCACATACCTTCTGAAATTCTGCAACTTTAAATGTAGGCAAACCTGTAACCAACCCTTTGGACTGCATTAATTTCAGCCTTTGTACATTTGCATGTCCAATGCGTTTGTGCCAAATTTCAATGTCTGCAACAACACCTTTTCCTTTGGCATACATAGCCGCATTCATAGTAGGAATTCCAGCATCTAGAGTGAACATACGTCCAACTCTACTTCCCTTTGCTACCAACCTGCACTCGTCATTGAAGTCTTCTACAAAGCAGCCCTTTGCATTAAATCTGACTTGCAGCCCTTGCTCTACCATTTGACCGACTGACACCAAGTTCTTTGTAATAGATGGCACATGTAATACATCTGAAAGACTCTTTGTCTTACCATCATGCAAGGACAAGGGAACTTTTCCAATGTGTGAAATTGGGTGGCATGAGTCATCACCGGTCTGCACATAACCTGCATTCTGCAAATCCTGCATCTCTCCAAACCATTCTGCATGGCTGGTCATATGATTGGATGCACCTGAATCAACATACCAAACATCTTCATGTGTTCCCTTTCCTGTAACAGCATTCAGCATATGCTGCATAACGAACAAACGTTCATTTTTGTCTTCATTCTGTCGTGAAGACGATGCATAGTTTCCTTGCTGCAACTTACCACTGCGGATATCATCTCTCTTAGCATAACATTGGGCTGCAATATGACCTGTTTTGCCACAGTAGTGGCACACAATACTAGAGTTGTTAGAACCTCTGTTCTGCCATCCACCTCTTCCTCTAAAGCTCCCCCTGCCTCTAAAGTTACCACGACCTCCTGAAACCTGCATATCGCCAAATTGCTGATTCAATCTATTTTGCTGGTTATCACTACCACGTCCTGTACCACGGCCTCTTGAAGAGAACCTACCACGTCCCCTTCCTGAACTGGAGTAGAAAGCCTGGACCTGTTCACCACTTCTTTCAGATGTCTCACTCTGCATGTTGATTTCTTCAATGATCATTAGAGAGACCAACTCATCAAAATCTGGAAATGGCTTTCTGACATATACGGAAGTTACAAAAGACTTCCAAGCCTTTTCATTGTTAAGTCCACCCAAGGTAGACGACACCAAATCATCATCATCGGGCATTGCATCAATCGCTGCCAATGCATCTGCAATGCTCCTTACCTTCAATGCATACTCATTGATAGACATCTTCCCTTTCTTCAATGTATTCAACTCTTGCTTGAGTTGAATCTTTCGTGCCTTTGTATTTACAGAAAACATACTTTCAAGTATGGTCCAAGCTGCATATGCATTCTCTGCATTTCTAATGTGTCCCAACATATTATTGTCAATTACTGCAGACAACCAATACATGACCTTCTTGTCTTTTGCATTCCATTCCTTTCGTGCCTTTATCTCTTCTGCAGTTGGAGGATCACTCACCTCCGGCTCCTTTTCTTCACCTGAAACGAACTCGTAGAGGCCTTTTCCAATAAGAAAGTTCGTGACACGGAACTTCCATGAAGGGTAGTTGTTCTTGTCGAGCTTCTCAATGATGGGGCTTCCACTATTCTCTGCCATTATCACAAGAATAATACCAAACAGCAAGCAAATCTTCTGCAATCCTCGACCTGTAGTGCACAGCAATACACTAGACAGCCTTTTTCACTGTCTGCTCAACAATACATGCAATCTGCAACCTGTTTGCAGATAAACCTCGTGTTTACTCACTGGTAAACACCTTTAATCTTACAGATCTGAAATCTGTAACCTGCGCACTCACTGTCGGTCGATACAGCTAAAGTCACAGTGTACCCTGAAACTGCTGTCCGCAACCTTGCGGCTCTAAAACGGGCCCTGAAATGGCCTCAAATGCCCAAAATCTCTGCAGCAAAACCCTAAGGGGGTTTATCTGCAGAATATACAGCGATCTTCGCGCACACCAAATCTCACTGCAATCTGAGATTTTTGCTCTGCCCTGCTTCCGGTGCCTCCACAGGCACTATCCAAGAGAAGGAGTGGAAGAATGGGAGAGATTCTTACCCGTAGCTTGCTTGCTCGAACCTTGCTTCTTCTCCTTCACTTCAACCTTCGAAATCAGCCTCTCTCAATGGCGCGGCTCTGATACCATGTCAAGAATCGCGTGGTGGAGGGGGTTGCTCAAGATGCTGCGCCGAACACACATAGAATGCACAAGGAGAAGCTCACTCAAGAGACAAGAAGAGAGATGGAGGCCAAAACGTTTTCTTGCTGATTTCTTCTTCTTTTTCCACACACTTTACAATGTACACAAAGTATAGATAAGATACAACATAAAAGGAAAGTGGCCTACTAAGTCAAACAATGCATGACCGACTACACTAGTCGACTGGCGCTATAACTATGCCAGCTGTAAATAGGTGTAACAACCTGAATATAATAAGTAATGAGTCAGTGGCCATGTGAGAGTCATAATGACCACCGACGTGCTAAGTGTAGACGTGTGGACCCATCTAACCAGGCGGTCCATCATCAATGTCCGCATGTGTTGAGCTTGTCATCTCAACAACCCAACAGTACCCTCCTGGCATTTCTAGTCGGGAGAGGAAGAAGCTTATGCTGGAATCAGCCCCCTACACCTTGTTAGGCAGTGCACTGTACAAGAAAGGAAAAGATGAAGTGCTCAGAAGATATGTTGCAGGAAATGAGATTGGGATTGTTCTGAAGGCTTGCCATGACGAGCCATGTGGAGGCCACTTTGCAGGAGAAGCTACAGCCAGGAAGGCTCTACTAGCAGGTTATTGTGGCCTACCATCCACAAGGATGCCTATGATTACTGTAAAAGATGTGATGCTTGTCAAAGAATGGGGAAACCCACGAAGACAAGTGCCATGCCACTGCAACCTATCCTTCCCCTGAAGCCGTTTGAGAAGTGGGGCATTGACTTCGTAGGTCCGATCGATCCTCCTACCAGAAGGAAGCAGAACCGATACATCCTCGTATGTACGGATTATGTTACAAAGTGGTGTGAAGCTAAAGCCCTAAAGCGGGACGATGGTAACAGCGTAGCCCTGTTCATGTACGAGAATATCATTACCCGTTTTGGCAGTCCCTTAGAGCTGGTAAGTGACAGAGGCACTCATTTCCTTAATAAAGTCATGGAAGAGTTGACAGAGTTGTATAAGATCCGCCATCGCAAGTCCACTCCTTATTACCCCAGAGCCAACGGCCAAGTCGAAGTCACGAATCGCATCCTTTGCTCAATTCTGACAAGAACGATTGCTGCACATCGTCGTGATTGGGATGATCGACTTACAGAGGCCCTCTGGGCATACAGAACCTCCCATAAAGCAGCAACAGGACAGACACCCTTCCAGCTGGTGTATGGTACAGAAGCTGTTTTCCCTGTTGAATTGGAATTACCCTCTTTGAGAGTGGCTATTAAAGAGCGTTTGGGGGACGATGATTCACTGCAACGCTGTCTCCTGCACTTGGAATGTTTGGACGAAATTCGTAGGATGGCTCTCCAGTGCATGGAAGCCACGCAAGCTTGACGCAAGGCTTACCATGATAGCTTCATCAAGCACAAGGAGTTCAAAGAAGGTGATTTGGTCCTAGCCTATGATTCACGATTTGGCAAGTTTCCTGGCAAGCTTCAACAGTGGTGGATGGGCCCATATAAGGTACTTGCTGTCAACCCTAATGGCTCTGTCCAAGTGCAGACCGTTGATGCCTCTGATGATCCCTTCCTGATCAATGGATATCGCCTGAAGAAGTACTTCCCTCCTTGGGGATCTTGACAATTATGGTCACTTGATCCTTTCCCTCATTGGCACGGCACTGTACTTCTTATGATGCTACTTTTGATAGCCGTTCTTCAACCACTCCTGATGAAGTGGACGCAACCTTCTGTCCCCTCAACCCTACCTTCCAGCCTTGATCTCTTATCCTCTATTTTCCACCAGCGATAGTGGCGAGGTTGGTTCTGACAAATGGTCTTTCTACCATTCCCTTGCTTAATTCGAAAAAAAAAACAAACAAAAGAAAAAAAAACAAATATACATATCGATCATGGGAGAAAAGGACTTAGGTCCCTGTCATGCCGACCTATTCTTCGAGAAAAGGTGGAAACACCCTCGGGAATAGGGGAAAACACGAAAAAAGGAAAAAAAAAACAAATCTGTTATGACCCCCTCGTCGCTCTTCGTCCCTGCCTGCAGCACCTTGCCCGCAGCGCCAGTGCTGTGCCCGTCGCCTCGCTGTCCGTGCCCCGTCGACCGTCCGCCCGACGCCGCCACCGTCGCCCATCGCTAGGAGGCCGCCAGCCTTCGCCGCATCCCTGCCGTCGATCGCCGCCGAAACGCCGAACGCCCACAGTCGACGCCGCCGCATTCGCCGGATCGCCGCCGACGCCGCCCGACGCCGCCACCCTCCTCCTCCTCCCTCACTGGCATTTGAGGTTAGTTAACTAACCTACCATTAGTTAACTAACCTAACATTAGTTCACTAACCTAACCTTAGTTTAACTAACTTAACCTAACCCCCTCTCACTAACCCTAGTTAGGTTAGTTCTACCTACCCCTAGTTAGGTGCCTAACCCTAACCCTAACCCTAACCCTAACCCTAACCCTACGCCTAACCTAACCCTAACCCTAACCCTAACCCTAACCCTAACCCTAACCCTAACCCTAACCCTACCCCTAACCTAACCCTAACCCTACCCTAACCCTACTTAGGTTAACTAACCCCCTTTAGGTTAGTCTCCACTAACTTGCCTTATCTGACTTCTCTGACTTCACCTAGACTAACCTAGTTCCATCTGACTAACCTGACTAGACGATATTTGACTTACTTGACTTATCTAGCCTACCTTGACTTAGCTGACTTACTTTCAACTTACTTACCAGATTAAGCTGATTTACCTGATTTACTTAATTTATAAATAAATTTCCACATCATAAAAATTCAGAAAAATTTCTAAAAATTCCCTTCGTTTTTTGCCAATTTTTGGAAATTTTTCCGTTGGACATTTCCAACCCCCAAATTTCTGACGATTAAATATTTCCCAATTTATTCCCTAACTTACCAACAAATGTAGAAAATTCCTTTACAAATCGTAAACAAATTCTAAAAAAATTCTAACAAATTCTACAAAATTCCCCTCACCCCCCTTGACCATTTTCCATTTATTTTTCACTTTAAAATATTTTCATATATGGCACCCCTATTTAAAAAAAACCAAAAAAAAAACCAACAAATAACAATTAACCATAAAAATCCTCATCTTATTTTCATACCCTAAATTGTGGATATTTCCTCCATGGCTGCATTTTCATTTTTTCCTGTCATCACATATTCATGTGCTTTATATCTTGATTTTATTATTATTATTATTATTTAAAAAACAAACAAACACAAAAATACAAACCAACCATAAATAATCACAAATTACAAAAATTAACAACACCAACACAAACAAAATCAACACCCCCACTAAGGTGTTCTCTTTGTTGTTTCGTCGGTGGTCTTTACTTTTCGTTTACTGGATTCACTTCTTTTGGGGGACTCTTCCGTGCGCATTTCTGCATTACATACACACCCCTTCCAGGTATTTATTTTATGTGCTTTATTTATTTTCATTTTTCCCTTAATCATAAATTAATTGTTAAAATGAACTCTTTATTCACTCACAGTTTCCACGCGCATTCGCGCTACACACACATACTTTTTAATTACAATAAACCCGCTGTTCACTTAGCACGCGCTAAGTGCGCTAAAGAGGCACTTTAATATTTTTAATTAAAATGAACTAGCCGTCACAAGAGCACGCGCTGGCAAAAAAGTGCTCCACATCACCTTAATTTTAATCAATGAACTTGCATTTAGAGACCCAGTCTGGGTATCGCAGTCCGGGATTCGACTTAACGCACCGTTTTCACCTCATAATTGGTAATTAAATTTATAATAAGGAACCACCGTTTTCTTGCTAAGGTTTATCACTTAATAAAAATTCATCCATTTTTAATAATTTATTAAAATAAACCCTTCATTAAATTCATTCCCCCTCACTGCACTTAATTCCCCTTTTTAATGAACCGTTTCGTGGGATGGGTATGCGCCGTCATTAGAGTTATTTCCATGGTCAAACACTGGTTTATCAACGATGTAGTCTTGATATGTGTCGGATGTGGTATTGTTTTGGTTTACTGTCTTTCATCCGGTTACGGGTACGGTATGCAGTTTTTTCTTTTATTGCCTGATACGGGGTTCTGGGTGTTTGTCTGATGCATAGCATGAAGCTTTCGGTCGCATTTGTCTCAAGGTCATGTCGAATTTTTTCTAGGCTGTGGATTGCTTGGGGTTAGTTGGTCAAGTCACGTTTTATTGTTTTGGTTGTTCTCTTATCCTTGGATTTTTGTCTGTTGCTTTGCAGGCATTCTCCTTGATTGTCTGTGTTTGTGGTGTGTGTGTAACCATTTGAATGGCGCCTTCTCACGCTCCTCCCCCTATCCAGTACGTCCCATTCGTTAGTAGGGATTACTCTTCCCTACTTACTTTTGAGCCTCTCACGAAGGCAGGACTTGCTGCTTTTGTGGCTACTTCTTTTCCATTGCTTCCAGAGGATCCGTCGTTATGTGATGAGTTTCTGGCCTCTTACAGCAAGAAGACAGGACTAGTCCAGGGAATTTCTATGACTTTGACACCTCGCGGACTAGGGAAGGCTCTGTCTCTTCCCTCCAAAGGTGAACCTTTTGTTACCACTCGTCAGCTTTTCTCTAATGAAGAGATTCTGAAGCTGTTGCAAAAGCAGACAAGGGAAATGCTCGATGTTAAGAAGGTGATTAACTCTTCAGGAGTTTCCTTTTCTATGATCACTGATCCCATATGGACGATGATCTGTTAGTTTCTCCAGGACAGGTTTATGCCTGCCAAAACACCATCCCAGTACTTGTCCAAAGAGCTTTTTATAGCTTCCAGGATGGTGTTGAAAGGAGTTGCTATTGATTGGAGCACTTACCTCCTCACTAAAATGGATCAACATTTCGTCAAAGTCACCAGGGGTAATGTTATCAATGTCACATATGGATCATATTTGTCTGCCTTCTTGACCTATTCAGGTTTACTGAAGACTGTGCCTCCACCTCCTCCATCAGATCCAGTACCTCCTCCTTGTTGAGAATCAGCAATCACACTCAAACAGCCTCTTTGTATGGAGTCTCAGGGTCAAGGATATGCAGGCTAACTTATCCCATATGCACAATGGTGCCTACTGCAGTTTCCTACTTTCCTATAAAGCATTGTACTTGCTTCCTTTCTTAATGCAATGATAGTACTCTTTTCATTTCAGTAAAGTGTCAATGTCATTGTCCACATACACAAGATTGTGTTTATGAGTCCAAGTCTCAATCTTGGAACCTAATTCACTTGTGTAACAAACAGTGTCCATTCCATCATGAGTCTACACTTCTCTTTCCATCCTCCATAGCTTCCGGTTATGTCATGCTCTAGATCCTGCATTTCTAACATGGTATCAGAGCCCAGTTGGGCATGGCATTGCTTCTCCAGCCTCTCTTGATTCTTCTGAACCTCCATCCAGCTCAGTGTCAGTGTATGACTTCTTTTCTCAACTCTACTCTCACTGAAGCTTCCATGGCAGCCATAGCCAGCAGCACCCTGTCAGATTGAACTGCTTATATCTCACTCCACAGGTCAAATCTCTTGGAGCTTCCTTCTGGAAAAGTATTCCCCAACTCATAAAGATTCCCTGTATCACATCAATCCAGGACATTGGACCATCTGGAGCTCAGCATTGTGAAAATCCCCAATCTCTGTTCTGTGTCTGCCATAGCCAGACAGGACCTACCTTGCTTGGAGCTTCCATAACTCTTCAACCAGGCCATTTCAGCCCACGATTTCTTCTGGAGAGTTGTTCCTCTGCTCAAGGCGCTTCATCTTGGCACAATAATCGATGACATTGATGCTCCCTGGCTCCAGCATTGCAGAAATTCACTGTCGCTGTCCAGATCTGCGTCGATTCTGTTCGTGGCCTCTGCGTGCGCCGTACAGCCCGCGATCTGGACAATCTCCATGGGGCTTTGATAGCCCATGACATAAGCTTCCTAGACATGTAAAAAGTTTTGAAAATGATCCACTGTAGCTCCTGCAATCAGCAAAAAACCAGGCCCCTGTCTCAGAAACCCTAATTCCACCATAGCCAAAAGCTTCAAAATCTTGACATTTTTCACTGTGTCTCTCACTGAAGTTATCAACAGTGATTTTAATCACTGAGCAATACTCTCTGAAGTTCGTTAAAGTACTGTCACTCAGATCTGAAGGCATCAGCATCAAATCAAGAAGGGGAAGATCACTTGGAGTAAAAGACTTTTGCAGATTTGGTATTCATTGACACTCAGTAAGTGCTTTTTAGCACTTGTGTCTCTCAATCAATTCTTCTGTTGCTCAAATCTAATAAAGTCTGAAGTTGATTTGCTACTGTTCCCGTAAATCTAACATGGGCAAAGACTCGCCAAATGCTCGATTCAAAGGAGTCGGATTCCACACTTGGCAAACCCGCATCAAGCTCATCCTGATGAAGAAGGGCCTCTGGGCCATCACAAATGGCAAAGAGAAGAAACCGCGGGACGCGGACCTTGCAACTACTTGGCAAAAGAATGATGACAGAGCCCAGGCCATTATCAAATTGGAGCTAGATGACAGTTATATCCATCACGTGGATAACTGTGAGACCTCACAGGATACATGGAAAAGACTTGACACCCTGTTCGGTGCACAATCTAAATCATCAAAGTATGGTCTCCTAATTGAATTCTTCAGGCTTGAAATGAAGTCCAGCACATCACTTGCCACACATCTTAATTACATGGAAGGACTCCTAACCCAACTTGCAGGAATCAACATTAAAATGGATGAAGATGTTTGCATCGGTGTTCTACTTAAGAGCTTGCCTCCTGAAAATAATAATGTATCAACAACTCTAATCAACATGCCAAATCCTGAACTTGTTGATATCCAGGCATCACTGTTAGAAGAAGAAAAGAAGCTAAAAACTAAAGAAGAACCAAGTACCTCTAGAGATGAGCATGCATTATATGTTGGCAACAGGTACAAAGGCAAGAAAGATCAGCTCTTTTGTGACTTCTGCAAAAGGACCGGACACACCGAGAAGTTCTGCCACGCAAGAAAGAGATCCCAAAAGGCCTATCTAGTCGCAGTCAAAGAAGAAGAAGAAAATGAAGCAAAGGAAGAAGAAGATGAAGACCACCAGGATCGGAAGGACAAGACTCATCAGTCCTTGTACTCTCATAATTCTGATAGACTGTTTTAAAAAAGCCTTGTATTTCCTTTCCCTAATGCTTCCTGCCATAAGCTTTGTAAACTCCTTATGTAACTTGGCATTACAGTCCCTGTACACTTTGTGAGGCCCCTGTTACAGCCTCTGGATGTCCACCATGTTTATGGTACCCACACTTAGCTTTTTCTGCGACAGCCTTTGGTGTTTTGCCATGTCTGTGGTATGCCCACACTTTGCAGGTGGTTCTCATTACAACCTCTACACACTTTGTGCCTTTACTAGTTGTGATTGAGGAGGGGTGTTGAGAATCAGCAATCACACTCAAACAGCCTCTTTGTATGGAGTCTCAGGGTCAAGGATATGCAGGCTAACTTATCCCATATGCACAATGGTGCCTACTGCAGTTTCCTACTTTCCTATAAAGCATTGTACTTGCTTCCTTTCTTAATGCAATGATAGTACTCTTTTCATTTCAGTAAAGTGTCAATGTCATTGTCCACATACACAAGATTGTGTTTATGAGTCCAAGTCTCAATCTTGGAACCTAATTCACTTGTGTAACAAACAGTGTCCATTCCATCATGAGTCTACACTTCTCTTTCCATCCTCCATAGCTTCCGGTTATGTCATGCTCTAGATCCCGCATTTCTAACACTCCTCCACCTTCAGATGAGTCCGAACCTATTGACATAGAGGATGATGATTCTCCGCCTCCCCTGGTCATCCAGCGCAAACGCTTGAAGAGGGTAGCGGATAAAGCTCCTTCCGTACTTCCTTCAGTGTCCATTCCTGCTACCTCTGGCAGTGATCTCCCTGGGTATCTCACTTGTAATAACCTGTTCAGAGCACATCGAGAAGGATCCTTGGACATATCAGTTCCCTCACTGAACAGTCTAGTTTCAGGAGATGCAATTCCTTTCCTCTGTAAAGATATTCAGAGCTCCATTGAGTTGTCAGTGACAGCCTGTGTTCAACAGCTGTACGCGTCTTTTTATGAAGACCTCATGCAGTCTAAGGACCAGTTGCATAAGGCAACATCCGAGTTAGCTTCTGCTAAGGATACCCTAGCAGATTTATTTAAGCAAATGGAACAGCAAACCCAACTGGTTGCCACCCAAAGCGATGAGATTTCTTCTTTGAAGATCCAGTTCCTAGAGGCTCAATCCTAGGTTACTAGCCTTTCAGAGGAGAAGGAGAGGATGTCCAGCGAAGCGAAGGAGTTCCAAGCTATCTTAGATGACAAACTTTCAGCTTTATAGATTGCTAATGACACAGTGGCATCCCAAGCCTCCCAAATCAAGCAGTTGCAAGATCAACTGGCAAAGTCACGCTCTGTTCCTCCAAGCCCTAATGTTCCCTTGATTCCTTCTCTTTCACAGCAGGACTTGACTGCTCTTCAGAGACAGGCTACTTTGTGCCCTCTATTCCAAGATAAAGTGGAAAGATTGCAGTCCAGAATGGACTTGTTATGGTCTACATTTGAGCAGTTTCAGGAATATGTTCTACCAGACCATTCTTTCTTTGTCCACTACCACTTACAGAAGTTGGTCTTCTACATGAAGCTTTCCACGATGGATTTACCTCTTCCAGAGGATGGATGGAGTGGGGCTTGGTCTGCTGAGTTGCTGACAGAGGTAGTAAGAATGGTGTTTGAAGATTCTGTCACGCCGGACACCATGTTGATGTCATACATGTATCTACGAGGAGACTTGTTAATTCCAGATGAGGTGGATATGGCATGGTATGTGGGGGATGTGGTATTACAGGCTGTTTTGTATGTCAACCATTTGGAGTTGCACATAGCTGACATGTTCCAGAGTTACTCCTCCAAAGTGGCTGATTGTCATGATAATTCGTGGCATCCCATGATTGATTCTGTGGTCCTGAATCACAGACAAAACACAGCTCCTACCTCTGCCCAGAGTACTAATCAACTGAGGATGGATCTCTTAGCATATCTTTCAACACATAATCTGTTTGATTCTTCCTTCTTTGATGCCTATCATCGACGATCTCTCTTAGGACCTTCTGTTCCTACCCTCCTCTATTACCAACAAATGGCTCACCGCTATGCTATATATTTTTCCCTTTGTCAATCTAATTCCACCATTATTTTACCCCTTCTTTTCCAACCTTCATCTTTCCCTCAAATTCCCATTTTTACATACTGTTCCTTTATTGAGGATAGGGTATTTTCCCCTTCTCCTCCCTGTTCTTCTCCATCCATTCATGTACCCTCCACATTTCCTATTTATCAGTTAACACCCTTCCTTAGTGATTCGCTCCAAATTTCTGCCACTCCTTCTTTAACCTTTTCTTCCTTTTATGATTTTTCCTATCCCTCACTTCATCCACTTTTCCTTATTCCATTACCCTCTCCTAACACTTCTATATCTCAACCACCTCAGTTGGTTAGTGATTGTGACGGGTTTGATAATCAGATTTCCAGAAGAAGGGGATGGAGTTCAGATGATTCCCTTACAGGACCTCAGATCAATTGGCCAGTAATTCCAGGAGAATGGACAGCTTCCAGTCAAGCTTATCAGAACTATGTTCATTTTGCTCAACAGTATTCACAGTCTGCAGATCCCTCAGTGAGATTAACTGCTCACTTTGCTTGGTACCTGGCGTATATGCATAGGCACCCTCATAATGATTCCAAGCCTATTCCAAAGTTGTGCATGAATGTCAATGTGAGCATTGATTCCCAACAGCTGGATATATTGTATTTTCATGCCTTTTGTTTGCCTAGCAGATACCTGGTCCTATTGGAAAGAATGTGATGTCTTCAGTTTTTTCAAAATCCTCCCAAAAACTTTGTAGATGAATCCTTGTCTATGGATCGTTTCCGACAACATCAATCTTTCAAGAGGGATCATCTTCATTGATACCTTTCCAATGTATGGTGGAAGCTTTTTAATGAAAATCTCTCTTTTTGAAGGAGTCATTCAGATGGTTGTGTTGTATTAGTGTTTGTGTTGTGAGTTCATTTATGTCAAACGAACGTGGTGGTTTCCTATTGGATTGGATTTCATGTGCGAGCTACATTTTGGAGAATTGTGGTGCTGGGTTCATGGTTGCAGAGTTGAAGCTGATACAGATGAAGAAGAAGAAAACTCTTATATCCTTTACAAATTTGTTGTGATTTTCTTGTTTGCTAAGCGGTGTTAATGTATAAAGGGTTTTCCTTTCTTTGTATTTTTAGATCAGAAACAGGTTATCAGTTGGGGTCGTGGTGGATGGATTCTTTTTGAAAAGATATTGAAGATCCAAGTTGCGATTTTAAATGCACTTGTATTCCCTTTTTCCTGGGTTGCGAGGACGCTTCCTTATTAAGTGTGGGGATATGTTGAGTGTTGAAATGACTTGTTTTTTGGTTGAATTTTGTTGTTTTTGAGAGCTGAATGGTTGATTTTATGAGATGATTGATTAGTTTGGAAGTGGTTTGAGAGTGTTTTGGATGATAATGATTGTGTTTTGGAAGTTCATGATGTTTATTGGTGGTTCTGTGATGTTCTGATAGGTTCTGATTGGTTTTGTATACCTTCTGTTTTGCTCTGTTTTGGTCTGTTTTGTTCTGATTGTCTTCTGTAAGGAGGGATGGAGTATTGATTGATGAAGAATGAGATATTGTGAAAGCTTATTGAATGGTTTGTGAGAGTTTGGAATGGTTTGAGAATGAGTTATGTGGTTTTGATAACCTTCTGTAGGTCTTCTGTAGAGCTTCTGTCTCTGTTCTGTTCTGTTCTGTTCTGTACTGTAACTGTTCTGGTACTGTTCTGTATGCTTCTGTATGTGTTCTGATGGATGAGACTGTAGCTTGGAAAAGTTTTCTAGCCTTGGAAAGAGGTGAATACAAGTGCAAAAGAGCTGAAAGAAGTGGAAGAAGTAGCTGCTGAAGACTCAAGTAAAGACTAGAGTGAAGTGACAGTAGTGAGCTATGAAAGGACACTGTAGTGGCTCTGGTGACTCTTCATATCAGACATACCCCTTGGGAGGGGTATCCACGACCTAAGAGGGATTATTGAGGGTGATTTTGAGAGATTGTAGTGAGGATATGATGTATTATTGATGGAGAGAGAGAGAGAGAGAGTCAGAGATAGCCAATTTTACTGAAACAGAGTGATTGTATATGAGAGATTGAGAGAGAAGACTATGAAGATATTGAAGATGAATACTATGTGATGTATTTCCATTCAAAGATGGTGTATTCCTTTTCTTTCTTTGTTCTATTGATGGATTTTGTGAAGATATTGAAGAATATGGTTGATTCTATCAAATTCGTGGGAGATCTACATGATGTTGTATGAAGATTTGTTGTGTCTGGTGTTCTTTTCTTCATTGTGATCATATGAAACATGATAAACAAGCTTGTTGATGTTACAAGATAGATTTTCTTACAAGAGAATTCCCTTTTCCTTGGTGTTCCTCTTGGGGCTCCATGCATCACCACTCTAGGATCCACTCCTTTGAGCTCATCTAAGGACCATGCAAACACATCCATGTACTCTTGAAAGAGCGCAATGAGACTGGCCTCTTCCTCCTCGGTTTGGGCATCAGCTATAAACACCGGTTGAGGCTTCTCGCCTTCCAAGTTGACTTCCTTGACCTTGGTGGCTCCCTCAATCGGCTCACTTCATAAAGCGTTTCGATAGTTCTTGTGGTTTCTTCTACTGCTCTACCTCTGCCTTCTTCGTTTGTCCTCTCTTTTTTTCCTTCAATCGTTTGTGCCTCAGGTGGACTAGTAGGTCCCCCTTGGTGTGTTTGGTCCTAGGAGGTCGAGGCCCCTCTCTGTACTACTGACCTCCTATTTGAAATTAAACTCACAATCCTTGCTAGAGGAAGGAGTTTCCCTTGGTAGTTGGATCTCGATGGGTGCATTTGTCCTAAGCAAGGGTGTTGCCGGTGGTTGGGCTATCCCTGCTTGTTCGTAATCTATTGCTTCCACATGCTCTAGCTAGGAGCGATTACACTCCATCCGCATGACTCATCTCTTGATCCTATGAGTACTCCCTTTTTGGGGCTTGGAGTCTGCTTTGAGCTGTTCTATCATGCCTCCTTTAGTGTCCTATTCTATGGTGTATACTTCTTCCCCAGTTTCCTCACTATTGGAGTGGCAGTCCTCGTACTCATAATCAGAATTGGCTCCTCCTATCTGCTCATCATTCCTTAGACTCTCCTCTCTAGCCGATGACTAAGGCCCAATTGTACATTAAGTTCAGGTCATGCACCTTAGTTCCTTTCCACTTAGGATCATCCAGGAGGTCTCTGAGGGGCTTGAGATTAGCAGTGAGATCGCTAGTCAATTTTCCTATCAGATACTCAAGGATCTCGTGTAGTTCTAGCCTATTGCTAGGAACATGGGAAGAGATAGGTCTAGGTCAGTTGCTTGAGCTCCTAGTCATCATATAGAGTGGCACTGTGGGCTCCCTCTTTGACACGCTCATAGTTTTTGCAGCTTGTTTGTACGTCTCCTCCCCGTCTGAGAAAGGGAGATCGATGGTTGCTAGGGCGTGCATCCAATCTCGCTCATTCTAAGGACAAGGGATGTATTTGGTTAAAGATCTGTGAGACTTCCTTATTGGTGCATCACCCCTGAGTATGGCAGAGATGGCATCTAGGTCGACAAGGGTCATCTTCCAAGTGTCCATCTTGACCTTTAACGCTTCCGTTTGGTTCCCTAGGAACATTAGACCGTTGTTCTAATCTTCAATGACTCAAGCGTTCCTAATCTAGGGTCATCTTAGAAAAAAGTGGTAGTCCACTCCCTTCATGACAATGAAGTTCATAGAGAATTGGATACCTGCAATCTTTATTGGCCAATTCTTTAAGACTCCAAATGGCCTTACTTTCATTCTGTTAGCTAGAGTGACGTTGAACCTAGTGGTTTCGACAAGTAGGTTTCCCCAGGCCTAGAGCACAGTATGGCTCAACACACTCACCCCCGCCTAGGTATCTATGATTCCCTTCTATGTCACGTCTCCTAGGGCTAGGATAGGCAAGACTGCATGCGTCTTAGTGCCTTCCTGAAAGGCATTGATGTGTAATGACTCTGGCACACAGAGTGTAGCATCAAGCTAGGTACCTACATGATTGCATCATGATCCTGCAAGTTAGCGAGAGCATGCTCCATTGGTTCTTCCATCCAGTGTTTCAACTCTTGCCATAGTATAGGGTGCTGCTTGAGTAGGCCTCCCAAAGTCAAATTCACTTGGGTGGTCACTAACGTCGCAAGGAGGTTACTGGGTTCTTGCCTCTCTCCCAGGTTTGCGCTTCTTGGCCATTGGTCTTGATTGACTAGCTGGCTTGTGGCATCTAAACTTGGCCTAGGTGCACAGCTTGTGGCATGGGTGTGTCTCTCAACCTTGGTCATGCAGGTGAGACTAGCGTGCTTACACTAGAGAGATCCTTGATCTCGTCCTCTAAGATAGGCTCAACGTCCTTGAGGTGCTCTTGGGCTTCCTTTACCCACTCCTTGACTTTGGCTATTGCCTCGAGTTGGCGCCTAGGGTGGGGTCCCCTACCTTTGGACTTCCTTTTTCTGCCATCCTTGGAGCAGTGGTCTCTGCCTTTGTATCCATGACCTTTTTGCAAGTCACGAGCATTGTTGCATCCTCAATCTTAAGCGTGACCTTTGCATCAGTCTTTTTCTTCCTTCTCCTTGAGTTCTTCTTTCCTATTGAGGTTGCATCTAAATTGCTGGGCCTTGGCAGTGATATGCATGCATGCTTTGTCTGTGCTCTAGTCATGACATGTAGTGGGATGGGTCTGTCCTCGTTGTCAAATGTCTCGACTCTGAATAGCCCCAAGGGCACTGAGGGCATGATTTTTGGGCTAGGGGATGGCTTCCGTCTAGGGCAATCGGCGAAGAGGTGAGTGATGCAACACTCGACACATCTGAGGTCGACTTTTTCCTTGTTCGCTTGTTCTCTCCCTAAATAGTGTGATGAGATGTAGCATGGGTGATCGCAAGTCCAACATGAGATTGGATCTTGGGTCGAAGCTGCAAATCCTCTTCCCCTACCTCTACCTAACGCCATCACTAGTACTAGTCGATAGTCCATCAGGACTAGATTTCCCTCTCCGTCATATGAGATGTAAGGGTAAATACGTAGGCTGCGTCTTCATTAGGCTCCTCCATGTAATGGACTAGAGCATCACTCAGTGGATGGGTCACATGGGGTCCTGGTGGCCTGCGTATGCCCGTCAGGTTGATCTCCATCTTAGGGATGATATGCTTTGCATCATTTGGTGCTAGAAGTGCCAACTGGGCTCCTCTTCCAAGGAAATTTGGCAGCTTGTTCCCCAGGTATGGCAGGTTGTACTTCTAGATATAGGGGAATCTCCTAGGCAACCTACAATGCATGGCATCGTGGCCGAATCTACCACAGTTTGCGCAAGGCCTAGATCTAGGATCTTGCAACTCAGCTGGGAGGTGGTTGCTGCCACAATGCATGCATTAGATGTGCAGTAGCATTGGTTTCCTCACCAATTCCTGCAATCATGCTAATTCCATTCTCACCTCGGCTAGCTCGTGGCCTTAATCTACACTCTTCCCCCTATGTAGAGGTTGTATTGTGCAGAGAATAAATGAGGAGTATAGGAGCTCATGGTGGGAACATTAGGCAAGTCCACATTTTAAAATTAAAAAAGTCTATCAAAAAATGAGCTACAAAAGAGGGACTGGTGAGTCTTATCCTTTTGTTCTTGGGGTTCTTCATCTTCTTCTTCTTCACTATTGTCTTCATCTTCTTTTACTATAGCAAGATATGCTCTTTGAGACCTTTTCTTAGCACAACCAAATTTCTCAATATGCCCAGTTTTCTTACAGAAGTCACAAACTATGTTCTTCTTCCCTTTCACATAGAGGAGTTGTTGGTCTCCTCTTGGGATGCTTGTTTCTCCCTTGTTCTTGATTTTCTTTTCCTCTTCTAGGAGAGAGGCTTTGATGTCCACAAGTTTTGGCTTTGGCATGTCGATTAATGTGGAAGACACATTATCAAAAGACTCTTGAGAAGCACTCCAATGCCAATGTCTTCATCCATCTTCAAGTTGATTCTTGCAAGTTGTGTCAACAAGCTTTCCATGTAATTCAAATGAGTTGCAAGTGAGGTATTACTTTTCATGTCAAGCCTAAAAGATTCAATTAATAAGCCATATTTGAAGGATTTTTAATGAGCTCCAAACAGGGTTTCTAATCGATCCCATGTCTCATGAGAGGTTTCACAATCATCAACATGATGAATGTAGCTATCATCAAGTTTGAGCTTGATAATAGCTTGAGCCTTATAATCATTTTTATCCCATACAATTGAAAGTGTAGCTTCCCTTGGTTTCCTTTCTTGACCACTTGTGATTGACCACAAGCCTTTCTTCATTAGGATTAGTTTGATCCTAGTTTTCCATGTATGGAATCCGACACCATTGAATCAGGATGTCAGTGAATCCTTGCCCATGTTGAGATTGCAAGATCAGCAGCAAATAGGCTCCAAAAAATTCAAATTTCAGTTGAGCACAAGTGCCAAGAAGCACACATATCAAGAGATACTAGGTGATTTGGTGACTTAGTATGCCCTTTGAACTTGGGATCTTCAAGATCTTGCAAGTCCAAGTCTTCCCCTCCTTGATTTGATGCTGGAGTAGCACAAAAAACTTAGAATTGATCAAAGGAAAGATTGATTGTGTTAGATAACATAAGTGCTAAAACACTAGATGAGTGTCAATGGACATTGTGCTTGTATCTTCTTGAAATGCTTGCAAATCTTGTCAAGATCTCCCTCCTTGCTACTAAATCACTTGAATGCTTGCTGAAGACTGAGTACTAGAGCAGATTAGAGAGTCAGTGACTTGATTTGAGCCAAAGGAATGAGAGAAATAAGTGAAGCATGAGCTATGGCTGCCCTCTTTAGGGTTTTGACATGTGATTGGTTTTTTTCTTATTGCAGCACGTAGACATAACCATTTGACAAACCCTCTGAGCTAGAGATAGCTTAGTTGTATAGCTTCAATTTCCCTATGGTAGTGGATGGAATCATCGTGCATGCAGGAAAAATAGATGGTACGAATCATAAATGGTGCAAACTGGCATGCGACTTGTTACATGCACAATTCTGAAGCATAGAGTTAGTAATGTTGGACTTTAAAGCGATGGGTAGGAGCATCTAGAGCTAGGAAAGAGTTCCCCTAAAGAGAGTATGAGTTGAAACGGCCCGATTTGAAAGATTCAAGCCCTCCACTGAGAGGATGGGTGGCTATGGAGGTAGGTGAGAGATTCATGGGAAAGTGGAGGGACCTAGAAATTCAAACTGGAATGACCCAATCAACGGTCTAATGGCTCATTAACTTGAAACCTGCTCTGATACCATGCTAAAATATTGAGAATGCATGCTATGGAGGAGCACTGATGAGCAAATAGACAATCATAATGAGGCAGAAGCATTGACAAAGAAGAACAACTAATAATATCCAAGCATAATGCAAGTACAATTGAATGATAATGACTAATGGAATAAGTGTGGGGATGAGTGCCTTTTATAGGCTTACAGTAGGTGGTATTGGTAGGTGGAAAAAAGTGGAAATGGACCATGGTAATCACCAACTGTGGTTTTAATAAACCATGCATACATGACCTAGTCTAAGGCTTTATTTACAGTATGTTTCTTTCCCTTGTTTGTTCCATACAAAGAGGCTATGGTGGATGTGATTGCACATTTCTCAACACCTATCAACAAGGCTCCAGTGTACTCGACTATGTTATGGGGTCTCCTCCTATTGGTGGGTTACTTTGGGTTATTAAGTATGACTGTATTTCTTGTTGTCGAAGACAGTCCTCAACTTATGTACACTCACTATTGGGTGCTCTATTGTGCATGGTGCAAAATCAGGCTTTTTGTCCTTTTCTAGTGCACTTATGTGGAAGAAATCATTGTGTGTGGTGCACCTGCAAAATGATTATGCAATTCTAGCTATCCCTCCTTCTTGTCTATGAACTAATATGGCTCTAAGTGTGGTCTATGGTTGTTCCTAAGGATTGTACAAGGTCTATGTACGGGGTCTATGCTGCTCCCTCTATGCTCTATCAAGGGTGGGTTACAGTCTAGAGGCAATATTTGGGCTACACATCTAGTCGGCTATGTGACCGGGCTCCTAGAGTTTACCTTTAGGCCGTATCTTTGGGCTACACATCTAGTCGGATATTGGACCCCGGGCTCCTAGAGTTTACCTCTAGGCTGTATAGTCACGATTTCCTTTATGTACTGACTTTGACAAGCCAAGGAGGATTTCCAGGGGTGTTTTGGTTTCAATCTTGGCTGGCTTTGAGCCGTGGAACTGGTCTTGGGTCTGTGCTTTCTTATTTTGGTTTTTGTTGGTCAAATTCCCAAAATCAGACTTGTCTAATTTTGGGTGGTGGTCCAATTGATTGGTGGTCTAACTGGACTAGTCGGATGGTCTGATTGCAGGAGGTCGTCTGATCGGACAAAGGGCTTGGTCCGACTGTCAAAGAGTGTCCGATTGGATGGTTGGTCCAATCAGACCCAGGGTGATGGTTCGACTCATGGAGTCGGATGGTCTGATTACCTGACTCTGGGAGTCGGATTAGGACACAGTGGTCCCCGATTGTGAAGTGATGCGGCGCACACGATGATTTTGGCCAATTTCTTCAAGCTTGGTCCATGACTTCCTACAAGGCTCTACAGATCACATCTAGGCCACAATCTCCTTTGGTCAACATGTCTCTCTCTCTCTCTTTCTCTCTCTCTCTCAAGCTCTCCTTAATCTCTTAAATGCAAAATGAGGTCTCCCTTGCCACTTCTAGCCTCTTATTGCCTTGCCCAGGTCTGCATTCACCTTAATCTTGCTCCTCTTACCAATATTTAACCCAAGATTTCATTTTTTGCTCTTCTTTTCCTTGTTTCAGCTTGTTATACAATAGCAAAACCCTACTGTGTGCTCACACTGTTTTCATCATATCCTATAAAATACAAGCAAAAATTACAAGATAGCATTCATACTTCTTTAGCCTAATCATCTACACATCCAAACCCAAAAATACTAACTTGTTTTCAACTATTAACATACCTAAATCTCCTATCTATCTCAAGCTCTAGTTCGGGGATGAAACCCTTACTTCAATGCTCGATTTGAAGTGCTCAAGATTGAATCCATTGGTCTCAAAAACAGAACCAAAATATAGAGGTGCGCTCAAGCTCAACTGCCAAGACCCATGGACCGCTTATTGTTCAAGTGTTTCAAGTGAGCACTAATGGCTACCTCTCACATAGTCGACATGCCATCCCTCTCTATGAGTGTAGTGAGCTCACCTTGATGCCTGATTGAGTTGCTTCCTCTCTCAAGCACTCCGATAGCTCCACGATTCTTGATGCAATCTCAAGCATCCTCAAGGCTCCACCTCCAAGCTCCATCCTCCATAGCCAAGCAAGAGACGAGAGAAGAGAAGAGAAGAAGAAGAAGAGAGGAGATGGTGGAGAGCTTCACCTCTAAGATCCCTCTCTCTCACACACTCACTCCCTCACTCACTCACACTCCCTCCCTCAAGCAGTCACAAGCAAGCAAGAGAAGAGAAGAGGAGAAGAAGAAGAGGAGACCAAAGAATAAGCTCTCATCCACTTTTGAACTTTATAGACAAAACCCTCTTTTCCTTGGGCGGTCATCCCCTTTTTACATGGCCAGCCCTTTTTTCCATTGTTCTCCTATCTTCCTAGCTTCTTTCCTACTGCCCATCCACCTTTACAAATTTGCACGGGTGAGAGCCCAGTGCTCTTAAAATAAATCAACGTGCGCTTTGTGCTCTTTTACCAAAGTATTGACTTGTGCTTTTTCTTGACACGCCTTCGTCCTCCATTCCACTTTTGCCTTGGCCTTGTCTTTTGCTTTAGATTTTTTGGATTTTCCACTTTTCCACCTGTTAACAAAGCCATATTTACCATTAGTGTTTTTTAGAATAATTACAAGCAACAGGAAATGACTACATACTTGCTCAACTTGAAAGGGAAGTGGAACCCAGGAGGGGGAAGCTTGGAGTTGAAAGCTATGGCGGATGGAGAGCAAGAGCCAAGAGAGAGAGAGACTCAAAAGTGGGAACTCCAACAACCACAATGTGTGGCCGGGTCTTCCTTTATTCAAACTGTCACTAAAAGAATAAAGAATAAGTGACTGTGATGGGTGCTCGCCACCTACAGTGTGTAGTGGCAAGTACTGTCAGTGTAGTAATACACAGGCGGCTAGGCAGAGGTGCCTTTACCCCCAACAACCTCCCACTTAAAGGCTAATTTTCCCTAGTGAGAGAGAAAAAAGAAAAGACAATACAACATATACACATGTACAACAGGATGAGGAAAAAGATGTCATCTCATTCAATGCCCATCAATCTCTTAAGGCTGGCAAAGCACTTGGTAGTGAGGCTCTTCGTGAGTAAGTCTACAGGATTCTGCTTAATTGGAATCTTGACACGGTCAATAGACTTGTCCTCAATGACCTCGCGAATGAAGTGATACCTCACCTCAATATGTTTCGTCTTCGCATGGAAGACCGGATTCTTGGCCAACTGAATGGCACTCATAGAATCCGAATGTAGTGTAGGCATAGCATCTATCATACGAAGGTCTGCAATCAAACGGCCTAACCAGATAGCCTCCTTGCAAGCCTCTGTGGCTACAATGTACTCGTCCTCTGTTGTTGAAAGGGCCATACACTTCTGCGCCCTGGACATCCAGGAGATAGCCCCTCCAGCATAAGTGAACACATAGCCAGAAGTGGACTTCCTACTATCTGCATATCCTGCATAATCTGAGTCAGTGTACCCCATGACTCCTGTATCCTGGCTGCCATAACAAAGACATATATATGATGTACCGTTCAGGTACCTCATGATACCCTTCACGGCATCCCAATGTTTCTTGCCAGGTGTAGCCATATAACGTGCCACAACCCCAACTGCAAAAGCAATATCTGGACGGGTGGCTATCATGGTATACATAAGACTGCCCACAACTAATAGATGATTTTTGATGGTGAGAAGTGCCTAAAAATAGCCAAAATTTCCAAATTTTAGGGGGAAAATAGACTTCATCGAAGGCGGCAGTGGCAATCAGTACGATTTTAAGCGGCAATGCCCGGAAAAGGCTTAAAAGACCCACTTGATGACAGTTGATGAATTTTCATAATTATTTGGCATGTTAGATAGGACCTTAGGAGATGCTCGGAAGTGGAGGACTTCAAGATGGATGCCCAGGATTTTTCAGACTTCAATTCGGGTACTGGACGCAGAAATGGGAGTGCCCGGGAGGCCAAGTTCAAAGGCAAGTGTGAAAGGATTTTAGGAGAGCCAAAGGCTATGACCTTTGGGAAGGGAGCCCCAATAAAAAAATGAATTTGTGGGGGGGGGGGGGGGGGAGTGCCATTTTTTTCACGTGAGCAGGGAGAAGGCACCATCTTCTTCCCAATGATTGAGATGGGTTATGGGGTCTGCAAACAGGTCCCCCCAATTGATTGCATACCTGAGATACCCTTGATCTTCGCTCGCCATCACTCCAGACCGCACGTCAAATGACTGCCCAGTTGTGGAGATCAGATTTCAGTCTTTCTCTCTCCTCCCTCTCTCTCCTGCAAGGGGCAATTCCTACGTGTGAAGAAGAATGAAGCCCGGTTGGTGAATGCTCGTCCGGCGTGGTATCAGATTTCTTCCAAACTGAAGGTGGGGTGAAAATGGCAGTATGGAGGTGGGTTGAGCATCAAACAGGGCCTGATTTGCAGACCCGCAACAAGTTTCAAAACCTGAAATAATAAAAGATACACGGTAATGACATTTTTACAAAGAAAATGGCTCTTTTTTCGCCTTTGATGAGGTTAGAAATGTTCATATGGGCTGAAAATTGATGAACATGTTGTTTGCTGCTGGTTTTAGTATTTCATAGTAAAAAACTCAGAAAATATACACTTAAAGTGTGGGAAATAAATGGGGAAAACCCGAAATGCATGGTTTTTAGAGTAAAAATAGGCTTTTTGGGCTTAAAATGGGAAAAGCATGAAACAAAACACCAATAAAATCTACATGTTAGCTGTTTATGGACTTAAGAGCCATAGCTCTGAAATAATGCTAATTTTCTTCTATTTTTAATGATAATAAATAAGAAAAAATAAGGAAAAATGAGGAAAATGCTTTTTAAAAGGGGAAAAAATAGGGAACGACATGAAAATTATGGAAAATTATGGATGTGTCTGTACATGTATAATGAGGATAAATCATGAGGGTTTGCCTAAGGTTATCCCCATTTATATTTTTTAATGAGTATTTACTGCTTATTTCGTACGAAATACACATGAAATCACCCCTTTACCTATGCAACGAGGCAAAACCTTAAACGGTAGGGGAGGAGGGAAGTTTGAGTGCCGAAATATAATATAAAATCTGATGTATTTGCTGCATTATTCATATAGGATGATGTTAAGTTAAATAAAAGGAAGTACAGCACGAGTGTAAGGCTCGGTGTCTTCTCTCATTGCAGCAATTATGCGTTAGTGTATGGAAACATGAAAAGAATGGATTTGCACAATGCACGAGGCTGTTTTCCAATTGTTTAAGCACTTAATCATATATATATTTACATCAAGCATCGTTAAATGGTATCAATTATAAGCTCCTGGATGCATAGCACTTGGTTTCTTTAGGACTTGACCCGCGTAGAGAGAGTGAGTAACCCGGCTGTAGGTCTAGACGGCGGGTCAAAGGGGATGGAATAGGTGAGGATAAGTGCATTCCTGGGACATTAAATATATTAGCACAAAGAGGGGAGTTTGTTTCGAATGTGTCTATATGTGGAAGCAGCGCATCGAGGGGCCAATCCCCAAGATGTAGGAGAGCTACAGTAGAGCCATGGCAATCAGCCAATGGGGTGCCCCTGTGTGTGTGATATGTGGCATTTATTGCCGATATATGTATAATCTCCCTCTGAGGAGACGAGGGAAGGGAATATACGTTGGATTACAAACTATAAATGCATAGTGATTAGTGTTTAGGATAGTGTATCCATTGATAGACGCTCCTGGCCCGCGAGGTCGTGTGGTGTGGTGGGGTTGTCTGTTGAGGGCATGAGATCCGGCTAGTGCCTTAGCCAGTGCCGGCCCATTTTAGGTCCCATCAATGACTGATGCATAGGGAATATTGGCCATCTCGGCCCTCTGCTCATCTGTCTGCGGACAATCGGCCTGTGAAACCTTCATATGAGAAGGTAATAGACATCCAATAGACTTAACATCCTGCATGTGGAAGCGCTCAAGGACTTTATGAATGTAGTCCCTCTGTGATGACAGATAGAGTAGTTCTTGAGATCTATCGCGCATAATGCGCATACCAAGTATATGAGAGGCCTGTCCTAGATCTTTCATCTCAAAGCTCTTCTTGAGCTGAGCCTTAAGAGCATCTAGCTCCTCATGAGCTGTCCCTGCTAAAAGCATGTCATCCACATAGAGTACCAAAATATGTAAAGAGCCGTCACGGGCTTTCTTCATGTACAAGCATGGATCCATAGCACTACGGCTGTAGCCCTATGACTGCATGAATGCATCAAACTTATGGTACCATTCCCTAGGTGCTTGCTTCAAGCCATATAGACTCTTCTCTAGCTTGCACACTAGGTGTTCCGCAAAGCTCTTAGGCTGCTCCATGTAAATCTCATCATGCAAGTCCCCATGTAGAAAAGCTATCTTGACATCCACCTAGTACAAGTCCAAGTCAAGCTGTGCAACCAAGGCCAAGACTAAGCGTAGGGTGGTCATCTTGACCATAGGAGAAAAGATCTCATCAAAGTCAACACCATACTCTTGCTTAAAACCCTTAACAACCAATCGAACCCTAAGGCAAGGAAACCAAATCCCAAGTCCGATTCTTATGCAATGAGTCAAGCTTAGACTGTGTACCCCTCTCCCAAGAGTGACAATCACCCCTGCGCATAGCCTCATCATAAGTGAGAGGCTCTCATGCATCTGTAACTAGTACATAATTCATAGAGGGCGCAAAGTGGCCAGGAGGTCACCTATCTCTAATAGAACGCCTCAATCCAGGTGGTGCTGCCTGACCAATATCTTGTCTAACATCAGCATGTCTAGCATTTGGGCCATGAGCATTAGGTGATGCTGCGCGCTGTCTAGCTGGCCGTGGAGTGGGCTGAACGGGAGCAGGTGGCTCCTCCTGAAAGATAACTTTGCATACCTCAACCACTTTCTCAGGCTACATATGCATTTTGTCCTCATGAAAGACAACATCATGGCTGCGGATCACTTTTCACGCCTGTGGATCCCATATACAGTAACCCCTCTCTCTTGCAGCTCCATAGCCAATGAAAATGCATTTGACACTTTTAGGATCCAACTTATTGCATTTGTCCTCGAGCACATGGCAGAATGCCTTACATCCAAAGACATGTAAATGATCATAAGAGGGGGGCTTGCCTAGCCATACCTCCTTTGCAACCTGAAAGTCAATGCCACCGCTAGGCGACCGGTTAATTAGATGCAATGCAGTAGTAACTTCCTCAGCCCAAAAGTGTTGTGGTAAGCCAGCCTGGCTAAGCATGCTACGGACCCTTTCCTAAATGGTCCTATTCATGCGCGTTTTCAGCCATACCATTCTGGGGAGGGGTGTAAGGGGCGGTCAACTAACGCTTAATACCCCACTCATCACAAAACTACTCAAAAGCACGTGATACATACTCACCCCCATTATTTGACCTTAGGCATTTGAGCCTTTTCCTAGACTGGTTCTCTGCTAATGCAAGCTAACATTGAAATGTGTCCAAGACATCAGATTTTCTCTTTATGAGATAAGCCCAAACCTTACATGAGTAATCATCTATGAAAGTAACAAAGTACTTTGCCCCACCAAGTGACTGACAGGGCATGGTCCCATACATCTGAGTGCACAAGAGCCAAGGGCTCACCTATGAGTTTCTTACCAGACTTTTTATGCGTATTTCTAGTCTGCCTGCCATACAAACAATGATCACAAGAATCAAGATGCAAAGAGTAAAAAGGCGAAAGATACTGCAAAGCATGGAGCATTTTCATTCCTTTAAGAGACATATGCCCCAAACGAGCATGCCAAAGGGATACATGGGGAATAGAACCCACAGACAAAACATGATCCAATGTAGCTCCAGATACAAGTAAGGGATAGAGGCTGCCAGACTTGGCAACTTTTGCAAGTACAAGCCTGCCACGAGTAATCTTCCATGCAGAGTCTCCAAAAGACACAAAATACCCTTCATCATCAAGCTGTCTAGTCAACATAAGACTGCGAGTCAACATAGGTACATGGTGTACATCATGCAAAACAAAAGAATTGCCAGAAGGAAACTATAGCCTAACATCTCTAATGCCCAAAATGTCAAGAGACCTGTCATCACCAAGACGCACAGAACCTGACATGGTACGATAGGTATGAAACCAATCTCTATAGGGTGTCACATGAAAGGATACACCCAAATCCAAGAGCCAGCACTGCACATACATAGAGTGTATCTCAAAGTCTGTAAGGCATCGCATGAAGAAGCTACAAGTATGTAATCATCATCTGAATTAGTGGCTTGCATGACATTAACCTCTTCTATCTTCACACTGGACTTTGCAAGTACAATACTGTGCTCAAAAGACTTTTCCTACACTTTTTCTTTTCCCTTTTCCTTGCGCTTATCATCGCACATTTTATGGCACTACAGCCTAATATGTCCTCTTTCCCACAATAATGACAGGTAAGATTAGACTTCCGTCCACGGGACTTATTACGACCATGTGACTTGGACATGGACTTCTGAGAGTCCTTACCTTTATAATCATTATCATGCCTGCCATTTCTACCACCTCTAACACTCGGGGGGTACACTAGGATTTACTGTATGGTACCATGTGAGTGTAAGGGAAGGGGGTTATTTAAGGGAAGGAAGGTACATTTTATAAGGTAAGGTCCCATAAATAGGGGGTAGATAAGGGGTGTTTTCATATATTTCTTGCATGCAGGTGACATCTCCTTATTACTACTAGTAAATCCCCCGTGCTCTAACGGTCAATGCATGTGAAGAGTGGGAAGCATCATTGTTTCTTCTGTTGATTTCCTCAGTCAATAAAGCACTCTCAACATCTTTGATTTTCAGTCCATAAAGCTTGTTCATGCATATAGTAGTACGGAAGACATCCCATGATTCAGGCAAGGTGCCAAGCAGAAACAATGGGTGCAAGTTGTCTTCGAACTCAATACCCTGTGACTAGGGAGGTCCCCTCCTTCATGCGAAGGTCCATTAGCTACTTCAGCCAATACATCTGTGACATAGGACTCTGTTGTGCATAAAGCTCCCGAATGTTCTCCCATAAATCCCATGCACTCTGATTTTCATCTTCAACAATATTATGATGGACCTCTTCTAAGAGTGACAAAATAATGGTAGACTTGCATAGCTCATCAACTTCCATCCAAACATCATCATCCATACCCTCATGTTTGACACCCTTGAAACACAAGGGTTTAATCCGCAACTTCTGCACCAAAACCTGCCATATTTGGGACTTCCAATACCCATAGTTGGTACCATCCAACTTGGCAATGTTAAAGAGAGCAGTGTCAAATGACCAGCCATATTGTCCCAAATCAAAGCAAAAAAGTAAAATTGTAGGTTGCTGCAATTAGCAGAAAATGCACTAAAACCACTGCTAAAACTGGCTGAAAGCGTGGATTTCACCAAGAGAAGCACCTGTCCACCAAAGATGACCAATATAACATCAAATAGTAAGCATTACCCTCATAGAAGTGCTCAATATCTGCAGATTTCAGCTCGTTGTAATAAATGACAACAGTATGTAAAATTGTCCCAAAATGAAGCAATCACTGATACATATGTCATTGCAACTGCCAGGTAACAAGATACATCCAATAGTGAGTTTCCAGGGGAAAAAAGGTACCAAGAACTGTCAAACCAATAACCTGTTAGGCAAGAGACATCTCATAGGTCCAGAAGTCATGCATGTAATGGGTCTCGGGGTAAGAGAAGAGACCAAGCACAAGCACAATTGATAGAGCAAGAAGCTCAATACATAACCATCCAAGATGCATACAAAATTGACAAACCTATGACAAAGCTAGGTGCCTGCCCCAATAGTCGTATCAAATCAACCCACTACAGACAAACTGCAGACATAAAGCTCTCAAGAGAGAAAATGCATGTAACTATCCCACAAGCTCAAGCTCATCTGTAAATAAGACTCTCTGTACATCCGAATATACCAAGAGGTTCCCACTGGAAGTGAAGTCAGATGCAAAGAGAGCAAGCAATGCTCTAATACATCAAATACATAGCATCAGTCATGCCAAATTCTAGTGGGGTACATCCGGAGCATAAATCCCAAGCTATCTCAGACCCGTAAAGCATAAGCCTGAAAGCATTCAAAGAGCATGTAACTGACAACCAAATGTAATGCCCAGTAGATCCAAAATGCTCAAATACATTGGAAGATGAAGCTCCAAGTAACTGTCAAGCATGGGCAAACCAAGTGATATGTGACCAAAGCACAAATGCAAGAAGCCTAAATATTAAGCAATGACAATAGGCATAAACTGGTCCAAAGCATGCCAACTGAAGCGAAATGCAGTGAAGAACGACCAAGTCAGAGCTTAATCCAAGCTCAAAAGCTTTCGGGAACCAATAAGAAGCATTTGAAAACCTCCAAATACATCAGTATGATCATTGAAACCTCCAGGAAGCACCCCATATCCATGAACCAATGCATACACCAAGTAAATGAGCTTCAGCCCATTGTATTACAACAAGCAATTTATTGTAATATGAAGATCAAATGATGCTCAAATCTACTCCAAATCAGTCCCAAATCATAGACATAGCATCCCATAACATCGGGGCATCACCGAGCATCAATAGGCATCAAACGGGCAATGCCAAGATGCATTAAATAGTAATGTCAAGTGCTGTCCTATTTTGACAGTCCTAGGACTGTGTATACACCAAAGGGATGAAGGGGGAAGCACTTGAATCGGGCACCGAGAGCCAAGATCCAATGCCGAGGAGTCCGAAGATGATTGGGAAGGTTGCAAACAATGCCGGGAAGCTGGGGAAGGAGCTGGAAATGCTAGGAGGGGATTAGCCCAGCCCCCTAAAAATGCACCGCATTTTGCGCTGGCTGCTCTTGGGGGCTGGGGAATCTTCTATAGCCCTCTGGGGCACTTGGCAATGTCAAGGAGGCTCCGATGCAGCCCGGGAAGAAGCCGTTGAAGGTCCGGAAGCTCGGGGAGGAGGCAGGAGATCAAAACATACCTGCAAATGAAGGTGCCATGGGGCTGCCATTGAAGCTCGGGTTGAATCTCTTCAAATCCGGGCTGAAAAGAATGTCGAGTAAGCTCCAAAGCCTTTGCTCTGATACCGATTGAAAGGGAAGTGGAACCTAGGAGGAGGAAGCTTGGCGGTGAGAGCTATGGTGAATGGAGAGCAAGAGCCAAGAGAGAGAGAGAGAGAGAGAGAGAGAGAGAGAGAGAGAGAGAGAGAGAGAGAGAGAGAGAGAGAGAGAGAGAGAGAGAGACTCAAAAGTGGAAACTCCAGCAACCACAATGTGTGGTTGGGTCTTCCTATTATTCAAACTGTCACTAAAAGAATAAAGAATAAGTGACTGTGACGGGCGCCCACCACCTGTAGTGTGCAGTGGCAGGTACTGTCAGTGTAGTAATATACGGGCGGTTAGGCGGTGGTGCCTTTACCCCCAACACAACTTAAATGCCTGAGTGCATAAGTAGATTTTTTCCTCCCAGTAGTCTATTGATTTCAAATTTTATTGTCAATTCCTCAGTTATAAGTTGCTTTTTCCTACCATTGAGGTCCCTCATGTGTGATTTTCCTTTATGGTTTTTCTTATGTGTTTGGTTTGATTCACCTTACCCCCCCTCTTTGAATTGAGAAGAATCCTTCCTAGGATTAAAGGGTTAGAGGATGAAGGGCATTCAGTACATAATCTTAGTGCTTTACCTTTGCATGAGCTAGGCGTAGAAATTCGGATTATACTCGAAATTAGCATAGCTATCCATGTCAAAAGGACGGATGCCTATATTCGTAATGTAAGTGAGGATGTCAAGTAAGAAGTCACCCGAGTCCACTCGACTAGCGACATGCAACTCCTCCTTAGTAAGGATGCGATCTAAATAAGGATGTCCCTCAATGTGTTCTTCTAGGGGTCGGTTACGAATGGAAGTCAACACCCTATAGGAAGTTGGAGTGACATAGATTGGGTCATATTCAAATGCCTTGATTGCATGTTGCTGTTCAACATTGGTCATTATTTGGCATCCCTCTAGCTCCCGCTGCATGTGTAAAGCATACCATTTCTGCAAGAAGGAGGAGTCATGGTCGGTAAGCTGTTTCAACTTCTTGATTTCTTGGTTTGTGTCCATGATTGTATTCTTGCTATATGACGTAATGAGACGTTGCTTGATTTCTTGCCCTTGGGATATCTCAATTGCAATTAACTCTTGAGTTGCTTCAGAAGCCTTAACGAATACAAATTCTGACTTTTTCTAAGAGCAAGGGAGTGTTCATACTTTCGTTGCTATAGGTTCTGCCAAGAGGCCTAAGTCTAGTTGATCATAGCTTTTAGCCAATGTCATGAAAGTAGCATCCAAGAATCGAAGGCAAGCAACGAAGTCGTCCCTCATATTTCTAGCTAAGTCTATGGCCAAGGACATAATTGATCGCCGCTCATAAGAGGGTTGAAGGTCGGTGGGATGGTTGAGGCTTGACAGGACTAGAGAGTTCAACAGCTAATGGTTGCATCTTGGTTTGCTCTTTAGCTTGGAGCTTGGCCTCACGTTTGATGGGTTTGGTGGTAGCTGCGGTTGTCGTGCTACTAGATGTATTTAAGATTTGAGGGGTATCATCAGTGCTAGAACTTGGCATTTTGTTAGTAGCGGGCTACAATTTTGGACAATAGATTGGTTCAAGCCCTGTTGAGCTAGGCATTGAAGGTTCTATGGACTTTTAGCAGTCTAATTCTCTTGTGTTGTGAGTGTCTTTGGCATGATGTTTTGTGTGGTCAAGCTTGAGGGTGGCGTTTGTGTAGGGTCTTTGGTTGCTTTGGTTTTAGGTAGCCAAATCCAGGTGTTACCCGTATAGTAGCCTTGCGCTTGCAATAAGGCCTTGGGGACCCATTGTGGCTTGACTGTACGTCGGTGTTTATAGTTTAGTCTTGGCATCCTAGGTTTCTGGTGTGGATCATTAGCCTTGCGAGGCTGTGGCTTGCTAGTCCTAGGCAACGTTTTGTGTTTAGATACCATTTTGAATTGGGGTTCGTGGGCTTCAGCGTTGGTTCCAGTGGGTTTCTGGCATTGAGTCTTGGTAGGTTGTGACGAGCCACGACCCCCCTCCTTAGTCTTAATAGTGGGTTCCTCTACCGGTGGCTTCATAGTCTTGGAAAGAGTCATGCTGCCCTTGCTAAAAGCTGTAACAATGAAAATGTTTCCCATGGCTAGGGTGGATACACTGTGTTTGACAGTCGACATTGCAATAAGCTTGCTTCTTGAAAGTTTGTCCTAATAGTGATTTTGTGCTTGCATTCTTAGTGTTGGGAAACACATAGAAGATTATCGGCACGCTTTCAAACTCGATAGAAACTGTAACTTTGCACTTTCCTAACAGCATGTAGGGTTGGCCCCTCCATAATGGGTGAGATTAGCATTAGTGGGCTACAACTGCAGGTTACGAATTCGGGTCCAATGGTCATGAGTCAAGATATTAAAATCGGCTCCTTCATCGATCAATGCATTGATGGTGCATGTGTGTTTAGTAGTGGCAATCATGTGTAGGTAAGCTAGTGGTAATGCTTCCTCATCCTCCCTCAGTGATAATGGCTACTCGTACATGGATAAGGGGTGCTAGAATTGGGGGCTCTTGCAATGGGTGCATGGGAGGGAAATACTTCTTTTAAGGCTACCATTGAAGAAGCCTATGCCCTCACCCTCTAGGGTTTTGAGTTCTACGTTGCCAGTTCGGTTGATGGTTCGAACCTTAAAAGGTCCTAGCCCCCGAAACTTCATTTTTTGCTTATGTCCTTTGACTGAGTATAGCAGTACTAAGTCACCTATTCAAAGCTACAGTATTTGATATGCTTGGCAAACCAGCTTTTGCGTCTTGCCTTCTCACATATGAGCACATGGGTGGCTAGAAGCTGAGTTTTTGTTAAGCGTTTGAGTTCAATCAAGAGTTTTGTCCATGCTCCCTTCCCATCCCATCTTTCTTAAAGGGCTATCCTAAGGCTTGGTACGAAGAATTCCAAGGGAAGGATTGCCTCTGTACCATATGTCAAGCTAAAGGGGGACCTACAGTCGTCTTATAAGCCGTGCAGTAGACCCACAAGGCTGCCATCAGCTTGTTATCCCAATCACTGTGTGAAGCAAAGATGAGTTTGGTCAGGACCTTTACTAGGATTTTATTTATTGATTTGGCTTGACCGTTTGCCTGTGGGTAATAAGCCCAGGATTTTTGATGGATGATTAGGAAGGAGGACAGGAGGTGAGCTATCACTTTGTTGATGAAGTGTATGTCTTGGTTGCTAAACTAGTTCAATGAGGTAGTCAAATCGTGAGATCGCTTGCTCCCATAGGAACTTAGCAATGGTTCGAGTATCATTATTTCTCGTAGCTCGTGCTTCTGTCCATCTTGTTAGATAGTCGGTAGCCACAATGAAGTATTTGGCTTGTGAATACTGTGCTACAAGACTAATGGGTCCGATGAAGTCAATCCCCCATTTCTTAAAGGGTTGTCGTGCGATAATTGGGGTTAGCTCCATGTGATCCTTACAAATCGAAAATTTAGTCCTTTGGCACTCGTCATAGTGTTTCACAAGTCATGTGGCATCTCGGAAGAGGGTGGATCACCACAGCTTGGACTACAACACCTTGTGGGCTATTGTGTCTCTGCTGAAATGTCCTCCTGCAATTCCATTGTGTGGCTCTGCCAGCACATCATGCATCTCGTGCTCACATATGCATCTGCGTAGTAACCCGTCTTGCCCCAGCCTGTAAAATTGACTAGCTATCAACTGATAGGGTTGGATTTTCAGGATGATCCGCTTGAGTCAGGCCTTTTCTATCAGTCATTTTGGTAGTCCATATTCAAGCACTTGAACTATGTCATCTGCCCAATATGGCATCATGTCAGCTCTAAACAAATCTTTTTCGCTGCATAAGCGAAATAGATGCGTGTTTGGTAGTTCATCCACAATGCCTTGTCCAGTCGCTTCGACCGCGGGGATGCAAGATAGATGGTTAGTCATGTAATGCTATTTCCCTTTACGCACCATCACGGAGAAATCAAACTCCAAAAGTAGAAGAAGCCATCTAGCAATGCGTCCTGTAGTGCATGGTTTGTTAACCAGATACAACAAGGCTTGATGGTCACCAAAGAAAGTAAAAGGCGCAACGAGGAGATAATGTCGAAATTTCCTTATAGCGAACACCATGGCCAAGCCCTCTCTCTCCATTGTCGAGTAATTCATTTCAATCTCAGTGAGTTGTCTATTAGCAAAGCTCATCGGATAGTCCAGGTTGTGTTCACCAGGTTGGCACAATACAACTCCTACGATGAATTTCAAAGCGTCGATGTGCACGTGAAACATGAGTGTTCAAAATGGGGCTTGTAGTAAGATCAAGCACCATATTTTTACTTCTCAAGCGAAGCAACTAGTATAAGTAAGATGACCAAATTGAGCACGCCATAAATTAGTGTCATCCACAATTGTGACATTAACTTTAATGCATCCTTTGATTCTCTTCTCTCATATAATCAAGCTGATAGAGGCCATTATACAAGGTACCAGTGACAATGAAGGTATCCTTATTACTACAATCATAGACATTGTAATGATCCATGTGGAATTTTAACCACAAAACCGAGACCTTTTCATGCATGATAGTTTCCCCATCTATTGCAATGATGGGAATCAGACCAATGCCTTGAATTTAGTACGAAGCAGCATTTGCATATACAACGGATCCCCCCTTTGTACATTTGCATACAATAGAAACAAGTGTCGAAAGGCGGTTATGTGCTTGGAAGCTCTATTGTCAAAATACCATGTGCTGCAATTTTTAGCCATTGACAAACCATGTTCATGTGAAGAACGATCATATGAACAATGCACAACAAAGCATATGATTGACAAATGTCCAAACTTGCTAAATGTGTTGTTGCATGTTTCATACTTGCAGAGTTTTCAGTAACACTCATTCCTCATTGTTTCATCTTTTTACTCTTGATCCTCTTTCTATATTCTTTAATAATATGCCCTTTTGTCTTGCAATAACCGTATCTCTTGTGCATCTGACTCCTTTCTCTATTCTAAGTGCACTCTACTTGTGTGGTCTAGGGTCTACTTGTATTTGTTTGATTATGCGCCCCCCAATGTCGTACTCTAGAGTATCGATTTTCCTTTCGCTCTTGTCACCAAAGGAACAATAGTCCTCATATTCTCCGTCAGAGCTGTTGTTGTTTGGTTGCTCCTCGTTCTCCTGGTCCTGACAATTCTCTTCTTGTTGGTCAAGGATTAGAGCCCAATTGTAACTCAATTATTGTGTATATTGGACCATCACCATTCAGGCTCATCCAAGAGGTCTTGGAGTGGCTTAAGATTCATTGTTGGATTGCCAGCCGACTTATCAGTCAAGTACCCTAGAATCTCCAGGAGCTCTTGTCTATTGTTTGGGACTCAGAATGCAACATGATTGGGTCTTCCATGTAGGCTCCTGGACATCATGCAGACTGGCATTGAAGGTGTGTCCTTGATCTTGCTAGTTGCCTTGATGGGTGTTCATACTCCTCAGTGTCTAAGAACGACAGATCAATGGTAGCAAGAACATGCATCCAGTCTTGCTCATCCTCAGGACATGGGATGTACTTGGTAAGAGCCCCATAGGATCCCCTAGTCTACTATCAGTCGCCTTTCAGCATGGTGGAGATGGCATCTAGGTCAACTAGCGCAGTCTTCCAAGTGTCCATCTCTACCCTTACAGCCTCTATTAGATTGCCTAAGAGGATGAGGCTGTTGCCCCAGTCTTCTACAACTCTCACATTGCGCATCCAGGGTTGGCCTAGCAGGATGTCGTAGTCCACTCCCTTCATGACTATGAAGTCAACCAAGAATTGGATTCTTGCAATCTTCACTCGCCAATTTTTCAATACTTCAAACGGTTTCACCTTCATTCCATTAGCCAATGTGACATCCCCTTTCTTGTGACATCCCCCAGAGCTAAGACTGGCAATATTGCATGCATTTACGTGCCTTCCCAAAAAGCATTGATGTGCAAGGATTTAGGCATGGAATGCAACGTCAGACTTTGTATTTGAGTTTCTATATCGTGCTCAGGCAAGTCTATGGTAATTGGCTCGTTTGGTTCTTTGCCCCATTTTTTCAACTCTAGCCATAGCATTGGATGCTGCCTAAGCTGGTTGCCCAAGCTTAGAGTTACAGGGGTGGTCACCAATGTATTGAGCAGGTTGCTAGTCACTTGCCTCTCTCCTAAGTCAGCGGTTCTTGGCCAATGGCCTTGACTATTTTGCTAGCTTGAAGCATTTAGCCTTTGTTTAGTTGGCTCTGCTTGTGGTGTTATTGTCTCTCTTGATTTTGGTCATGGTAGAGAGATTGGCACACTCATGCTTGAGAGATCGTCTATCTCGTCTTCTAGTATGGTCTCAACATCTTTTAGGTGCTCTTGGGCCTCCTTCACCCATTCTTTCACCTTCTCGATGGCTACAAGTTGGTGCTTTGGGTTGGAGTACTCCCTGATCTTAGCGCTTTCCCTTTCAGCCATCCGTGGAGCTGACGTTTCTTCCTCTGCATCAATGACTTTCCTCCCCAAAAGTAGTGTTGTGGCACTTCCGGTTTTTAGGGTGACCTTAGTGTATGGTATTTTCTTCCTTAATCTTCAACTCTTCTTTCCAATTGAATTTGCATCAAGGTTTCTAGGCCTTGGCAATGATATGCTGGCCTGCTTCATCTGCACGTGGGTCATGACATGCAACGGGATAGGAATGGCCTTCCCATCAAGTGTCTTGACGGCAAACAACCCCTGTGAACGGACAAGTCAAGTGTCCGATTGGATGAAGTGGTATTTCTTCTCATCCGATTCTTGGAATTGGACAAAAGTGGTGAATTTGATTTAGAGTTGGTGCGACTTCAAAATCGGACAAGTGTGTCAGATCGGATTGGGAGGGTTTGTTTGAGTCCGAATCTAGGAATTGGGCGGTGGGTCTATTGGTCCAATTCTAGGAATCGGATGGGTTGTTTGGTCTGATTCTAGGAATGGGACACTGTGGGAAGCATCCGATTCTGTCAGTGGTGGCTGAAGTGTGTGTCGATCATGTTTTTGTCAAAAATTCACACTTAAATGTTACTAGCACCTACAAGGACTTCTAAAAATCAAGGAGTGTAGGCCAAGGGAATCCTATACTTAGATCTCACTGAAAGCCCCAATATGCTCCGATCAATCTGACATAGGCCTGAACTTGCAAGCTCTCTCTCTCTCTCTCTCTCTCTCTCTCTCTCTCTCTCTCTCTCAAAACCAGGAGTGCAAATGAGGTTTTTCTTGGTCACCCATGACCTTAAACCCTAGCTGGTTAGCACCTCAACCCTCCCAATCACTCCACTTGTGACTCTGAGACATTTGAGACCTCTCTTTTTCCCATTTTCCCCGTTATTGCCCTGTGCAAGATTGTTTTACAGTAGTAAACTATAAGCTTCCCACTTTGATTCCTGTTGAGATGACAAGCTCAACACATGCGGACATTAATGATGGACCGCCTAGTTAGATGGGTCCACACATCTACACTTAGCACGTCAGTGGTCATTATGACTCTCACATGGCCACTGACTCATTACTTATTATATTCAGGTTGTTACACCTATTTACAGCTGGCATAGTTATAGCGCCAGTCGACTAGTGTAGTCGGTTATGCATTGTTTGACTTAGTAGGCCACTTTTCTTTATGTTGTATCTTATCTATACTTTGTGTACATTGTAAAGTGTGTGGAAGAAGAAGAAGAAAAAAAGAAAGAAAACGTTTTGGCCTCCATTTCTCTTCTTGTCTCTTGAGTGAGCTTATCCTTGTGCATTTTGTGTGTGTTCGGCGCAGCATCTTGAGCAAGTCCCCCCACCACGCGATTCGTGACATGGTATCAGAGCTGCACCACTGATTGAGGCTGGTTTTGAAGACTAAACCAAAGGAGAGGAGCCAAGGATTCAAGTAAGCAAGCAATGGGTAAGAAGCTCTTCCATTCTCTACTTCTTCTCTTGGACAGTGCTTATGGAGGCATCGAAAGCAGGGCAGAGCAAAAATCTCAGATTGCAGTGAGATTTGGTGTGTGCGAAGAGCGCTGTGTATTCTGCAGCCCCATTATTGAGAAGCTCAACAAGAACAACTACCCTTCATGGAAGTTCCATGTCACAAACTTCCTTATTAGAAAAGGCCTCTACGAGTTTGTTTTAGGTGAAGAAAAGGAGCCGGAGGTGAGTGATCCTCCAAGCAGAAGAGACAAAGGCATGGAAGAAATGGAATGCAAAAGACAAAAAGGTCATGTATTGGATGTCTGTAGCAATTGACAATAATATGCTAGGACATGTTAGAAATGTAGAGAATTCATATGCAGCTTGGACCATACTTGAAAGTATGTTTTCCGTAAATACAAAGGCACAAAAGATTCAACTCAAGCAAGGGTTGAATACATTGAAGAAAGGGAAGATGTCTATCAATGAGTATGCATTGAAGGTAAGGAGCATTGCAGATGCCTTGGTAGTGATTGATGCAATGCTCGATGATGATGATTTGGTGTCGTCTACCTTGGATGGACTTAACAATGAAAAGGCTTGGAAGTCTTTTGTAACTTCCGTATATGTCAGAAAGCCATTTCCAGATTTCGATGAGTTGGTCTCTCTTATGATCACTGAAGAGATCAACATGCAGAGTGAGATATCTAAAAAAGTGGTGAATAGCTCCAAGCTTTCTACTTCAGTTCAGGAAGGGGACGTGGCAGGTCCTCTTCAAGAGGCCGTGGTACAGGATGTGGTAGTGACAACCAACAAAACAGATTGAATCAGCAATCTGGCAATATGAAGGTCTCAGGAGGTCATGGTAACTTTAGAGGCAGGGGGAGCTTTAGAGGAAGTGGTATTATGTGTCACTACTGTGGCAAAACAGGTCATATTGCAGCCCAATGTTATGCTAAGAAAGATGATATTCGCAGTGGTAAGTTGCAGTAAGGAAACTATGCATCGTCTTTACGACAGAATGAAGATAAAAATGAACGTCTGTTTGTTATGCATCATATGCTGAATGCTGTTACAGGAAAGGGAACACATGATGATGTTTGGTATGTTGATTCACATGCATCCAATCATATGACCAGCCATGTAGAATGGTTTGGAGAGATGCAGGATTTGCAAAATACAGGTTATGTGCAGATGGGTGATGATTCATGCCACCCAATTTCACACATTGGAAAAGTTCCCTTGTCCTTGCATGATGGTAAGACAAAGAGTCTTTCAGATGTATTACATGTGCCATCTATTACAAAGAACTTGGTGTCAGTCGGTCAGATGGTAGAGCAAGGGCTACAAGTTAGATTTAATGCAAAGGGCTGCTTTGTAGAAGACTTCAATGACAAGTGCAGGTTGGTTGCAAAGGGAAGTAGAGTTGGACGTATGTTTACTCTGGATGCTGGAATTCCTACTATGAATGCTGCTATGTATGCTAAAGGAAAAGATGTTGTTGTAGATATTGAAATTTGGCACAAATGCATTGGACATGCAAATGTACAAAGGCTGAAATTAATGCAATCCAAAGGGTTGGCTACAAGTTTGCCTACATTTAGAATTGCAGAATTTCATAAGGTATGCGAAGCATGTCAGTTTGGTAAGTAGGCAAGACAACCCTTTTCACATGACAGAGATGTAAGCAGAAATATCCTTGATATTATGCATACAAATATTTGGGGTCCTACACAAAATGTATCTCTTGGAGGCAGTTCATACTTTGTCACATAAATTGATGATTGTTCTAGAAAGTTGTGGGTATATTTTATGAAGGAAAAGAGTGAAGAGAACTTTAGAACTTTCAAGGCTGCAGTTGAAAGAGAAACAGGCTTGAAAGTAAAGTGCTTGAGGTCAGATGGAGGGGGAGAGTACCTCTCGAATGAGTTTAATGATTTTCTGAGATCCCCACGTATGTGTGCAGGTTAAAGAAGGTGCTCTATGGGCTCAAGCAAGCACCTAGAGCATGGTCTGACAAGATCAGAGAGTATCTTGTCAATATTGGTTTTTATGTTTCTGATGCTGATCACTCACTTTATGTAAGAAAGGGAGATGCAGGTTTGGTCATCATAGTCATCTATGTGGATGACTTGATTATTACAGGTGATAGTGATAGTGGGATTGCTGAAGTCAAGGACTTTTTAAAGAAGAAGTTTGAGATGAAGGATTTAGGTGAGCTAAGGTACTTCCTTGGCATTGAGGTGATCAGATGTGATGATGGTATATGGCTATCCCAAAGACAGTATGGCTTGGATATGTTGTCCAAGTATGGTATGACGGCATGCAAACCACTTTCAGTCCTGTTGGAGCAGAATGTAAAGTTGAGTGCTGATGTTGGGGATGAGATAGAAGACCCTACTATGTTCAGGAGGATAGTGGGGAGTTTGATCTACATGACCATTACAAGGCCAGACTTGAGCTACGCTGTTGGTCTTGTGAGTCAGTTTATGCAAGTACCTAGAAAGCCACATTTGGATGCAGTCAAACGCATATTAAGATATGTGAAGTCCACATTACATTATGGACTTTTCTATGAGGCAGGTACAGATGTACAGGTGTTTGGATACACAGATGCAGATTGGGTTGTAGTATGTCTGATAGAAGATCTACCAGCGATGCATGTTTTCTCTTGGTAGTGTAGCAGTTACTTGGAGCAGCAAAAAGCAATCTACAGTTGCTTTGTCGAGTACAGAGGCTGAGTATAGAGGTGGTGCTGTTGCAGAATGTGAGGTAGTATGTCTGCAAAAGTTATTGGCTGATTTAGATGTGCAGGTGGAAGGTCCAGTTGTCATTTATTGTGACAACATGAGTAGTACACAGTTGGCTAGGAACCCTGTGTTCCATGCCAGGACAAAACATATTGAGGTACACTACCACTTTGTGAGAGAGAAGGTACTAGCAGGTAAGATTGATTTGGTGTATGTCAACACACAAGATCAGATAGATGACATCTTCACGAAGGCATTGGGTACAGAGAAGCTTCAAAAGTTTCGAAGCTTACTTGGAGTTGCAGAGATGCAGTTGAGCTTGAGGGGGAGTGTTGAGATGACAAGCTCAACACATGCGGACATTAATGATGGACCGCCTGGTTAGATGGGTCCACACGTCTACACTTAGCACGTCGGTGGTCATTATGACTCTCACATGGCCACTGACTCATTACTTATTATATTCAAGTTGTTACACCTATTTACAATGGGCATAGTTATAGCGCCAGTCGACTAGTGTAGTCGGTTATGCATTGTTTGACTTAGTAGGCCACTTTCCTTTATGTTGTATCTTATCTATACTTTGTGTACATTGTAAAGTGTGTGGAAGAAGAAGAAGAAGAAGAAACCAACAAGAAAACATTTTGGCCTCCATCTCTCTTCTTGTCTCTTGAGTGAGCTTCTCCTTGTTCATTCTGTGTGTGTTCATCACAGCATCTTGAGAAAGTCCCCCCACCACGCGATTCGTGACAATTTCTCCTTCCTATCCTACTCTAAATGTGACAAACATCAAAAGTAAGGTACTGAATTGAATTCTCCTACTCAACCAATCATCAAAAACCAAAAATACTTACTTGTAGCATGGATTAAAATCCAAACCTCCTATCTACCTCAAGCTTTAGTTATAGGGGATGAAACCCTTACTTCGATGCTCGATTTGAAGTGCGTAAGCGCTCAAGCTTGAATCCGTTGTCCCGGAAACGGAACCAAAATGTATAAACACAATATTAGTGAGTTTGGGAATCTCTCAATTCCCATTTTTTGAATACTAAAAAGGTGGCACCCGGATAACGTGCCCATTAGTTTCTCAAAACCATATGATGTGACCTATCATTGGAAAGTGCTTGAAAAATGGAATCTATTGAGCTATAGAGTGCTCGATTTGGAGTTATAGTGTTCAAGTTATGAAAAATCCAAAGATTTGACCATGTATCCCAAACTTATGGAAAATTTTCATATTCGCTAATATGGTGTTTAGAGGCAACCGCCAAGACCCATTAACCACTTATTGTTCAAGCGTTTCAAGTGAGCACTAATGACTACCTCTCACATAGCCGATGCGCCATCCCTCTCTACAAGTGTGGTGAGCTTACCTTGATGCCCGATTGAGTTTCTTCCTCTCTCAAGCACTCCGATAGCTCCATAATTCTTGATGCAAGCTCAAGCATCCTCAAGCCTCCACCTCCAAGCTCCATCCTCCATAGCCAAGCGCGAGACGAGAGAAGAGAAGAGAAGAAGAAGAAGAAGAGAGGAGATGGTGGAGAGCTTCATCTCCAAGATCCCTCTCTCTCATACACTCACTCCCTCACTCACTTACACTCCCTCTCTCAAGCACTCACAAGCAAGCAAGAGAAGAGAAGAGGAGAAGAAGAAGAAGAGACCAAAGAATAAGCTCTCATTCACTTTTGAACTTTATATACAAAACCCTCTTTCCCTTGGGCGGTCATCCCCTTTTTACATGGCCGGCCATAGACTACTAGGCCATTTTTTCCATTGTTCTCCTGCCTTCCTAGCTTCCTTCCTACCGCCCATCTACCTTTACAATTTGCACGGGTCAGAGCCCATTGCTCTTAAAATAAATCAAGGTGTGCCTTGCACTCTTTTACAAAAGTATTGACTTGTGCTTTTTCTTGTGTGCCTCTCCTTGATTTAGGACTTTTTCACACTTCTTGTGTTTCCTGATTTTTCTTGGCGTGCCTTCATCCTTGATTCCACTTTTTCCTTGGCTATCTTCCGCTTTAGTTTTTCTAGATTTATGTGAACAACTTATGTGTGACATTAATTAGTGAGATGGGTCTCCAATGTAAGAGTGTGGAGCAATGCAACTACTTTGGAATAAGCATGACAACACTCTTTGATCAAGAATCTGGAAGTTAACCCTCTTGCCAATATGTATCAATCATGCTAGCTACCTTACCCGGAATGAGTTGCCATGCATGTTTGAGTAGTTCCACTATAGGACCCATAGATTTCCTAGTTGCCATATCTTTTAATGCCTTCTCAATTTCAAATCTAGTGAAAGGGCTAGCCAAGACAATATTTTCCTTTATGGATATCACTTTCTTTACTAGTTGTGGTAGCTTATTAACTACCTCTACATTAATCTACCTGGACTAGTCCATATGCAAATTCCCAAAGTACTCCCTACAAATTTTGCCTAACAATTATTGATAACAATTATTGATAATCAATGATCCACCTTACTTCTCCACTTGCAATGCAACAAGGCTTTCTTTCATCTTCATTTGTCATTCTTATGAAAGCAAGAGAGGTGCAATTTAGGTCCATGACCAATCTTCTATTAAAAGATAGGCCTAGCTTCTCCAACTCATTAATTAGGGCCGACCTCCTGGCAATTTGGGCCTCCTTTGGTGGCAGATCAAGCTTAGTATGAGTTAGCACCCTAACCTTGTACGTTGCTCCTAACCCTTTGAATATACCAATAGCCTAGTTAAGCACACTTCTTTCTTTTTCACAAAGCTATATGCCTTGCAAAGTGACAATGTGCTGCAATGTTTGAGACAAATTGCCCATAGGTTTGAATGATTCCTCTAAATATCTTCTCCCAATTTCTCCCATGCACCTACTAACATATATGGAAATTCCAATTGCATAAAGTATATTGCATTGATGATAAAGGGCTTGTGCATACCTACAAATCTTGAGATTTCCAATTATTTCTCATAGAATAACTAGCCCAGCGGTCTGATAAGATACATTTAGAGTTAGTTTCCAAAGAGAGTATTGGGGGATGCCATGAACCATAATTGTTGCTATATATCCTATCCAATTTGGCCAAATAACTATGGTGGCTCAAATAATTCAAGGTGAACTACTAAGCATCTAGGTTGAGATATTTTGGTAGATGTAGCAACCCCAAATTATCCTTCACTTTAAGCCATTCCTCTAATTTTCTCCCTAAAGTAAGCGCAAAATAGGAGGTGGGATGAGCTTGATTCAGTACTATATCCATGAGCCTAGGTCACTCCCCTCTAATAGTGCCTCCATGTGCCATAATGGTGACTTGCCCCCATAAAGCAAATCCAAACCAACTTGAGTCATAGCTCTCGATGGGTATCTCAATGCCAACATATGATGGCTTCTCCTCTTCTATGCTCTGAAGTAGGAAAATGCTATTTCTGAATAAGACCACCCCTTTCAATGCACCATCTTTCTTCTCTTACATATTCTTTCAAAGGACGATTGCCAAAATGCACTTCTTTTACTAATTGAGGCAACTATTCCTCACTTTTTCTTCTTTTCCTCTTGTGGTAAATCAACTAGGCATCACTTTCCATTCGACTTCTCTTACTATCTAAAAGGTGAAGTAAGAGTGAGAGCACAAGTGAAAGCAAGAGGAAGCAAGAGCTATGGAGGTTCAAGCAAGAGAGAGCAAGATGATGTGTGGGAACTCAAAAGTCACAATGTTTGACTTGCCTTTTGCTATTCTATTGCCATAGAAAGACTAAACAATAAAGTAACTGTGATGGGTGGCTACCACCAACAATGTATAGGTGTGTAGGCATTGTGTACAAAGGACATGTAGGCGGCTAGGCCCAAGTGGCCTTTAGCCCCCAACAACCTCCCATGTAAAGGAAAGTATAGAGAAAACAAGAAAAAAGTGACAAAGTACAATGTGTACATATTGTGTACAACAAGATGAGGAATCAATATCATCTCATTTTATGTCACCCAACAACATCCTAAGGAAGGCATAATGTTCCACTGAGTGAAATATAGTGAGCATATTTGTCTCATCTATGGAGATCTTAATAGGCTCTATTTTCTTGTCCTCAATCACTTCTCTAATAAAATAATAACGAACCTCAATGTGCTTGGTCCTCACATCAAAGATGAGATTACATGCCAACTAGATGGCACTCATAGAGACTGAATGCAATATAGGAGTCATAGTCATACCAAGGTCTATAACCAAATGGCCTAACTATAGAGCCTCCTTGCAAGCCTCAATGGTGGCTACAATGTACTTAGCCTCGAGAGTAAAGAGGGTTGTGTATTTCTGTAGCTTGGACATCCAAGAAATAGCACCTATAGCAAAGGTGAAGATATAGCCACACGTAAAATTCCTACAATCTGCATGTCCTATATAATTTGAGTCTGTGTAACCCATGACTCTAGTATGTTGGCCACCATAACGAATGCACAAATGTCTATTACCCTTAAGATATCTCATGATACCCTTCATGATGTTCCAATGTGATAGCCAAGTGTCACCATATAATGAGACACAACTCCCACTACAAATACTATGTCAGGTCTAGTGGCTATCATGGCATACATCAAACTGTCCATTGTGAATGCATACAGGATCTTGGCCATTGTAGAGGCGAATAGACAAGACCCATAGACTACTTATTGTTCAAGTATTTCAAGCAAACACCTATGGCTATCTCTCATCTAGCCAACACACCGAGATGTAGTGTGCTTACCTCAATGACCGAATGAGTTGCCTCCTCCCTTAAGCACACCAGTAGCTCCACGATTTGAGATGTGAGCTAAAGCATCCTCAATCCTCCATCTCCAAGCTCCATCCTCCATAGCCACACACAAGACAAGAGAAGAGAATAATAGAGGAGATGATGGAGACCTTCACCTCCAAGATCCCTCACCCTTACACACTCACTGCCTCACACTCTCACACTCCCTCTCTCAATCATACACAAGCAAGCAAAAAGGAGAAAAGAAGAAGATGAGTCCACTTTGCCACACACCAAAGAATGAGCTTCGCTATTCACTTTTTAGATTTTATACATGCTATAAATCCCTTGGGCACCCATCCCCTTTTTTACATGACCAGCCATTGTGGCAAGGTCCTCTTTTCCCATTCCCTTCTATTTGCCCTGTCTCTTTACCTATGCCCATCTACCTTTTATAATCTGCATAGGAGGGAGCTTGGTGCTCTTTTACAAAAGTTTTAGGGGCGCCACCTTGCATTTATAAAATGCACATTTACCTTTGACTTGATTTTTGAGGCCGCCCTTATGCTTTTGGCTGTTCTCCATCTTGCTTCTTTCGTTGTGTCCAATTTCCTTCTAGGCCGCCTCTTTCAGCTCCCGACTTACGCTTTTTCACTTTTTCTTATGCTAAGGTTAACATTACTCCCCTCCTAGTTGAGTGCTAGTTCCATGGCACTGATGGGTAGTAGTTGGAAGGTGGGATGGGTGTTGCAAGATGGCTTTTTGAGTTTGTATATAAGCCCTTGCTGGGGATGGTGTTGGATAGATCTACCCTTGAAATTGAAGATGGCGTTAGGGCTAACGCTGACAGTGGGTGGATCCATCCTTTGAAATTGCAGATGGTGCTGGACGAATCCTTCTTGGAGAATGGCGGGTGGGTGGATCTATCCTTGAAATCGATGATGGTGTTGGACGGATCCTCCCTCTTGCCCTTCGAGGGCAATATGACACGATCCTAACCTAGCTTTTCCTTATTCCCTTCAAGTTGCCTTATCCCTTCACCTATGTTTTTTTAGATTGTACAACTTGCACAGGAGGGATCCTAGCACTCTTATAAAATGAATTACATTGTGCCTCACGCTTTCCTAGTGAGAGCCCTTGGAGGTTCTTTCTCATCCTTGAGAGAGCCTTCCTAGAATTTCGGTGCTTTACCACGTTTTTCTTGAGCACCTTGCTAGAATCTTTGATGCTTTCATTTGTCCTTGAGAGAACATTTCTTTCTCCTCCACTTTTGTTGCTTAGATAGAATGAGCTTCTTCATTCAATTTTTTATTTGGGCTTCTTTAGTCATCCTCTACTTTGTTTCTCGGCGACTTGGTGACAAGTCATGTAACATTACCCCCCTCCTAGATGAGTGCCAGTCCTATGGTGCTTGCGATTTTGAGCTGATGAAGTTTCAATGATTTAAAATGCAGCCATGTGAGTTGATGATGATGGGTTCTCATGGGAATTGGTCCTGGGAAGAATTGAGAAACCGGTTGAGATGGTGGAGGTCGAGAGTGAATTGAGTGGATGATGGGGCCTCCAAAGTTAATGGGTTGTTGCAGCATGTATAGGTTCCTTTTAAAAAAAAAAAGGTGCACAAATTGGGGGTGTGTCTACCTTACCGTGTGGGGTATTATGCTTGTGCTGGTGGAACTGGGAGTTGGATCAGCTGGGTATTGTCCCACACTTGAGGACCCAGTTCGTGCATAAGGATGGTGCGATGAGTGTGGCTTAGGGAGACATGTCTAGTTGTAGGCGAGTGTGACCTCCCTAGATATGTCCTGCCCTTGATGTTCCCTAAGCATGATGTGGGGAATCAAAAGAGGGGCAAGGGGGTTAGAGATGGAGCCGGCCGATGGAGGCCGTCAGACACGTCTAACTTGAGAACCCCTAGGTGCAGCGACTGTGGACAATGTGGAGCTAAGTGCTTTTTCTTATGATTTTCTTCTCTTTTCATTTTTATTCTCTTCTTCCTTTTCTTTTTCTTTTTCTTTTTTTTGTTTTTCTTTTCTTTTCTCTCTCTTTGAATTACATAGTTCATGAGAAGGGCTAATCTTCGTCATCCGTGTTGGAAGAGGGTGGAGTTGGGGGCTTACAAGATTTACTAAGGAATTGCTAGCTCTGCATGTACCCTCTAAGGTTCAGGCGTACTTGGAGAGTGGTGGTGGAAAGAAATGGATGATTGTAGAGCAGGTGAAGCGGCTATCATTCATATCTTCTAGGGGTGCTAACCAAAATGAAGGAAGTAGAGCAACTTGCATCATCAATCATGGCATAGTTGTCTACTCCATTGGGATAAAAAATTAGGGGTGTAAGGCAATGCTCTTGTGGTGGGGGATCATGCCTAAGTAGTTTCCTAAGCAGTCTAAGATAATTACAAGTCATGATGGATGCAGGATCAGGACATGAAGAGAATTCGACTAGTGAATCATATAGGTCCTCTGGTGTGAAAATGAGGGCCTCTTCGAGTTTAGTAGCATTGGTGTTGTAGATCTATGGAAATTTGTACTGGCCGTGGATGCTTGGGTTAAAATCCACTCCTATCCTTCTCGAGTATGGCATGAAGGTTGGGTTATTCCTCTTGAATGGTAGGCTGTTACAAAAAGCCATCCAAGAGTTTATGTTTACATAAAAATGTGCCTTCTCAATGTGGGTTGGCACTCATAGCCCTTCATATCCTTAGGCACTTTAAAAACTTAGGGTGGGATTCTGCTCTCTCTCCGAGGTCCATTTGTCTCCTAGCCTGCTTCCAACATTAATCACCTCCTTCACTACCTTGACTGGAAATTTTCTATGCAAGTTGGCAGGGAATCGAAAATTAAAGTCAAAGGGCTCCCTAGGAGTCTCCTATTTCTCCCAAATCACAAGTTTGACATTAAAGCTTGCTGGGCAGTCATCTCGACTTGGTGGGATAGACGTGGTTGGCACCACTACTATCTTGGTATTCAATCCTCACTTTGCTTGCTCCACCATATGTTGTCTCTTCCTCTTAAGCTTCGCTTTTCTTCTAGCAAAGGTGTCTACCTGCTACTACTGTTGTTCTTTTGGGCATGGGGAAGGAGGCTGTGGGACAAGTTTTTCTTTTGTAAGGTCCCATGTCAAAGCTTGTGCTAGCCTCTTCTCCTTGCTGGTATTCTTGTTCTACCCCCTTAGCAAACCCTAGTGCATCGACTTCTTGTGGGGTCAAGCCTGCTTTGCAATAGATAGTTTCATTGCTCTTCAAGGCCAACTTGAAGGCTGACACCCATGAGTTGCCATGGCATCTGTAGGTCTACTCTCACGGCACTATGTGTAATCCCTAGCTTCTTCTTTAGGGAGTTAATAGCCTCCCCTTCCTTCGTTTGAGTGACATCCAATAGTGTGTTCAAGAAGGCATGCTACTTGACTTCAAAACTCACTTGGACAGCCTCTACCCTACTCTTAGCTAGCACTTTTTCCTTTTCCACCTGAGCCAGATGCCACACCAAAGCTTTGACTCTTCTCACATTATGGTTTGCCCCATCCTTTGCTCTCTTCTTCATTTCCTCAAGGATTTCTCCTTGCCTTTGAGCCAGTATCATCAACCTCTGCTCTTGATCTTCAATCTCTCTTTTTAGCCTTTGTTGCTCCTCCTACTTCGAGGTTGCCTCTTTTTTCAAATTCTCTATCTCTTCTCGATACCTATGTGCCCTTTCCTCTCTTGCCACCTCTAACTCTTCTATGGCTTTATGGTCATTTTCCATATCCCCTTATAGGTCCTAATAGAGCCCTAGGAGCTCATCATTATGGCGTCACAGGATCATTAGGGCTTGAGTCTCTTCATCCAACCTTGCCCGCCAATCAGTCTCTACTTCATCCTTGGCTTACAGCTGCTCCTTCAACTCACTTATCTCCCTTTGGCACATGGATACTTGACGAGTTTTCTCTTATTGGGATGCAGCCATGGCCTCATTTTCTACCTCTAGTTCAGCCACTACCATCCTCTTATCTTCCTTTGCCTTCTCTAGCTCTACGAGAGAAGCTCCTTGATGTATTTGTCATAGTGTGCAAGTGGAAACTCTGTCGTGGGAATGGAGGTTATGGAAGCTTCCCCCTTCTGCCTCTTGGGATCTTGCTAAGACTCGACATCTACTGCTAGTGGTCTTTTAGTTCCTGTTATGGGGGTACCCTCTCCCATTCCTTGGGCCATTTCCTCAAAGTACTGTACCCAAGCTATGAGGTTGCTAGCATCCACTTTGGCCATGGAGCTTGGTGTGGATATGATTGTGGGAGTGGTGGGCACTATGAGAGTAGGGATGGGATCGATCGACACCTTGTCCTTGTCTTCTTTCATTGTGGGTGGCATGATCTTTGGTGCTTGTGTGCTTGAGCTTGGGTTTCCTTCTCTAGACGGGGGACTCATGGCACACAGTTTGTCCTATCTACATTATTGCTCTATAGATAGACGTGTTGCCAAGAGCCATGTCTTTGTCTTCCTTCCTTTTCAACTCTTCCTCTTCTTTAGTTGCCTTCCTTTTTCTTTCCTTCTCAAATTTTCTTGATTCTTCTTTCAACCTCTCCGACTCCTCCTTTTCTTTCTTCTTCCTCTCTTCCTCTTCCTTCTTAAACTCTCTTTTAGGTTTTTATAGGTCTGGTTTTTCTATTTTCATGCTTTCCTCCTTAGCCTTCTCTTGCAAATCCTTCTTCTTTGGCTTTTTGGATTTTTGTTGGCTACTTTGCATTTCTCGTTCTCCTTCCTCATCATCACTCACCATCCTTTCACTGTAGTGTGGCTGATATTCTTTGGTGAGGAGGTGACCTCTCTGGTGTTTCTCCGACTCCTTCTTAACCCTATCCTTCCCCCAATGCTTCTCTTATTATAGCTATCAAAACCCTACCTAATCCGATGGTACAGGCCTTTGAGGATGACACTTTTCTTTTTGCCTTGGTAGTAGGGGACTCTCCTCATGTGGGTCTTCCTTCTATTGCTAGTGCTTTTGCTGAAGACTCAATGGTCTTCCACACAAAGCCATTTAGGTTCACTTCATCAAGGGATCTTGTTGCAATGCTCTCCAATATAGGCACACTGATTTGGCTCATTATTGAGTTGTACCTATGGCTAGAGAACAGTGTGTGTATCATTTTGGCTTGGAGCTGGATTTCAAGGTCGGGGATGTTTGCTAAGCTAATGCCATCGTTTGTGTGGACCATCACCTTATCCATTCCTAACATGGCATACACATCTCTCTTCAACCACCTTTCCACCTTATTGTCTAGGCTCAATGTGAAGGATGATTTTTGATGCTGAGAAGTGCTTAAAAATAGCCAAAAATTCTGAATTTTAGGGAAAAAATAGACTTCGTCAAAGGCGGCAGTTGCAATCAGTAAGATTTTAAGCGGCAATGCCCGAAAGTGCTTAAAAGATCCACTGGACGAAAGTTAGTGAACTTTCATAATTTTTTAGCGTGTCAAACAAGACCCTGGGAGATGCCTGGCAGTGGAGGACTTCAAGACGGATGCCCAAAAATTTCTAGATCGCAAATCGGACACTGGACGATGGAGAGGGAGTGCCCGGAGGCCAAGACCCAAAAGGCCAAGTGGGAATAGACTTTAGGGGGGCCAAAGGTCATGCCTTTTGGGAGCCCCAAAAAATCAAAATCGTGAGGGGGGGGGAGGCGTCCATTTTTTTCGGGCGCAGTTTGAGAAGGAAGGTACCCACCCTATATGTCAGAAAGTACCACGACTTTGACCTAGCAAGTTCTCTTTGCGAAGTTAAACCAGACGTAAAGCTCCTACAATTGATTAAACTTTATATAGAAGTACGCAAGGAATTCAAAAAAATCCTGTGTATAAGATATATTGTAGAACCTTTGGGCATAGCTAGAGTGGAAGTGTATTAGGTAAAGGCTAACTACCACGACTTTGACCTAGCAAGTTGTCTTTGCGAAGTTAAACCAAACTAAATCTCCTACAATTGATTAAACTTTCTCCAGGAGTACGCAAGGAATTCAAGAAAATTCTGCGTATAGGGTATATTGTAGAACCTTTGGGCATAGCTAGAGTGGGAGAGGATTGGTTCCATCATGCTGAAAAGCATTGCCCTAGGGTTCCAACGTATGTGGATGGAATATTAGTGGAGCACGCTATAGTGGACACTGGATCCTTTGTCAATATCATGAGTTTAGATTTGATGGAGAGGTTAGGTCTAGAGATACAAAAAGACGGCTCCACAATTTTTAGGATGGTTGATGATAGTCTAAGATAACCGGAAGGTTGCATTACTAAAGTCCATGTTACAGTTGCGAGCATGGAATGCTATCTGGGCTTTAGGGTAATAAGGTTTGTAGGACATCCTAGCTATTGAGTTTTGCTAGGCAGGCCATGGATTCTACGGACAGACTGTTAAGTCGATACACCCGTTGGACAAGTGATTCTAGGTCGAGGTGCCCATCGTGTAATAGTGGATGCTTACCCTGAGTCTCCTCAGAGTGAGAAAGCTCCATTATCCTCTATTGAACTAGAAACAGTAGATGATCCATCTAGTAGTGAGATGTCATCGAGTGATGGATCTAAAGAAGGGTCTACTACAAAGGATATTTATCAGATAACCTTGAATGAGCCGATAGAGCTTGAAAATCAAATAAGAGATGCGGACGTTATTGAGTTGGACCTTGGCACGCCTAATGATTCGCGGCCAATCAAATTGGGTTCCATGCTCAGTTTGGAAGAGAGAGAGGACTATGTGTCCCTGATTTAGGAGTTCCGCGGCATTTTTGCTTGGAGCTATGACGAACTTAGGGGTATTCCTCCCAGTCAGGCTATGTATACCATTTCTGTAAAGGAAGGTACCCGCCTTGTATGTTAGAAAGTAAGGTGCATGCCTTTTGAACTAGGGGATTGGTTGTTTGAAGAGCTTCAGAAGTTGCGGAAGGCGGGATTGATCTTCCGAGTTCAGCATACTAAATGGTGTTTGCTAGTTGTGATTAGAAAGAAGAAGAATAATCAAATCCATCTTTGTGTAGACTTTAGAGAGCTAAATAAATAGACTATTAAAGATTACTACCCATTGTCGTTTATTGAACAAATTTTGGATCAATTGGTGGGTAGGGAAATATATTCATTCATGGATTGCTTTGCAGGGTATAACCAAATGGTGATTGTTGAGCAAGACAAGTTGAAAACAACATCTATCATTGTCTTCGGTACCTTTGCGTACCATGTGATGGCATTTGCGTTATGTAATGCACCTGGTTCATGGCAAAGAATAGCTGACAAGACCTTTGGTGACATCTTGCCAGAGGAGTTGAAAGTATTCATTGATGACTTGGGGGCAGCCACCGTAAGAGAAAGGCAGTTGATTATTTTGCAGAAGTGTTTTGCAGACAATTTTGCATAGCTCTTAACCCACAGAAGTGCATCTTTGGAGTCCCTTATGGGCTATTGTTAGGCCATGTGGTCAGTTCGGTAGGGATTGCGAATGATCGTGAAAAAATCAAAGTCATAGTCGCCATGAGTCCGCCACATACTTCAAAGGAAGTGCAATGCTTTCTGTCATCAGTAGGGTATTATCGGAGGTTTATCAATGCCCTAGCAGAAAGAACGTTGCCATTGATGAACCTATTGTCCTTTAACTATTAGTTTGCATGGAATGATGCTTGCAAAGTACCTTTTGACAATGTGAAATAGGAGCTTGCTAAAGCACCTATTTTAAAAGCACCAAAAGGGGTGAAATATTCTATACATTTTCAACAGCAACCATGTATAGTATTAGTTGTTGCTTATCCCAAATTTGGGAGGAGAAGTAGTACCATCCGATAGCTTTTGCTAGTCTAAAGTTGGGCATATCGAAAATTAGCTACACCTATATGGAGAAGTTGTGCCTTGAGATGGTATTTGCGACCAAAAAGTTCAGGCACTACATTCTTTATGAGAAGGTGGTTTTTTATACGAAGACAGAAGGGCTTCGATTATTGTTGAATAAGTTATAGCCGCATGATTGTTTAGCAAAGTGGTTAATCACTTTGTAGGAATTTGATTACGAGATTAAGAGTAAGCCACCGAAGCTTCAAGGCATTGTAGAGTGTCTTGTGGATTTCAGAGAGCCAAAAGAGGTCTCGACTGAAGGAAGTGACATGGAAACTTTGTTCAAGATTGATACGGCGACTATTCCCTCTTGGTATGCTGCTATAACGCACTATCTTTCTACGGGAGAGACTGGAGCTACTTTATCAAAATTGGAGAAGAGAAAAATCAAAGAGTAGGCATTGAAATTTTCCTTGATCGCACGAACACTATATCAACACGGTGTTGATGATATCTATCGCTGATGTGTGATGCCTGACGAGGTTCCATTTATATTGGAAGAGTGCCATGACTCCGCTTGTGGAGGGCACTTTGCTGGGTGGTTGACGGCATAGAAGGCTTTAAGAGCTAGGTATTGGTGGCCATCCATTTTCCAGGATTCATTTGACTATGTCAAGAGATGTGATACATGTCAAAGACATGACAATAGAGAGAATAGGAAGCGTCCACTTACGCCTATCATGGCTACCCTTCCATGTGAGAAGTGGGGCATCAATTTTGTGGGACCTATTACCCCGTCGTCTACTACTCAAAAAAGATACATTATAGTAGCAACTAATTACTTTACAAAGTGGTCAAAAGCAAGGGCGATGAGACACGATAATGAAAAAGAGAGTGCCAGTTTCCTACTTGAGCAGATCATCTACCGTTTTGGTCCACCAAAGGAAATAGTATCAGACCGTGGAACCCATTTTTTGAACAAGGCGATTAAAATCCTGGCTGAAGCATGAAAAATTAAGCATAACAAGATGACCCCCTATAATCTGCAAGCAAATGGACAAGTTGAAAGTACCTAGTGCATAGATCGGATGCTATATGCGTGCGTAGCGAGCACCGAAAGGTCTCCAAGAACAAAAGAACTCTACTTTTGCACAAAAAATAAGAGAGAAGACTTGCACGACATGAAGCAAAAGACCAATTGGGTACAATCTCCCCCCATGCCTTATGTGAGCGCTCCACAAAGCGTGTATTTGATATATTATTCATCTCCAAGCTCAAAAAAATAGCCCAATTTACAATTAGCACGCTTTAGCTTTTGTGTTTGCTTTTGTCCCACTAAAGATTTAAAGCTATTGGGTACCCAAAGAGTCGGGTTGTGCCAAAATACAATGTCCAATAACAAATATTTAAATCATGCGCCCATGCACATACAAAATAATAAATATATCAGGTGCTTCAATAAATAAGCACGTCAAAACAAATATTGGAACCATGCCTAAAATGTGCGCCCATCAAAAATGATAATTTCTTCTAAATAACTTGAATACACGCTATCGCCCAGTGCTTCCCAACACCACCGCTGCCTGCTCTACACATCAACTGAAGCATTCACAATTGTTAGAAAATAATAAAATTAAATCGACAAAAGTGAATACCTAGCAGTCTTCAACTACAAAATAAATAAATTGGTTAGAATTCAATCCTAACCTTAATTTATTATGAGTGTGCACTTTAAACTCATAAACGTCTATTAATTTAAATATGTATTTTGTGGAATCACCCGCTATGGAATCACCCACTTACACATTAAATTAACAAGACGCTCGAAAAGGACAGGTGTCCCCATCGACTTTTCACACAAGGAATCCACCTTGTGTATGAGCCCCGGAAACAAATATAATTTTACGGAATCCATCGCAAAACCTCATGGAATCCACCGTGGAATATGCCTCCTGGCATCATACCCCCGTGTTTATGAGCTTAGAGTGCGCACTCGTAATAAATTAAGGTTAGGATTGAAATCTAACCAATTTATTTATTTTGTAGCTGAAGACTGCTAGGTATTCACTTTTGTCGGTTTAATTTTATTATTTTCTAACAATTGTGAATGCTTCAGTTGATGTGTAGAGCACGTAGTAGTGGCGTTGGGAAGCACTAGTAGGCGATAGCGTGTATTCAAGTTATTTAGAAGAAATTATCATTTAGGCGTGGCGCCAATATTTATTTTGACTCGCTTATTTATTAAAGCGTCTGATATATATTTATTATTTTGTATGTGCATGGGTGTACGATTTAAATATTTGTTATTGGATATTGTATTTGGGCATAGCCCAACTCTTTGGGCTCCTAATAGCTTTAAATCTTTAGTGGAACAAAAGCAAACACAACGTGCTAATTGTACATTGGGCTATTTTTTTGAGCTTGGAGATTAATAATGTATCAAATACATGCTTTGTGGAGCGCTCACACAAGGCATGGGGGAAGATTGTACCCAATTGGTTCACTAGTGCACAAATCGGATGCTGTATGCGTGCGTAGCGAGCGCCGGAAGGTCCCCAAGAACAAAAGAACTCTACTTTTGCACAAAAAACAAGAGAGAAAACTTGCACGACATGAAGCAAAAGACCAATTGGGTATAATCTCCCCCCATGCCTTGTGTGAGTGCTCCACAAAGCATGTATTTGATATATTATTTATCTCTAAGCTCAAAAAATAGCCCAATTTACAATTAGTACGCTTTTGCTTTTGCATTTGCTTTTGTCCCACTAAAGATTTAAAGCTATTGGGCGCCCAAAGAGTTGGGTTGTGCCCAAATACAATGTCCAATAACAAATATTTAAATTGTGCGCCTATGCACATACAAAATAATAAATAAATGTCAGGCGCTTCAATAAATAAGCGCGTCAAAATAAATATTGACACCACGCCTAAGATACGCACCCATCAAAAATGATAATTTCTTCTAAATAACTTGAATACATGCTATCGCCCAGTGCTTCCCAACGCCACCGATGCCTACTCTACACATCAATTGAAGCATTCACAATTGTTAGAAAATAATAAAATTAAATCGAAAAAAAGTGAATACCTAGCAGTCTTCAGCTACAAAATAAATAAATTGGTTATAACTCAATCCTAACCTTAATTTATTACGAGTGCGCACTCTAAACTCATAAACATCTATTAATTTAAATATGTATTTTGCGGAATCACCCACTATGGAATCACCCACTTGCACATTAAATTAACAAGATGCCCGAAAAGGACACGCGTCCCCATCGACTTTTCGCACAAGGAATCCACCTTGTATATGAGCCCCAACAATAAATATAATTTTACAGAATCCATCGCAAAACCTCACGGAATCCACCATGGAATATGCCTCCTGGTATCATACCCCAACATGTTGACCTCCGCATAAAAATCTCCAAGTAAGCTAGACATAAACTTGCGTTTATGGGTTACCTCAAGTACATCTTCAAGCATTCGTAGTTGCAATAAAGCATTCCAAAAACTCTCGGTATATTGTGAAATAGGCTCACGATCCCTTTATTGCAGAAGATCCCTTTGTTTGATTGCTTTTTCGTGGAATTGGGGTGGAAGGAAATTGTGCAAAAATTTCTTTTGGAAAGTCTCCCAAGTAGTAGGACAATCAATGCTCTTGCGAACAACAGTCCACCATAGAGATGCTCTGTCCACTAGATGATTAGTGACACACTTAATTTTGTCTTTCTCAGCATATTGTTCTTCATGGAAATAATCATCATATTGATGACTGATAAAAGCAAGTACAGTCTTTCCATTGCGTGACCCATTGAAAGTACGGAATTTGAAATTTCTTTTACTTATCTTTGTTTCTTTCTGAATAGATTGCGCTTCAAGTGTTGCATCGATCGTACATTGTATAAGATCTTTAGATTGCGGTTCATCTTGTTCGGCGGTAGATCGTTGCAGATTGGCCAATTGGGCTTGCAAAGTTTGACGTTCTCTTCCTTCCTCTTGAAGCTAAATTATGATCAAATCCAGTTTTTGCTCCATCGTTGGTTCGAGTAGGTCACCTTTAGCCATAAAATAGGCATTGTTTTTTACCTACTAGGCGACCGTTCTAGGAGTTCATGTTAATTGTGAGGCAGTTAGAGAAACCTACTAAAATAATGATGGAAAGATGCAAAACCATAAATATCTGAAAGACAATATATGAATATACGGAGTTGTGTAAAAAGGGGTTCTAACCCCTATAAAAATAGAAAAGGAAAGAAAGAAAAATCCTTGAGTTGTTGTTTATTGCCTTGCGAAGGCCTAGTAGGTGTCAAGATTGTGGGAGAGAAGGAAGGAGTCTCACTTGTAGCTTTCTTGCTTGCACAATGGGGGAATACACACAAAGGTGGAGGCTGAAAACAGTTTTCCTCTTCTTAGTTGTGTAAGCCAAAAAGAACTCAAGTACATAGAAATAGAAGAACCCTATATATGGGTCTCAAACCAAACTCAACTAACTAAAGTGGCATACTAACTGAGCCACGAACTAGAGTAGATAAGGATAGCTGTCATCTAGCTATTATTCATGGGTGGTGTACCAACCACATCTGCAACTGACAAGTCGGTGACATAAATGCACAACGGTCACCCTAGCATATCATGAGTGGAGCTCGATATCTCAACACTCCCCCTCGAGCTCAATCCCAATTCGTGCATACCAAGTAGGTCTCTGAACTTGCGCAGCTTCTCTGCGCCCAATGCCTTCGTGAATATGTCAGCTACCTGATCCTCTGTGCTGACATAAACTAGATCAATAAGACCTAGTAAAACCCTCTCCTGCACATAGTGACTCTAGCATGATAGACTGGGTTATTTGCCAAGTGTATACTACTCATGTTGTCACAATAAATGACAACTGGCCCATCTGTAGACTGATGCATATCATAAAGTAGCTTATGCAACCAAGCTACCTCACATGCAGCCATTGCTGCGCCCCTGTACTCAGCCTTTGTGCTCGACAAGGCAATTGTAGGATGTTTCTTGCTGCTCCAAGTGACAGCAGCACTCCCAAAAGAGAACACATATCCACTGGTAGATCATCTATCAGAAATACTACCAGTCCAATCAGCATCAGTGTATCCATATAACTGTATCTGAACCCCAGTCTCATAAAGTAGCCCATACTGCAATGTGGACTTCACATACCTGAGTATGCGTCTAGCCGCATCCAAATGCGGTTTCCTTGGAGCATGCATAAACTGACTTACCAATCCAACAGCATAGCTCAAATCTGGCCTGGTAATAGTCATATAAATCAAACTTCCTACTATGCGCCTGTACATAGTAGGGTTTTCCAGAAGCTCACCTGCATCTGCGCTCAGCTTCACATTCTGCTCCAAAGGAACTGAAATAGGCTTACAGCCTGTCATCCTATATTTGGACAGCATGTCGAATCCATACTGCCTCTGCAAGAGACGTATCCCACTTGGTGATCTAACCATCTCAATGCCCAAGAAATAACGCAGCTCTCCCAAATCCTTCATCTCAAACTTCTGCTTCAATAGCATTTTCACATGAAGGATATCTTCATCACTGTCACCTGTCATAATCAAATCATAAACATAAATGACAAGTAGCATAATACCTTTCTCTGTTTTTCTCACATAAAGTGAGAAATCTGCCTTGGAAATTTGAAAGCCAATAGTGACAAGATACTGTCCTATCTTGTCAGACCATGCTCTAGGTGCTTGCTTCAAGCCATACAAGGCTTTCTTCAACCTACAAACAAACTCAGGATGAACAGCATGCACATAACCTGGTGGTTGCTCCATATATACCTCTTCTTGCAAATCACCATGCAAGAAGGCATTCTTTACATTCATCTGATGTAAAGACCATTCCTTTGATGCAGCCATAGCAATGATTGCTCTTACGGTTGCCATCCTTGCAACCGGACTGAATGTTTCTTCATAATCAATGCCATATGTTTGTGCATGCCCCTTGACTACTAATCTTGCCTTGTATCTATTCACAAAACCATCTGCATTGTGCTTCACCTTATAAACCCACTTACAACCAATTGCATTCTTATCCTTAGGCAAAGGTACCAATTCCCATGTAGCATTTGCTTCCAAAGCATCCATTTCTTCATCCATGGCTTTCTCCCATTTTTCTTTTCCCATGGCTTGCTCAAAAGAAGTGGGTTCTGGTTCCTGTATCACTTTGACCATATATGCATAGTGAATGGCTGTAAATCCATCATATTTCAGCCTATCCACAGGATACCTAGCTCTAGTAGACCTGCGCAAAGTAGGTTCACTCCCAGGTGCTCTCAAAACATTCCTTGTCTTCCTTACCCCAGGTGTAACAATAGAAAGAATACCCAACTCATCATCAATGCTCTGTTCTGAGCCAGTGGATTCACCATCCACATAAGAATGACCTGCATTCACATCAAACATGGGCTGATCTACCTTCTCTTTTCCTTTTCGTGATGCATACATACCACTATCTGCATTGCTTTGAGAAGATTCTCCTGATCTCAATCTTCCTGTCCATGGTGAAGAATGTGAACCACTGCTAGAGGACGCTCCAGGTCCACTAATATCTTGTGACTGCTGCTGTGAATTCTGTGCAGCATTACCATTTTGTGCATCTACATTATCAATCACATTTACTGGTTTATTCCAGCTACTCATCTCATCAAAAACAACATCTCTGCTCACTGTAAACTTATGAGTAGAAGGGTTATAGTATCTATACCCTTTTTGCTGCAGAGAATAACCAATAAAGATGCACTTCTCAGCTTTTGGATCCAACTTGGATCTCAACTCATCTGGCACATGAACATAGGCAATGCAACCAAAAATTTTCAAATGAGAAATATCTGGTTTCCTACCAGTATACCTCTCCTCTGGAGTCATGCCATATATTGCTGCAGTGGGAGTCCTGTTCATTATGTAGACTATTGTAGCAACTGCCTCAGCCTAGTAAAAATCTGGCAGGTCTTTTTCATTGAGCATGGCATGAGATACCTCTCCAATATGCCTATTTTTTCTTTCGGCAATTCTATTTTGCTGTGGGGTATGACTACATGAATATTGCTGCTTTATGCCATGCTCCTGCAAGAACCTTGCAAACTCATTTGAGAGGTACTCTCCCCCTCCATCTGACCTTAGGCATTTTATTTGCAGGCCTATTTTTTTTCAACCATAGCTTTAAGAGTTTTGAAATGCCCAAAAACTTCACTTTTCTTTTTCATAAAATACATCCAAACTTTTCTGCTATAGTCATCAATAAAAGTGACAAAATAATGACAGCCTCCAATAGATGCAGCTTTAGTAGTCCACACATCATAGTGGATTAATTCCAATGGCTTCTTACTCTCTTGAACATGTCTAGGAAATGGTTTTCTTGCCTGTTTTCCAAATTGACAGGCTTCACATACCTTATGCATTTCTGCAACCGTGAATTTAGGCAATCCTGCAACAATATTTTGGGCTTGCATTGATTTAAGTCGATGTACATTAACATGACCAATGCGTTTATGCCAGATATCAATATCTACAACTACACCGGTCCCATGTGCAAACATTGCTGCACTCAATTCAGGCATGTCTGCATGCAACGTAAACATTCTGCCCTTCTTCTTTCCTTTTGCTATCAAGTGACCTTTATTTTTCATATCCTCAACAAAGCATCCATGAGAATTAAATCTGACCTGCAAGCCCTGCTCAACCATTTGACCAACAGAAACTAGATTCTTGGTGATATTCGAGACATGAAATACATTTGACAGGTATTTCTTTTTCCCATCCTGCATAGACAAATGAATTTTTCCAATCTGCACAATAGGATGTGCAGTGTCATCACCAGTCTCCACAAATCCTGGGTTTCCATTTTCCTTGCATCCTACATCCATTCTACATGACGTGTCATGTGGTTTGATGCACCTGAGTCAACATACCACACATCGTTGCTTTCTTCTGCACTTGTCACAGAATTGGTCATGTGCTGCACCATAAACAAATGCTCATTTCTGTCAAAATCACCCTGTCTACTAGAAGATGCATAATTTCCTTGTTGCAATTTTCCATTCATGATGTCATTCTGCTTTTTATAGCAGTCTTTAGCCATATGACCCATTTTAGCACAATAGTAGCATTCAACATTGTTGTTTGCATTTTGGCCTCTTTGCCATCCACCATGACCTCTTTGGCTCCCCCTACCTCTAGAGTTACCACGTCCTCCTCCATAGGGCTGGTTTTCTTGAGTTTGCTGCATATTTTGATTTCTACCACGGCCTCCAGATCGGCCTCCTCTATCTCTGCCTCTACCTTTTCCAGTATTTGAGTAGAAGACAACTTCTTTTGAAGTTCCTCCTGAAGAAGATACACCACCATTTCTCTGCTCCTCAGAAATTAGAAGAGCAATCAACTCCTCAAAATCAGGAAATCTTTCACGGACGGAAATGGATGTTTGGAACTGTGCATAATCCTTTCCTAGACCATTCAAGGTCACAGAAACTAAATCATCATCTTCCACTGACAACCCAATGGAAGAAAGTGCATCTGCAATCTTCTTCACCTTCATGTGGTAGTCATTGATGCTCATACTTTCTCTTTGCACATTGTGCAACTCTTGCTTGAGCTGCATTTTCCTGGCTTCCTTATTTGTGCTATACATTTTTGACAAAGTATCCCATGCCTTCTTTGGCGTACTTGTATCTTGAATATGCACAATCATAGAGTCTGAAATGCTGATAGACAGCCAGTTCATAAGTTTTCTGGCTCTCTCATGCCATGCTTTAAATGCCTGCATTTGCTGTTGATTGGGAATATCAGGAAGAACTGGTTCTTCTTCATTTCCTGCAACGAATTCCCAATATCCTTTTCCCATAAGGAAATTCGTCATTCTGAACTTCCATGCTTAGAAGTTGTTCTTTCAAGATTTTCAGTGACAATCTGTGAAAGAGAATCAGACGCCATTACAGAACACTGCAAAAAATTCTGTCACTTCAAAGAACACAACTTCAGCCTCACAAGGGCAAATCTGCAAAACTGAGGAAAGTGGTATTTGACCACACAGTCACTTCCTAGTGATGATTTTGCATCAACAGGCAACAAGGATGATTCTGTAACTCCCAATGTCTCTGCGCACAGCCATACGATGCAATTTCTATAGTAACTTTTCCCCGACCTGTAGAACAGTGGTCGCACAGCATAAAATAGGGCCTTTTCCTGAGTGCGTGTAGAAAACTTCCGCCTCCAAAACAGGCCCCGAAATGGCCTCAAATCAAAAAAATATAGCAACCAAGGGCTAAGGCCCTTGCCCGCAGCATATACTGCCCTCTTGCTACACCGCGAAGGACGTCTCAATTTGAGACAATGCACTCTTGCACTTTCCGGCTGTGCTACCTGCAGAGACTTGCTCCCAAAACAAAAAAATGAAAGCAACACTGGTCCTCTTACCAGAACACCGCGAACTTAGTTTGCTTTCTTGAGCTCCTTACTATGAACAAGGCTCTGATACCATGTCAAGATTGTGGGAGAGAAGGAAGGAGTCTCACTTGTAGCTTGCTTGCTTGCACAATGGGGGAATACACACAAAGGTGGAGGCTGAAAACAATTTTCCTCTTCTTAGTTGTGTAAGCCAAAAAGAACTCAAGTACATAGAAATAGAAGAACCTATATATGGGTCTCAAACCAAACTCAACTAACTAAGGTGGCATACTAACTGAGCCACGAACTAGAGTAGATAAGGATAGCTGTCATCTAGCTATTATTCATGGGTGGTGTACCAATCGCATCTGCAACTGACAAGTCGGTGACATAAATGCACAACAGTCACCCTGGCATATCACGAGTGGAGCTCGATATCTCAACAGTAAGTTCCTAGGGACGAGACAAGACCCGGGGCAGATGCCTTGTCTCCCGAGGGGTGGCCTCTAGCTGAAAAACAAAGAATACAATAAGGTTGGAGCGAAAATAAAAGTGAGCGTTAGAAAAGGATTCAGTGTCGCATTGCGAGGGCTTGGTAGGTTCTTGGGTACCGAGGCAGGACTTGAGGCCCGATGCCTTATTCTCCTTGGGTTACTACGCTCAGCTCCCTCCTTTTTACACACCCGAATATGGAAAATAAGAGGCTAAAAGACCCAATATTCTAAAATATAATATTTCTTGATCAAGCTACAGGAGTTATCGCCTAGTAGAAGCTCCTAGTTGAGTTGTCCTTGTTAGAATATCAAGCTCTTTCATGTGTGTTTGACCGATATGAGCTGGACACAACTAGTCTGGCTAGATCAGTTAGGTACATTAAATAAGTCGGTTCTACTTATGGTGTGAATGGTCTTTATGACCTTAGGTTGTATATGCACTAAAGTGTGTGTTGAATAAATAATGAGGAGAATGAGAGAGGAAGCATGTTGCTTCACTCTGTGTGTTGCTCTCTATGTGCATCCCTGAAAGCTAACATGGTATTAGAGCCTCATCCATGAGGCTGTGGGAGAATGCCCATGACCACTTGCAGTGCAGAGAAGATGAAGTAAGGAATGAAGAAGAAGCTGGACACTTGCAAATGAAGCCATAGTCAAAGGGAAGATATGTATCAATGTCTGTATGCATACGACTGACAGGAGGTCATCAAGGCTTGAAGGAAGGGTTGAAGAGCTTGATTTGAATCATGCTATGGAGTAGATTATGACCAGCATTGTAAGCAACAAATAGTAGAAAATATATCTGAAAATCAGTGCCTGAAAAATAGCATGAACTATCTGAAAATCTGCGCCTGTTTTGATGGTCAACGTGATGAAGCATTCACCTATATGCTTGACATCAATGGTGGCATTTCACTTGGTGGTTGAAGTATAGTGAGCACTGATTAGTGCTTGGCATCTCCCATACTAGAAGCAGCAGTAAAAATGTGAGTATATTCAGTGTGCAGGCCACATGACTCCCAGGAAAATGCACATGATATATGGACAAATTGGTAGCACCATACCTCCTTAAGACAATACACAAAGGGCATGTTGGTTGAAGACTATGCAATAAGTCAGTGCTATGGGCAGCATTAGCAGCTCCATGTTCAGCCTACATATAGACATGGACTATATGTAAGGTTGAGACAGATCTGTCATATACTAGCAGACAATTCTTGTCATTAAATAGTAGAGTTGGCATGCCTTATATTCATCATGGCGGGAATGAAATGCCTTTGAAGAGTTAAACTCTCAGATTTGTAGAGAGTTAACTGGCTGAAAACAGTTTTTAATCTTATGACAGTTTGCATTTCGAAGTTGAGAGCCTATAGATGCTTACTTGGTCACAGTAAATGCTAGGTGGGTCTTCATAAATGCAAAGTACTTGTGAAGTTGGAGATTGTTGATTCAGATAACTTCTTGGGACGTGGCAAAGGATCGAGAGCTAGTGGTAGTACATTGAAAGACATTGCACTCGGCCACTACTTGGCTAGGATTGACCCTGATTCCTTTTTAGTACTTCATAGTAGTTTCTCGAAGGATGCAACATGGCCCATACTTTGTGTTAAAGCTCTTACAAGGCTTCTAGGTTTCTCAGGATTACAATATAATGCCCACAAAGTAATGTTTTTGGAAAAGACTGCAACAATTAGGATTTTTGGCTACTGTCTAGGTTACTCTGCTTCTAGAGCATGATACTTTTTGGCGTTCACATCCTACACCTTGGCTGCAAACCGAACTGATGTAAAATCTATAGCTGGCTACAAGAGAAGAAAATTTCTACGTTATAGAGGAAACACTCCTGAGGAGGAAGAGAATGTGAGAGTTTTGGAAAGCTAGCTTTGTATATATTCTTTCTTATATATAAAAGTGTGACTGCTCATGTGTCATTGCCGTCTTTTATCTGCATTCTTTGAAGTTGTCGTCGAAAAAACCAATTGAATAGCTCCTCCAAAGCATTGCTTTTTGTAACTCCTCCCCCATGCCTTGTGCTTCGAAAATAACTTGTGTGTGCTTGATAGTGGGATTTTTCCATGCCTTGGTTACTATAAGTTGCTAAGGGGCCATGCTCCTCTGTTGAGATATCGAGCTCCACTCGTGATACGCCAGGGTGACCGTTGTGTATTTATGTCACCGACTTGTCAGTTGTTGCAGACGCGGTTGGTACACCGCCCATGAATAATAGCTACATGATAGCTATCCTTATCTACTCTAGTTCGTGGCTCAGTTAGTATGCCACCTTAGTTAGTTGAGTTTGGTTTGAGACCCATATATAGGGTTCTTCTATTTCTTTGTATTAGAGTTCTTTTGGCTTACACAACTAAGAAGAGGAAAACTGTTTTCAGCCTCCACCCTTGTGTGTCTTCCCCCATTGTGCAAGCAAGAAAGCTACAAGTGAGACTCCTTCCTTCTCTCCCACAATCTTGACATGGTATCAGAGCCTTGTTCGTGGTAAGGAGCTCAAGAAAGCAAACCAAGCTCGCGGTGTTCTGGTAAGAGGAGCAGTGTTGCCTTCATTTTCTGTTTTGGGAGCAGATCTCTGCAGGTAGCACAGCTGGAAATTGCAAGAGTGCATTGTCTCAGGTTGAGACGCCCTTCGCGGTGAAGCAAGAGGGCAGTATATGCTGCGGGATAGAGCTTTAGCTCTTGGCGACCCTGTTTTTTTGATTTGAGGCCATTTCGGGGCCTGTTTTGAAGGCGGAAGTTTTCTGCACGCACTCAGGAAAAGGCCCTGTTTTATGCTGTGCGACCACTGTTCTACAGGTCGGTGAAAAGTTACTGTAGAAATTGCATCGTATGCTTATGTGCAGAGACATTGGGAGTTACAGAATCATCCTTGGTTCCAGTTTATGCAAAATCGTCACTAGGGAGTGACTGTGTGGTCAAATACCACTTTCGCCAGTTTTGCAGATTTGCCCTTGTGAGGGTGAAGCTGTGTTTTTTGCAGTGACAGAATTTTTTGCAGTATTCTGTAATGGCGTCTGATTCTCTTTCACAGATTGTCACTGAAAAGCTTGACAAAAACAACTTCCAGGCATGGAAGTTTAGAATGACGAATTTCCTTATGGGAAAAGGATATTGGGAATTTGTTGCAGGAAATGAAGAAGAACCAGTTCTTCCTGATGTTCCCAATCAACAGCAAATGCAGGCATTCAAAGCATGGCATGAGAGAGCCAGGAAAGTTATGTACTGGCTGTCTATCAGTATTTCAGACTCTATGATTGTGCATATTCAGGATGCAAGTACGCCAAAGGAGGCATGGGATACTTTGTCAAAAATGTATAGCACAAATACGCAAGCCAGGAAAATGCAGCTCAAGCAAGAGTTGCATAATGTGCAAAGAGAAAATATGAGCATCAATGACTACCACATGAAGGTGAAGAAGATTGCAGATGCACTTGCTTCCATTGGATCGCCAGTGGAAGATGATGATTTAGTTTCTGTGACCTTGAATGGTCTAGGAAAGGATTATGCACAGTTTCGGACATCCATTTCAGTTCGTGAAAGATTTCCTGATTTTGAGGAGTTGATTGCTCTTCTAATTTCTGAGGAGCAGAGAAATGGTGGTGCATCTTCTTCAGGAGGAACTTCAAAGGAAGCTGTCTTCTACTCAAATGCTGGAAGAGGTAGAGGCAGAGGTAGAGGAGGCCAATTTGGAGGCCGTGGTAGAAATCAGAATATGCAGAAAACTCAAGAAAACCAGTCCTATGGAGGAGGACGTGGTAACTCTAGAGGCAGGGGGAGCCAAAGAGGTCGTGGTGGATGGCAAAGAGGCCAAAATGCAAACAGTAATGTTGAATGCTACTACTGTGGTAAAATGGGTCATATGGCTAAAGACTGCTATAAAAAGCAGAAAGACATCATGAATGGAAAACTGCAACAAGGGAATTATGCATCTTCTAGTAGACAGGGTGATGACAGAAATGAGCACTTGTTTATGGTGCAGCACATGAACAATTCTGTGACAAGTGCAGAAGAAAGCAATGATGTATGGTATGTTGACTCAGGTACATCAAACCACATGACAGGTCATGCAGAATGGATGGAGGATGCAAGGAAAATGGAAAAACCAGGATTTGTGGAGACTGGTGATGATACTGCACATCCTATTGTGCAGATTGGAAAAATTCCTTTGTCTATGCAGGATGGGAAAAAGAAATACCTGTCCGATGTATTTCATGTCCCGAATATCACCAAGAATCTGGTTTCTGTTGGTCAAATGGTTGAGCAGGGCTTGCAGGTCAGATTTAATCCTCATGGATGCTTTGTTGAGGATATGAAAAATAAAGGTCGCTTGATAGCAAAAGGAAAGAAGAAGGGCAGAATGTTTACATTGGATGCAGACATGTCTGAATTGAGTGCAGCAATGTTTGCACATGGGACCGGTGTAGTTGCAGATATTGATATCTGGCATAAACGCATTGGTCATGTTAATGTACAGCGACTTAAATCAATGCAGGCCCAAAATATTGTTGCAGGTTTGCCAAAATTCAAGGTTGCAGAAATGCATAAGGTATGTGAAGCCTGTCAGTTTGGAAAACAGGCAAGGAAACCATTTCCTAAACATGTTCAAGAGAGTAAGAAGCCATTGGAATTAATCCACTCTGATGTGTGGACTACTAAAGCTGCATCTCTTGGAGGCTGTCATTATTTTGTCAGTTTTATTGATGACTATAGCAGAAAAGTTTGGGTATATTTTATGAAAAAGAAAAGTGAAGTTTTTGGGCATTTCAAAACTCTTAAAGCTATGGTTGAAAAAGAAACAGGGCTGCAAGTAAAATGCCTAAGGTCAGATGGAGGGGGAGAGTACCTCTCAAATGAGTTTGCAAGGTTCCTGCAGGAGCATGGCATAAAGCAGCAATATTCATGCAGTCATACCCCACAACAAAATGGAATTGCAGAAAGAAAAAACAGACATATTGGAGAGGTGTCTCGTGCCATGCTCAATGAAAAAGACCTGCCAGATTTTTATTGGGCTGAAGCAGTTGCTACAGCAGTCAACATAATGAACAGAACTCCCACTGCAGCAATACATGGAATGACTCCAGAGGAGAGGTATACTGGTAGGAAACCAGATATTTCTCATTTGAAAATTTTTTGTTGCATTGCCTATGTACATGTGCCAGATGAGTTGAGATCCAAGTTGGATCCAAAAGCTGAGAAGTGCATCTTTATTGGTTACTCTCTGCAGCAAAAAGGGTATAGATGCTATAACCCTTCTACTCGTAAGTTTACAGTGAGCAGAGATGTTGTTTTTGATGAGATGAGTAGCTGGTATAAACCAGTAAATGTGATTGATGATGTAGATGCACAAAATGGTAATGCTGCACAAAATTCACAGCAGCAGTCACAAAATATTAGTGGACCTGGAGCATCCTCTAGCAGTGGTTCACATTCTTCGCCATGGACAGGCAGATTGAGATCAGGAGAATCTTCTCAAAGCAATGCAGATAGTGGTATGCAGGTATCACGAAAAGGAAAAGAGAAGGTTGATCAGCCCATGTTTGATGTGAATGCAGGTCACTCTTATGTGGATGGTGAATCCAGTGGCTCAGAACAGAGCATTGATGATGAGTTGGGTATTCCTTCTATTGTTACACCTGGAGTAAGGAAAACCAGGGATGTTTTGAGAGCACCTGGGAGTGAACCCACTTTGCGCAGGTCTACCAGAGTTAGGTATCCTGTGGATAGGCTGAAATATGATGGATTTACAGCCATTCACTATGCATATATGGTCAAGGTGATACAGGAACCAGAACCCACTTCTTTTGAGCAAGCCATGGGAAAAGAAAAATGGGAGAAAGCCATGGATGAAGAAATGGATGCCTTGGAAGCAAATGCTACATGGGAATTGGTACCTTTGCCTAAAGGTAAAAATGCAATTGGCTGTAAGTGGGTTTATAAGGTGAAGCACAATGCTGATGGTTCTGTGAACAGATACAAGGCAAGATTAGTAGTCAAGGGGTATGCACAAACATATGGCATTGACTATGAAGAAACATTCAGTCCGGTTGCAAGGATGGCAACCGTAAGAGCAGTCATTGCTATGGCTGCATCAAAGGGATGGTCTTTACATCAGATGGATGTAAAGAATGTCTTCTTGCATGGTGATTTGCAAGAAGAGGTCTATATGGAGCAGCCACCAGGTTATGTGCATGCTGTTCATCCTGAGTTTGTTTGCAGGTTGAAGAAAGCTTTGTATGGCTTAAAGCAAGCACCTAGAGCATGGTCTGACAAGATAGGACAGTATCTTGTCACTATTGGCTTTCAGATTTCCAAGGCAGATTTCTCACTTTATGTGAGAAAAACAGAGAACGGTATTATGCTACTTGTCATTTATGTTGATGATTTGATTATGACAGGTGACAGTGATGAAGATATCCTTCATGTGAAAATGCTATTGAAGCAGAAGTTTGAGATGAAGGATTTGGGAGAGCTGCGTTATTTCTTGGGCATTGAGGTGATTAGATCACCAAGTGGGATACAGCTCTTGCAGAGGCAGTATGGATTGGACATGCTGTCCAAATATGGGATGACAGGCTGTAAGCCTATTTCAGTTCCTTTGGAACAGAATGTGAAGCTGAGCGCAGATGCAGGTGAGCTTCTGGAAGACCCTACTATGTACAGACGCATAGTAGGAAGCTTGATTTATATGACTATTACCAGGCCAGATTTGAGCTATGCTGTTGGATTGGTAAGTCAGTTTATGCAGGCTCCAAGGAAACCGCATTTGGATGCGGCTAGACGCATACTCAGGTATGTGAAGTCCACATTGCAGTATGGACTATTTTATGAGACTGGGGTTCAAATACAGTTGCATGGATACACTGATGTTGATTGGGCTGGTAGCATTTCTGATAGACGTTCTACCAGTGGATATGTGTTCTCTTTTGGGAGTGCTGCTGTCACTTGGAGCAGCAAGAAACAGCCTACAGTTGCCTTGTCGAGCACAGAGGCTGAGTACAGGGGTGCAGCAATGGCTGCATGTGAGGTAGCTTGGTTGCATAAGCTACTTTATGATATGCATCAGTCTACAGATGGGCCAGTTGTCATTTATTGTGACAACATGAGTAGTATACACTTGGCAAATAACCCAGTCTATCATGCTAGAACAAAGCACATTGAGGTGCATTATCACTATGTGCGAGAGAGGGTTTTACTAGGTCTTATTGATCTAGTTTATGTCAGCACAGAGGATCAGATAGCTGACATATTCACGAAGGCATTGGGCGCAGAGAAGCTGCGCAAGTTCAGAGACCTTCTTGGTGTGCAGGAATTGGGATTGAGCTCGAGGGGGAGTGTTGAGATATCGAGCTCCACTCGTGATACGCCAGGGTGACCGTTGTGTATTTATGTCACCGACTTGTCAGTTGTTGCAGACGCGGTTGGTACACCGCCCATGAATAATAGCTACATGATAGCTATCCTTATCTACTCTAGTTCGTGGCTCAGTTAGTATGCCACCTTAGTTAGTTGAGTTTGGTTTGAGACCCATATATAGGGTTCTTCTATTTCTTTGTATTAGAGTTCTTTTGGCTTACACAACTAAGAAGAGGAAAACTGTTTTCAGCCTCCACCCTTGTGTGTCTTCCCCCATTGTGCAAGCAAGAAAGCTACAAGTGAGACTCCTTCCTTCTCTCCCACAATCTTGACATCCTCCACAAAGTAAGGCCCATGAATATGAAGAATATGCTGCAATACAAAGTAACACTTATTTTATACCAATTAAAAAACCTGTCAAAATAAACCCATATTAAATAATTGTTACTTTACCAGATAAAAAGTGATATTTTTTTCTCCCCATGCCTCTTTTATCGCCTGAACAAGATTTGTGATTGATCTTTTGAACTCTTCCGCATAGGTATATGTTGTCCTATGTTGCCTGAGGAGTTTCAGAAAAACATCAAGGTGTATCCAAACCTCCATTCTAAGAAACGCAAGCCTCGGCGTGCTTGCAACATTTGTTGTGATCTCACATAGCTCTCTTCAAGACTCCCAAGCCACATTCACCTGCTTTCCTGAATGGTTTCCTAAGAATCGTCTAGCTTTTGAGCCTCCCATAGAGACATCGGCCAAGATATCTCTTGTTTTTCCTGAAAGTATTGGATCCTTTCTCAAGTGAACTTGGCCTCCATGAAATCCCATTTTCGATAGTAATGCCTCGCATTTATCAATACACTCATCTAATAAAGATAATGGCTTAATGGAATATGCGTAGTCAAGATGCAACCTGAGAAGCTTATCGATTATTCTAATCTCTGCATGCAAAGTACAAATATGAACATTCTTAAGAGAGATTGAAAGAATGGGATCCCAAATGTCTTCTATATTTTTAAATTTACTCAAATCTATAGAGTCTCTATTTGGGGCTCTTCTTACTGGTCGCAAACTACTCCAATCTTTGGATCCAATACTTTCCATGCAATAAATGCAAGGATATTTTGCATTTGCACCATTACATATTCCAAGCATACATTTGATAGTTTTTAAATCAGCACTCATATGCCATTCCACATTAAAATTACCAACCCCATCAACTACCAACATTTCGCCTTCACTTTGAGACTTAATGATATTTGGAATACCTGTATGGTTGAACAACCATTTCAACGTTTGATGATTTTCAATTGGTACCTGGGCTGCACCAATCCACCAAATCTCCATCTCAGATTGGATCTTATGCAATGGAGCTTGGCCCTCACCATTGCTATGGTCCAATGCCATGTTCATGAGGCAAATGCTAATTCTTTCCATCTTCTGTCCCTTTTGAATCTGTGCTTCATCCAACTTCAAGGCAAACTTTAGAACACCATAACTTTCTTCTACTATGATTTTATACATGTGAACCATTGCAATTTGCACCTTTTTTAGATCAACCCATATATTGTTAAACGCATTGTAATCAAAAATTACCTTTTTTTTGTTTTACATAGGACATAGACCTTTCGATGTGAATGTAATCTCCAAAAACATGTGGAATCTTGCGATTCATGGCAATTCTTGCAGTCGAAACTGCAAGGGCTCGGAGCAATCCAAATATAGTTACCCTATTGCGTTTAAGATTTTTAAACCATAATCCAGAGATAGCACGATAACCTTTTCGACTTATACCCATAGTATCACACATCTCTACAATTTCATTTGCTTTCACCGTCCCTTTTAAGTCCTTCACTAACTCTTTGAGAGTTGGACCTCTCAAATCCACATTTTCGGGTGACTTAAGAATCCTCAAAATATCTTTCTTATTCATGGTTTCCTTCAAAAGTTCAATTCTTTCCTCATTCTCTCGGATATTGATTCCTAATATGTTAGAGACATATTTCTTTGTAAGATTTAGTCTCCTTTTCTTTGCTCTCTCACACAAGTTGGTTATATTTTTTAATGGTCTCTTCCTCTCTCTAAATCCTACTGGAGTTTCTCTCAAGCATGCTAGCTTATCCTGCAATGACTTGTTAACATCTTTCAAAACGTCAATCTGACTTGTCAACTCTAAAATATTTGTTTGTGTAGTTTCTAGTGCTTTTTTCATTTCGTGCATTTGAGCTATATATGTGTAAGATGCAGAGTATAACCTCATACAGTAGCCAAGCATCCCATTTAACCTTCTCCAACATATCTTATATAGTCATGGACATTGAAAAAAGGAGGTGGTTTACCTATAGAAGGATCCCTAGGATAAATATTTCCGTCCACCCACAAATCTATATGCTTCATTCCGTGTGTTCGCAACCTGTTGGCTTCGATCTCATCTATCAATACTCGATGATATATACTTCTCCAAGATGTGTAAATCGGATCTAGCTGAACAGTTAGCTTGTATTTACGTGTGCTTACGCCCGTGTTATTTGAAGAGGTATTGCTAGACATTTTAGCAAATGAATCGAGCAAGAATCTCACAGTGTAGGAAGCAAGTGCAACAAAAAGAATGGCAAAAGAGAATAGTGTGTAGAAAGAAAACACGGGAGCAAACAAATGCGAATTTCGTACAAAAATCTCAAAAATACAAAATCTCTCGAGTTCCAAGATAAAAACGGCCGAAAAGGTGACCCCTGACCTGGATTAAAAGATGAGGGCAATTAATGGCCGACCTCTTCAATGAACCAAATATTCTCTCATTAATCACATCTGGACAACCAAATTTAGAGGCTTTATTCTTCCTAAACCTCAACTAATTAGCAACTTAATCACTTTCTTACAAGTGTCATTTTTGAAGCGTTTTTTGCCCTAATGCGTATGGAAAACTACCTTCTCATAAAGGATGTAGTGCCTGAATTTTTTAGTCGCAAAGACCATCGCAAGGCACAATTTCTCCATGTAGGTGTAGTTAATTTCTGATATGCCCAATTTTCGACTAGCAAAAGCTATCGGATGATACCACTTTTCCTCCCAAATTTGGGCTAAACAGCAGACAGCTGATACTATGCATGGTGGCTGCTGAAAATATATAAAATACCTCGCCTCTTTTAGGTGATTTTAAAACTGGTGCTTTTACTAGCTCCTGTTTCACATCCTCGAAAGCTATCTTACAAGGGTCGCTCCATACAAATAGATAGCTAAAGGATAATAAGTTCGTTAATGGCAACGTCCTTTCTGCCAAGGCATTTATAAATCTCCGATAGTACCCTACCGATGACAGAAAGCTATGTACCTCTTTCGGAGTGCGTGGTGGACTCATAGCGACTATAACCTTAATATTTTCAGGGTCACAAAATTGTCTGCAGCGCTCAAAGCACTTTCTTAAAATAATCAACATCCTTTCCCTTACAGTGGCTGCCCCCCCAGGTCATCGATAAACACTTTCAACTCATCTGGGGAGATGTCACCAAAGGTCTTGTCTGCTGTTCGTTGCCATGATCCAGGTGCATTGCACAAACCAAAGGCCATCACATGGTATGCAAAAGTTCCAAAGATAGTAATGAAAGTCATTTTCAACTTGTCCTCTTCTGCAATTGCCATCTGGTTATAACCCGCAAAGCAATCCATAAATGAATATATTTCCCTACCCGCCAATTGATCCAAAATCTGGTCAATAAATGGCAACGGGTAGTAATCCTTAACCGTCTGCTTATTCAGCTCTCTAAAATCTACACATAGTCGGATTTGGTTGTTTTTCTTCTTCCTGATAACAACTGGTGAACACCATTCTGTGTGCTGTACAGGGAAGATTAAATCATCTTTTCGTAACTTCTGCAACTCCTCAAACAGCCCGTTCCTCAATTCAAAAGGCATACGCCTTACTTTCTAATGCACAGGATGACTGCCTTCTTTTACAGGAATAGTATGAACAGCCAGGCTAGGAGGAATGCCTCTCAGCTCATCATAACTCCAAGCAAAGATGTCGCGGAATTCTTGAATCAAGGACACATAGTCCTCCCTTTCTGCTGAACTGAGCATGGAACCTAATTTAATTGGCCGCGAATCATTCGGTGTGCCAAGGTCCAACTCAATCACATCCGCGTCTCTTATCCTGTCTTGCGGCTCTATCAGCTCATTTAAAGTTATCTATAAATATCCTTTGTAGTGGACCCCTCTTTAGATTCATCACTGGATGATGTCTCACTACCAGATGGATCATCTGCTGTTTCTAATTCAGTAGAGGATAAAGGAGCTCTCTCACTCTGAGGAGACTCAGGGTAAGCATCAACTATTACTCGATTAGCACCTCTACCTAGAACCACTCGACCGGCGAGTATATCGACTTGGCAGTCTGTTCATAAGATCCAAGGCCTACCTAGCAAAACTCGATAGCTAGGACGTCATGCAAATCTTATTACCCTAAAGTCCAAGAAGCATTCTACACTTGCGACTGTAACATGGACTTTAGTAATGCAACCTTCTGGTTTCCTTAGACTATCATCAACCATTCTAAGAAGGGTGAAGCTATCTTTTTGGATGCCTAGACCCAACCTCTCCATCAACTCTGAACTCATGATATTGACGGAGGACCCAGTGTCTACGATGGCATGCTCTACTAATATTCCATCCACGTATGTTGGAACCCTAGGGCAATTCTTTTCAGCATGATCAAACCAATCTTTCCCTACTCGTGCTATGCCCAAAGGTTCTACAATATACCCAATACGCAGGATCTTCTTGAATTCCTTGCGTACTCCTGGGGATAATTTAATCAACTGTAAGAGGTTTACATCTGGTTTGACTTCACAAAGAGAACTTGCTAAATCAAAATCATGATAGGCAGCCAAAGCTCTCTTTTCTTGCCAAACCATCCTTTCTTTTGGTCTCGAGACCGGCTTTGATGCTTCTTTTTTAGCTCTTGCCTTCTTCTTGGCACTTCCTCATCCTTCTTAGGATCAACTTTTTTGTCAACAGGCCTTAGAGGTCCACCTTCCACGCCAGGATTCAGGACTTGCGTCCCCTTATCCCCTTACTTAGGGTTTCCCTCAACCGGTTTTGCATTATCTTTATCACCCTCTTTAGCCTTTTGGCCTCTTGTCACGGCTCGTAGGTTAGATGTTTCAGCGCCATTGATGCCTATAGCCTCAATAAGGCTGACTCCATTGCCTTGTGGCAACTTCTCTATAGAGGTCCTTCCCCTTTGCAGTATTTGTCTTAGTCCATCATTTTGCTACAAGTTATTACCTTGCGCTCTATGATTAACTGGACTTGGCTATTTACTCCCTTGTTGGAGGGAACTAATCTTACTCCAACAGGTAGCGGCTAAGTGGCCCGACTTCCCACAAATATCACATTTAACATTTGGACAGTTTCTAGGGAAATGTTGTCCGCCACACCGCTTACAACTGAATCTTGAGGGACCACCCTCTTCAGGGCGTCGACTCCCTATCAGATTCTGCTACTTCTTTAGGAAATTGACGTCAATAACCATTTGACGATATTGTTCAGAAATCATGTCAGTGTAGTGCTTCATCATATCCTTAACTTTGCCAAGGACATTAGATGCACTTGACTCATAGCCTTGATCATCTATCCGTCGTTCCATGGGCCTAACAATTTGATTGGGCATTGGTTGTTGACTCACAGGAACAACATTAGGGTTCGAAACTTGGCCTCCAACATTTGGTGGAGCCAACTGACTAGCCATAGGCATAGTCACATTGGGAGGAGTTGGCAGCAAAGGTACATTTTGAACCACGCTTTCTCTCCCATTAGGGTTATTCATAGGCATCCCTTGACTTCCATTCATCAATGGTAAATTGCCTCCAGGTACTAGACCCGCATTAAGATTTATTCGAGAGGAGTAGGCCGTCTGTAATCGTGACTCTACTCCTTCTGCCCGCGTGATGGCGGTGTCTATATCAGCCAAAGCCACACTGCTCAATTGTACCTGAATATTGAAATCCAATTCATGCAAGAAGTATTGCAATTGGGCAGCCGGCGGAATAGGAATGTAAGTTTGTAACTTACGAAACACTTCCTTAAGCTTCTTGGCATAGGCTTTCACATTCTCATGGGGGTCTTGGCGTGTTACATTCAAAACACGCAACTAGTATTGGCCACCTCTTTCAGGGGCATATTCTCCTCGGAAAGCTGCATAAAATTGGTCGATTGTGGTTATGGTTCCAGTCTCTATGCTATGATACCGTACCGTAGCCCTTCCTTTTAACATCATGTTAAAGAATATCATAAGATGTCCCTCATCTTGGATGCGGTAATTAAACATTAGTCTTTGGAATTCACAAATGTGAAACTCTGCATCTTCTTCAGCTAACCCATTAAAAATGGGCAAAGGCACTCCTAAAGCTAGCAGATCCAGCGTCCCTGCAGGAATTGCAATGGGTTGTGCCATGACGACAATTGGATTAACAATAGGAGTTTGGACTGGTAGAATCACACCCCCACTTGAAGTGGGTTGACTTGGTGGAAGAGAGGAAGAACTTACGCTTCCTTCTGCACCTAAAGGACTATGTGTAGCAGTTGGGTTACTAAGACCACTCCCTTTTATGCGTAACGGGCTACTCCTTTGAGGAGAATAGCGACTTACAATCTCCAACCGCCGTCTAATCCTCTCAGCATGTTCTGCTTTTTGTATTTCGGCTTGACGGTCCTTGTCAGAGGACATAAACCAACTGATTGGTCCTTGAAAACCCTAGATTCGAGAACCACCACTTGTTGGCAGCTCTCGGCAGATGCACCACTGATGGGACCTCAAATGGGCTGGCACTGGCTATGGCACTAGCTGGACCTCATGCTCATAACAGACAAACACACCCTCACGGCCTCGCGGACCAGGAGCATCAATTTCTCTGCTGCTAAAGGACAAACTGCCCTAAAGCCTAATCTATGCATTTATAGTTTTATAGTTTTGTAGTCCAATGTTTCCCTTTCTATAAACTCCACAGAGGGAGAACCCATACACACTGGCAATAAATACCACGATAATCACATACATGGGAGGCAACCTCTCGGTGGAAACACCGCGGCCCCACTGCAGCTCTCCTACATCGCAGGGATTGGCCCCTTGATACGCTACTCAACGTATAAAAAAAACGAACAAAATCCACTCTTTCATTTTGAAAGTTTCCAGGAGATACCATGTGTCCTTACTAAATAATCCCCCAAGAAACGAACGTCTATCCTACGGCTTAGGATGCCTTTCCATACTCAAGCATAGTCATTGTCATTGAAAACACGTGCTATGCATCCAGGTCTTTCTTATTCTGAAACCATGGCTTACATGCACATGCAAAGTGAATGATCCTAAAGTGCTCAAACATCATTTTCAAATCAAACACGTGGTATGCACAACCAGGCTTTTCAAATGCTTATTCCCTAATCCGTGGCGATGAAAGGATAGCATCGAGATAACACTCGTGCTACTATCCTCTTAATAAAAGTACAAAAACCTCTATGTCATGATATGCATCAAAAAATCAGTAACAATCAGAACGCAAATCACACCATTCAAACATCCGAACCCCCTACGTTTAGGTATTGCTTTCGTTGCATAGGTGTAGAGGTTCATTTTGTCATGTTTTGATGTAGAAAAAGCAATAAATCACAAACTTTGACAAGGAGATAGGGAAAACTGAGGCTAAACCTCATGCTTTACCACTATCATACATCCACAAACAATCATTATATTTTTTCTTATTTTTCCAAGATGTATTTCTATTTTTTCCCTTATTTTTCTCATTTTCTTGATTTATTTGTCAATAAAATATGCTATTTTTTTATTTTTCTTGTTCCAATCACTTCAGCATACTAACATTCAATTTATCTTCCCTATTCTCCCCATGGGAACATCTTTTACCCACCCGAAACGGAAAAACTACCATTTTACCACTTAAAAACCGCATTTTGGGTTTACGGAAATTAAATGAAGCATGTAAATCATTGCAAAATCAAAATTTTATGATACACAGCAATTACTCATAATGCAACCAGCACACAAACAAATTTTCATCCAATAAGAACATAATTATCATCATAAACTATCAAAAATTCTTCATTTTCTTCATAAAAATGGTCATACCATGTTTTTACGTAACCCGAGATGCTTTGAATGACTACATAACCAGAAAACGGAGCCTCCATTGCTCTCAATCCAATGTTGTGCTTCAATCTTCAACATCTCCATCAATCTCCATCACCATTTCCTTCATTCTCCCTCCCCGGTTCCTCCTTCAAGATGGTACACATGAACAGCCCATAGGAAAGAGAGAGAGGGAGGAGAGAGAAAGACTAGAATATGATCTCTTCATCCGGACAACCATTTCTCACGCGAAGTCTGGCAATATGATCAGCCAAGAGGGAGAAGTTGAGGCCCAATGTCAGTTGTATGGGTTCTTTGCAGGCCAACATCATCATGTGGGAGGATGATGGCGCAAAAATCGGCCGCCTATTCACGTCACCACACTCCACGATTTGTTCCATGTTTTTTCATCAAAAATTGGGGGGGGGGGGGGGGGGGGGGGGGGAAGGTGTCCAAGGTCCCAAAGGGCTGTTGAGATATCGAGCTCCACTCGTGATACGCCAAGGTGACCGTTGTGTATTTATGTCACCGACTTGTCAGTTGCAGATGCGGTTGGTACACCGCCCCTGAATAATAGCTACATGATAGCTATCCTTATCTACTCTAGTTCGTGGCTCAGTTAGTATGCCACCTTAGTTAGTTGAGTTTGGTTTGAGACCCATATCTAGGGTTCTTCTATTTCTTTGTACTTGAGTTCTTTTGGCTTACACAACTAAGAAGAGAAAAACAGTTTTCAGCCTCCACCCTTGTGTGTCTTCCCCCATTATGCAAGCAAGAAAGCTACAAGTGAGACTCCTTCCTTCTCTCCCACAATCTTGACATGGTATCAGAGCCTTGTTCGTGGTAAGGAGCTCAAGAAAGTAAGCCAAGCTCGCGGTGTTCTGGTAAGAGGAGCAGTTTTGCTTTCATTTTCTGTTTTGGGAGCAGATCTCTGCAGGTAGCACAGCCGGAAATTGCAAGAGTGCATTGTCTCAGGTTGAGACGCCCTTCGCGGTGAAGCAAGAGGGCAGTATATGCTGCGGGATGGAGCTTTAGCTCTTGGCGACCCTATTTTTTTGATTTGAGGCCATTTCGGGGCCTGTTTTGGAGGGGGAAGTTTTCTGCACGCACTCAGGAAAAAGCCCTGTTTTATGCTGTGCGACCACTGTTCTACAGGTCGGTGAAAAGTAACCACAGATATTGCATCGTATGCTCGTGTGCAGAGACATTGGGAGTTACAGAATCATCCTTGGTTCCTGTTTATGCAAAATCGTCACTAGGAAGTGACTGTGTGGTCAAATACCACTTTCGCCAGTTTTGCAGATTTGCCCTTGTGAGGGTGAAGCTGTGTTTTTTGCAGTGACAGAATTTTTTGCAGTATTCTGTAATGGCGTCTGATTCTCTTTCACAGATTGTCACTGAAAAGCTTGACAAGAACAACTTCCAAGCATGGAAGTTTAGAATGACGAATTTCCTTATGGGAAAAGGATATTGGGAATTTGTTGCAGGAAATGAAGAAGAACCAGTTCTTCCTGATGTTCCCAATCAACAGCAAATGCAGGCATTCAAAGCATGGCATGAGAGAGCCAGGAAAGTTATGTACTGGCTGTCTATCAGTATTTCAGACTCTATGATTGTGCATATTCAGGATGCAAGTACGCCAAAGGAGGCATGGGATACTTTGTCAAAAATGTACAGCACAAATACTCAAGCCAGGAAAATGCAGCTCAAGCAAGAGTTGCATAATGTGCAAAGAGAAAATATGAGCATCAACGACTACCACATGAAGGTGAAGAAGATTGCAGATGCACTTGCTTCCATTGGGTCGCCAGTGGAAGATGATGATTTAGTTTCTGTGACCTTGAATGGTCTAGGAAAGGATTATGCACATTTTCGGACATCCATTTCAGTTCGTGAAAGATTTCCTGATTTTGAGGAGTTGATTGCTCTTCTAATTTCTGAGGAGCAGAGAAATGGTGGTGCATCTTCTTCAGGAGGAACTTCAAAAGAAGCTGTCTTCTACTCAAATGCTGGAAGAGGTAGAGGCAGAGGTAGAGGAGGCCGATTTGGAGGCCGTGGCAAAAATCAGAATATGCAGCAAACTCAAGAAAACTAGTCCTATGGAGGAGGACGTGGTAACTCTAGAGGCAGGGGAAGCCAAAGAGGTCGTGGTGGATGGCAAAGAGGCCAAAATGCAAACAGTAATGTTGAATGCTATTACTGTGGTAAAATGGGTCATATGGCTAAAGACTGCTATAAAAAGCAGAATGACATCATGAATGGAAAACTGCAACAAGGGAACTATGCATCTTCTAGTAGACAGGGTGATGACAGAAATGAGCATTTGTTTATGGTGCAGCACATGAACAATTCTGTGACAAGTGCAGAAGAAAGCAATGATGTATGGTATGTTGACTCAGGTGCATCAAACCACATGACAGGTCATGCAGAATGGATGGAGGATGCAAGGAAAATGGAAAAACCAGGATTTGTGGAGACTGGTGATGACACTGCACATCCTATTGTGCAGATTGGAAAAATTCCTTTGTCTATGCAGGATGGGAAAAAGAAATACCTGTCCGATGTATTTCATGTCCCGAATATCACCAAGAATCTAGTTTCTGTTGGTCAAATGGTTGAACAGGGCTTGCAGGTCAGATTTAATCCTCATGGATGCTTTGTTGAGGATATGAAAAATAAAGGTCGCTTGATAGCAAAAGGAAAGAAGAAGGGCAGAATGTTTACGTTGGATGCAGACATGTCTGAATTGAGTGCAGCAATGTTTGCACATGGAACCGGTGTAGTTGCAGATATTGATATCTGGCATAAACGCATTGGTCATGTTAATGTACAGCGACTTAAATCAATGCAGGCCCAAAATATTGTTGCAGGATTGCCTAAATTCAAGGTTGCAGAAATGCATAAGGTATGTGAAGCCTGTCAGTTTGGAAAACAGGCAAGGAAACCATTTCCTAGACATGTTCAAGAGAGTGAGAAGCCATTGGAATTAATCCACTCTGATGTGTGGACTACTAAAGCTGCATCTCTTGGAGGCTGTCATTATTTTGTCACTTTTATTGATGACTATAGCAGAAAAGTTTGGGTGTATTTTATGAAAAAGAAAAGTGAAGTTTTTGGGCATTTCAAAACTCTTAAAGCTATGGTTGAAAAAGAAACAGGCCTGCAGATAAAATGCCTAAGGTCAGATGGAGGGGGAGAGTACCTCTCAAATGAGTTTGCAAGGTTCCTGCAGGAGCATGGCATAAAGCAGCAATATTCATGCAGTCATACCCCACAACAAAATGGAATTGCAGAAAGGAAAAACATGCATATTGGAGAGGTATCTCGTGCCATGCTCAATGAAAAAGACTTGCCAGATTTTTATTGGGCTGAAGCAGTTGCTACAGCAGTCTACATAATGAACAGGACTCCCACTGCAGCAATACATGGAATGACTCCAGAGGAGAGGTATACTGGTAGGAAACCAGATATTTCTCATTTGAAAATTTTTGGTTGCATTGCCTATGTACATGTGCCAGATGAGCTGAGATCCAAGTTGGATCCAAAAGCTGAGAAGTGTATCTTTATTGGTTACTCTCTACAGCAAAAAGGGTATAGATGCTATAACCCTTCTACTCATAAGTTTACAGTGAGCAGAGATGTTGTTTTTGATGAGATGAGTAGCTGGTATAAACCAGTAAATGTGATTGATGATGTAGATGCACAAAATGGTAATGCTGCACAAAATTCACAGCAGCAGTCACAAAATATTAGTGGACCTGGAGCGTCCTCTAGCAGTGGTTCACATTCTTCGCCATGGACAGGCAGATTGAGATCAGGAGAATCTTCTCAAAGCAATGCAGATAGTGGTATGCAGGTATCACGAAAAGGAAAAGAGAAGGTTGATCAGCCCATGTTTGATGTGAATGCAGGTCACTCTTATGTGGATGGTGAATCCAGTGGCTCAGAACAGAGCATTGATGATGAGTTGGGTATTCCTTCTATTGTTACACCTAGAGTAAGGAAGACCAGGGATGTTTTGAGAGCACCTGGGAGTGAACCTACTTTGCGCAGGTCTACGAGAGCTAGGTATCCTGTGGATAGGCTGAAATATGATGGATTTACAGCCATTCACTATGCATATATGGTCAAAGTGATACAGGAACCAGAACCCACATCTTTTGAGCAAGCCATGGGAAAAGAAAAATGGGAGAAAGCCATGGATGAAGAAATGGATGCCTTGGAAGAAAATGCTACATGGGAGTTAGTACCTTTGCCTAAAGGTAAGAATGCAATTGGCTGTAAGTGGGTTTATAAGGTGAAGCACAATGCAGATGGTTCTGTGAACAGATACAAGGCAAGATTATAGTCAAGGGGTATGCACAAACATATGGCATTGACTATGAAGAAACATTCAGTCAAGTTGCAAGGATGGCAACTGTAAGAGCAGTCATTGCTATGGCTGCATCAAAGGGATGGTCTTTACATCAGATGGATGTAAAGAATGCCTTCTTGCATGGTGATTTGCAAGAAGAGGTCTATATGGAGCAGCCACCAGGTTATGTGCATGCTGTTCATCCTGAGTTTGTTTGCAGGTTGAAGAAAGCCTTGTATGGTTTGAAGCAAGCACCTAGAGCATGGTCTGACAAGATAGGACAGTACCTTGTCACTATTGGCTTTCAGATTTCCAAGGCAGATTTCTCACTTTATGTGAGAAAAACAGAGAAAGGTATTATGCTACTTGTCATTTATGTTGATGATTTGATTATGACAGGTGACAGTGATGAAGATATCCTTCATGTGAAAATGCTATTGAAGCAGAAGTTTGAGATGAAGGATTTGGGAGAGCTGCGTTATTTCTTGGGCATTGAGGTGATTAGATCACCAAGTGGGATACAGCTCTTGCAGAGGCAGTATGGATTGGACATGCTGTCCAAATATAGGATGACAGGCTGTAAGCCTATTTCAGTTCCTTTGGAGCAGAATGTGAAGCTGAGCACAGATGCAGGTGAGCTTCTAGAAGACCCTACTGTGTACAGACGCATAGTAGGAAGTTTGATTTATATGACTATTACCAGGCCAGATTTGAGCTATGCTGTTGGATTGGTAAGTCAGTTTATGCAGGCTCCAAGGAAACCACATTTGGATGCGGCTAGACGCATACTCAGGTATGTGAAGTCCACATTGCAATATGGACTATTTTATGAGACTGGGGTTCAGATACAATTGCATGGATACACTGATGCTGATTGGGCTGGTAGTATTTCTGATAGACGATCTACCAGTGGATATGTGTTCTCTTTTGGGAGTGCTGCAGTCACTTGGAGCAGCAAGAAACAGCCTACAGTTGCCTTGTCGAGCACAGAGGCTGAGTACAGGGGTGCAGCAATGGCTGCATGTGAGGTAGCTTGGTTGCATAAGCTACTTTATGATATGCATCAGTCTACAGATGGGCCAGTTGTCATTTATTGTGACAACATGAGTAGTACACACTTGGCAAATAACCCAGTCTATCATGCTAGAACAAAGCACATTGAGGTGCATTATCACTATGTGCGAGAGAGGGTTTTACTAGGTCTTATTGATCTAGTTTATGTCAGCACAGAGGATCAGGTAGCTGACATATTCACGAAGGCATTGGGCGCAGAGAAGCTGCTCAAGTTCAGAGACCTGCTTGGTGTGCAGGAATTGGGATTGAGCTCGAGGGGGAGTGTTGAGATATCGAGCTCCACTCGTGATACGCCAGGGTGACCGTTGTGTATTTATGTCACCGACTTGTCAGTTGCAGATGCGGTTGGTACACCGCCCCTGAATAATAGCTACATGATAGCTATCCTTATCTACTCTAGTTCGTGGCTCAGTTAGTATGCTACCTTAGTTAGTTGAGTTTGGTTTGAGACCCATATCTAGGGTTCTTCTATTTCTTTGTACTTGAGTTCTTTTGGCTTACACAACTAAGAAGAGAAAAACAGTTTTCAGCCTCCACCCTTGTGTGTCTTCCCCCATTATGCAAGCAAGAAAGCTACAAGTGAGACTCCTTCCTTCTCTCCCACAATCTTGACAAGGGCACCCCCCTTTGGTCTAAAATTTTGTCCACCTCTTCGAATCTTGGCCAATTTTTTGCCTCTTTCTCGTTTGGACTCCATTTTGAGCTCTGAAAAATCATGCGCGTCCGTCTTGACATCTCGCACTGACTGGCAGCTCCTGGCATACCATACGGCAGTTGAAAAAATTATCAAAAATCCACAAGTGTCGCTCGGGCGCCTTTTAAAAGCCATCTTTCACTTGGTGCTTAAAATCGTCCTAGCTGCAGTCGCTGCCTTCGATGTTAAATATTTTTCCCCTAAATCCCGGATTTTTTGGCAAATTTTAGGCACATCCTGGGCTCAAAAATCCGCTCTCATCCTAAACATTGTAGGGTCTTCTATCTCATCCCCAACATCAGCACTCAACTTCACATTTTGTTTCAATGGTACTGAAAGAGGCTTACATGCTGTCATACCATACTTGGATAACATATCCAAGCCATACTGCCTTTGGGATAGCCATATACCATCATCACATCTAATCACCTTAATATTAAGATAGTATCTCAGCTCACCCAAATCTTTCATCTCAAACTTCTTCTTCAAGAAGTCCTTAACTTCAGCAATCCCATTGTCACTGTCACCTGTAATAATCAAGTCATCCACATAGATGACTATGATGACCAACCCTACATCTCCCTTTCTCACATAAAGTGAGTGATCAGCATTAGAAATACAAAATCCAATATTGACAAGATACTCTCCAATCTTGTCAGACCATGCTGTAGGTGCTTGCTTGAGCCCATAGAGCGCCTTCTTTAACCTGCACACATATGTGGGATGCTCTAAATCCTCATAACCTATTGGCTGCTCCATATACACTTCTTCTTGCAATTCACCATGCAAGAAGGCATTCTTAACATCCATTTGCTGCAAACTCCAACCTTTGGCTCCTACCAAGGCAATCACACATGTAACAGTTGCCATCCTAGCAATTGGACTAAATATCTATTCATAATCTATGCCATATGTTTGAGCATAGCCTTTTGCAACCAGCCTAGCTTTATACCTGCTAACTGAACCATCTGCATTATGCTTGACTTTGTAAACCCACTTACAGCCAATAGCTTTTTTACCCTTAGTAAGGGTACCAAATCCCAAGTCTTATTGGCTTCTAATGCGACCATCTCCTCATCCATTACTGCATCCCAATGAGCATGACCAACAGCATCTTCAAAACAAGTGGGCTCAACATCTTCAACTAGTTTCACCATAGTTGGATAACCTTCAAAACCAAATCTTTTAACAGGATATCTAACCCTGCTAGATCTGCGTACCACTGGATCACTCAATGGAGCCTTTACATTACTATGAGCTCTCTGTACACCTGGTATCCTGACTGAAGGAATACCAAGCTCATCATCCAAGCTCTCCAAACCACTAGAATCTCCATCCAATCCCAAATGACTGGTAGATGCATCATTACCATCCAGCACTTTTTTCTTTCCTTTGTCCTTTCCTGCAACACTTATAGATCCACCTGAAGATATGGAGCTACTCCTTAGTCTCCCAGACCAAGGGCTCACTGTAGGTGTAGTACCAGATGATGTTTCTAGTCCACTAAGACTCCGTGATTCTTGTTTATCTTTCTGCACATAGTTATCCTGATCATTATCATCATCCAAAACATCACCAGCAGGTGTATACCAACTTCCCATCTCATCAAAGATAACATCCCTGCTCACTCTGAACTCACCTGTGACAGGGTTATAACAGCGATACCCCTTTTGCTCTAAAGAGTATCCAATAAAAACACATTTTTTTGCCTTTGTATCAAGCTTCTTCCGTAGCTCATCTGGCACATGAACGTATGCAACACAGCCAAATACCTTCAAGTGCGATACATTAGGCTTCTTGCCAGTAAAGCATTCTTCAAGAGTCATCCCATGAACTGCAGCTGTGGGAGTTCTGTTCATAATGTAAATAGTAGTATGGACAGCCGCAAACCAAAAATGTTTGGGCATATTCTTTTCAGTCATTAATGCCCGTGCAACTTCTGCAATATGCCTGTTTTTTCTTTTTGCAACACCATTTTGCTGTGGGGTATACCTGTAAGTAAATTGCCTCTTTATCCCATGAGTCCTCAAGAAGCCACTGAACTCATTAGAGAGGTACTCTCCCCCTCCATCTGATCTCAAGCACTTTACTTTTAAGCTTGTTTTCGTTTCAAGAGTTGCCTTAAAAGATTTGAAGTGTTCAAACACATCACTTTTTTTCTTCATGAACTATACCCATAACTTCCTTGAACAGTCATCAATAAATGTGACAAAGTATTTGCTGCCACCAAGAGATACATTCTATGTAGGCTCTCAAACATCTGTATGCACTACATCTAGTATTTTTCTACTCACTTCTCTATCATGCGAGAAGGGTTGTCTTGCCTGCTTACCAAACTGGCATGCTTCACAGACTTTATGCAATTTTGCAACTTTAAAAGAAGGCAACCCTGTAACCAATCCTTTGGACTGCATTAATTTCAGCCTTTGCACATTTGCATGTCCAATACGTTTATGCCATATTTCAATATCTGCAACTACTCCTTTTCCTTTAGCATGCATAGCAGTATCCATTGCAGGAATTCTAGCATCTAAAGTGAACATTCGGTCAACTCTACTTCCTTTTGTGATCAACTTGCACTTATCATTAAAGTCTTCTACAAAATAACCTTTTGCATTGAATCGGACGTGCAATCCCTGCTCTACCATTTGGCCACCAATAGATACTAGATTCTTTGTAATTGATGGCACATGTAATACATCTGTCAGACTCTTTGTCTGGCCATAATACAAGGACAAGGAAACCTTTCCAATGTGTAAAATTGGGTGGCATGAATCATCACCCATCTGCACATAACCTGGGTTTTGTAAGTCCTGCATCTCTCCAAACCATTCAACATGACTGGTCATATGATTAGATGCACCTGAATCGACATACCATACATCATCATGTGTCCCCTTTCCTGTAACGGCATTCATCATATGCTGCATAACAAATAGACACTCATTTTTGTCTTCATTCTGTCGTGAAGACGATGCATAGTTTCCTTGCTGCAATTTACCACTGCGAATATCATCCTTCTTTGCATAGCAATGGGTTGCAATATGGCCTGTTTTGCCACAATAATGGCAAACAATAGCAAAATTTCCAGAACCTCTATTCTGCCATCCACCTCTTCCTCTAGAGCTCCCTCTGCCTCTAAAGTTTCCTCTGCCTCCAAAAACCTGCATTTCACCAAAATGTTGATTGAACCTATTTTGCTGGTTATCGCCAGCACGTCCTGTACCACGGCCTCTCGAAGAGGATCTACCACATCCCCTTCCTGAACTTGAGTAAAATGCTTGGACCTGTTCACCATTTCTTTTAGACGAATCACCCTGCATATTGATCTCTTCAGTAATCATGAGAGAGATCAGCTCATCAAAATCTGGAAATGGCTTCCGTACGTATACTCAAGCAAGATTCAACTCTTGCTTTAGTTGAATCTTTTGTGCCTTTGTATTTACTGAAAACATGCTCTCAAAAATTATCCAAGCTGCATGTGAAGTTTCTACATTCCTGATATGTCCCAACATAGTATTATCAATGACTGCAGATAGCCAGTACATCACCTTTTTATCTTTCGCATTCCACTCTTTCCATGCTTTTAACTCGTCTGTAGTCAGAGGGATACCCAGCTTTGGCTCCTTTTCTTCACCTGAGACAAACTCATAAAGGCCCTTTCCAATGAGGAAGTTCGTCACACGGAACTTCCATGCGGGGTAGTTGTTCTTGTTGAGCTTCTCAATAATGGGATTTCCACTGTTCTCTGCCATTATCACAAACAAGGATACATCACATCAAGTTAGTCTTCTGCAATCTTTCACAACACGTGTACAGCACTACATCAAGCAATCTTTTTCACTGATTGCTCAATAGTACATGTAATATGTAACCTGTTTGCAGATAAACCTTATGTTTGCTTCCTGCAAACACCTCAAAAATTACAGATTCGCAATATGTAACCTGCACACCCACTTTCGGTCAATACAGCCGAAATTCATCATTTCCAAAAGTTAGAAAGCCTTTCCATGATTTCTTTATCTAATGTTATGGTGTGTTGCAAAGGGACAATACTAGGCTAACCCGTGCTATTATTCCTCTTTAAACTTAAATAAACCAAATCCTATATAGCATAATATGCAATGAAATCAGAACTTATTCAAATCTTATCTCTTTTCAACCCTTTTTACCTTACCACTTAGGTTTTTCTTTCGTGCAAGATATAAAAGGATTTTGTCATCATTTTTTGTATGAATGCAATAAATACACACTTTTTACACATAAACGAAGGTCAACTAAGGCAAATCCTCATGCCCTATCCTCATTATACATCCACATATGCTCTCTTAATGTTTGATACTTTTTTGTATTAAAACCATTTTTTTATTTTTCCTTCAAAATGACTATTTTTTATGGTTTTTTCCATTTATTTGAACATTATTTCTATTTTTTTCTTGATTTTTTGATTTATGTCACTAGTATGAACTTTGATCCATCAATATATCAATTATTATTCCATGTGAATAACATTGAATCCTCAAAACCCAACAAAATCCCCATTTCTGCATTAAATCTTGCATCTCGAGTTTTTCGATTTTAAACTTTTTTATGTAAATGATTGAAAGTGATTGATTTTTTTGTGATTCCAAATATTGGCAAACATAACTCAAGCATTCTCAACCATTTTTCACGATAGACATAAGAGATACAACATAATATGTAATAAATCGACACTTACACTAAATCTCACACATGTGATGCATTGTATTTCAAAAAATAGAGCTGCTGACACCATCACACAGTCACACTAACGACCACCTTCACTCTTCCTTGATCCATTCATTGCATCTTGCCACAATGTGGCACCCATTTCCTCTCATCCTCTCAACCCATACAAACATCAATTATGGCAAGAGAGAAAGACTAAATTTTGAACTTTCCATTCAATGCATCATTTTTCTTGCTTGTTGCAACAAAATGGAGCAAAAAATTGTAAGAAGATGTGGCCCTCAACTATTCCTTGTGATTCCATTGGATAGAAATCACCAATTTTTGGGGCATGAAGGGGTGTGCTGAAAAATGCCTCCCCCCCCCCCCCCCTCTCATTTGGTTTTTTCTTGTTTGAAGCTTTTAAGCTTCATAAAAACACTAATTACCAAATTAATGACTTCATCTTCTTCGCTTTCACACTACCGCAGTAAAAGTGGTCTCAAGCCAAATAGAGGGGCAAATGACCTTGATTGGCAATTCAACTAGACATGTGGCTTCTTGTTGGCATCAAAAACTATTACCTTGGGCTTCATCGCTCATTTTCCAGCTTCTATATCAAGTAGCTACTTTGTAACACCAAACCTTGCGACCGTCAAATGGGGGGTCAAACGAACTCCGATCAACAAACGGACACTTGCATTGGATTCTCGACATCAAAAAGCAACTAGGAAAACTCCAACCCCTCAATATATGATTGACATATTTTTTGCCAAAACCGCCATTGTTACAGGTTTTGTGCCACTTTTGTGCTTTAGATTCGCTCTTAAAATCAACTCTCAATAGTCTCCTAACTATGAGAAGGGAGAAAACTGATGCAAAAGTCAAAATGTGATGCTGATGAAAGTTGTGAGGGGTATCACAACTAGGTCCTCCAAAGAAATGCCATTACCAAGGGATACAAGCTCATCCCAAATCTCCTCCATCCTGAGGATGGATGTGATCCCTCATTGTAGGGGAATCTATGATATCTGAGGATAGAAAGTTGTTGTAGCTTCAACTCGACAAAAACGATATCCAAATGTCTGGATCCGGTAAAGAGATGCCAATCTCTTTCAAATATTTATGGCAATGTGAATGTCTTACATACTTGAGCATAGAATTTACACAACTCAAAAAGAAAAAAGAGGAGGCTCTATCCCATAAAGCTACCAACACCGTCATGAGGATCCACAAAAGGTCATAGTCTATGGACAGTAACAAAATCCCAAAGTCATAAGTGTCGAGGAGGCACTTGATTTGGCACAACCATAGAGGGTAGTTTATCCCATTCATCTTCTAAGATAAAGAGGGTAGGATAGGCACCTACTCTTTCAAGAGATTCCATCAATGCCAATTGGGGACTAGAAGCCCAGGAAGAATATGAAGGGTGATAATGATAGGATGGTGGTCATTCTGAATCATTCCTAAACTACACGATTTCCCAAAGCAAACATATGGCCACATATGACCTTCAACGAGTACCTACAAGAAAATTCAAAAGATGCTTCCATTGGGATGAAAAGTAAATAATAATAGGTGTCCTTGGAGCAATTGGGATTGGTTGGGCTACTGTGTACAAGAATACTGACATAGAAGGGTAGATGGGGAGTATGAGATGTCGAAAGGAATACACAATGTTGGGTAGAAAGGACGAGTTGCTAAGTGCAAATATACAAAGGGTGATACAACTTGTTGGAAGGTAAATGTTTGCTCCAAATGTCTGAATCTCACGAGGAGGAACAATAAATGTCGATACCCAACCAAGAAGAGACAGAGAGAATACTTATCTCAACCTACCAAGCACATGAATAGGGTCACCCTAGTCAGAAAGAACTAGCCCAACATAGAACATGGAAAAAAAGATAAGTTCTATCCACTTGAAAATAGGTCATCCAACTTGTGTGGTAGCCATCTAGCAATGAGAAAACAACCTTGGTGCAAAAATGGAGATAGTAATAGACCTCTCTTAATGATCCTATAGAAAATGCAAGTTTTTCACCCAAGTAGATAGCCACAAAGAGAGGGCAAGGACCCTATAGATCATACCTAGTGAATATTACTACCTAGCAAAAGAGGAGGTATTACACACCAAAACACAAATGTAGAAAGGGCATGCAACACTGAAATGAGGACATGTCCGACAAGAAATAGAACCGTGCAATCAAGAAAGACCCCATCCTATAGAAAAACCCAATGTTTCCAACTCCATAAGAAAATAGTAAGCCCAGGTTGAAAAAGGAAAATGTGCAATCCCCAAGATGGCATGGATATGCCTAGTAACTTGAAAATAGCATTCATATTCATAGATCTCTGACTTCCACACATGGCTTTGATACCATGTGAGAGTGCATAGTAGAAAGGAAAGTGAACACTTAGAGAAGGAGACAGAAAGAGAATGCTAGTAAGAGAAGGAACAATTTGACTACAATTAGCTAAAGAATACAAGGTTGCAATAGTTAGTCCCAACATGTAGCTCTACACGTCAATGTGAGCATCAAATGGTAGTAGGGGGATGAGAGAATGAGGAGGACTAGCTGATCACGATGCATAATGAGGGTGAGAGAACATGCCACTTATATATAGTCAAACCAAGGCCACAACTAGTAATAAAGTGGCTAGGCACAAGATGTGTGTATCAAGGATGGCTTAAAGGACCCAAAAAGATATGCACTAATTTTCCCTTAATCTAAAGTGCATAAAATAACAGAAAAAGACAATGTCACAGCTCCTAGTGTCCTCATTTGACTTAAAATGAGGCTCACAAGTATGAGATGACCATACAAGAACACCTCTACTAACAAATATAAGAGTGGAGATATAAATTATACAAGTGAATATGGAGAGAATAAAGAAGTTATATGGAGAGAACATTATAGATGAAAGAAGGTATAGCGGAGTAAGTTGGAGATAGAGTGGATGCAAGAAATATAATGAAGATATGTTGGATACAAGAAGGCAAGGAGAAGATGAAAGGATAAGGCTAGGATATATACAAGAGAGAAGGCATGTGTTTAGAGAGATAAAGTGGAAGTTAAATGAGAATGATGGAGATAAGGAAGTGTGAAAAACTTAAGGCTTGAAGCTTGCAGAAGAGGAATGAGGAAGAGGGATGCGTAAGGACCAGGATATATAAGGCTTGAGGGACAAGGCTTATGCTCTCTCTAGCTTGTGTCCTTTAGCGAGGAGAGGGTTCCCTTTTATAGATGCAAAGGAGTATTTTTAATACAATAAAGAAGAAATAGTATAAAGGAATCATATTTCTCATGTGAATGGATAATAAATTGGGGAAGTCTATATTACATGAGGTGTGTCTTTCACGTGAAGGGATAGTATTCTCAAAATATATTTTGACATAGTGCATATAAAGTTTTCTATGGTACAATAATATTTGGGAAGGATGATTATTACAAAGTAGTATGAGAGTTATAAGGAGTCAAAAGTTGAATTTGTCTTTTTGAAAATAAGGAGAGGTGTTCAAATACTTATATGGTTATCCTTGATCACTTGCTCTCTTTTACTTGATTGAATACTTAGTTTGAAAACTAGCTAGATTTACATGAAGTGCAAAAAAACTAATTGGTTAAGGAATTCACATGAAGTGTCAATATATACTTATTTATTTTTTTTAATTGTACTTTTAATGTGACTCTTTTTTAATAATATGTTATTTGAATTAAAGGTTATCAATGAATTTTTTGAGGAGAGAAATATTTTTATGATTTTTCTTACTTTGAATACGTAAAGGTTTTAATACTTTTATATTGCAAGGCTAAGTTGCATATTTCTTTACCTTCTCTTTTTAACATTATATTTTTTATTCTCTTTTCCTCTACTCTTTGCATTAAGTCTTTTTCTCACTATCGCTTCTTTTGGATTTCTTAGCTAGTTGTGCCATCTCATATTAAATTATATGCATCCTAATAGAATAGAATAGAAAATTTCAATTTGAAACTTTTAGAAATGTGGATTTATGAATGTGTCTCTTTTCAAAAGAAGCTTGTTTTCTAGATAAAGGTAAAGTGTTGAAGTGCATTCTTGTAGAAGAGGAGTAGGGCTATCAGTCCAACTATAGAATTCTTTAATTTGTGTTGGGTTATTTTGGAAACTTTCTATTATCCCTTTTTGCGATTGCAATTTCATAGTCCCCAAAGGATTGATCTTTAGTGTTACAAATTAGTGCTCCTTGAGTGAGAAATCTTGTACGTTTCTCTTGATGAGCTTTTTTATGGTTTTGTTGGAGAAGAGTATCACATCATTAGTGTAGGTAACCAAAATTATTTGATAATGTCTTTTATGGAACAATCAGGGGACCCTTTTATAAATGGCACCTTATGCACCATGTGTTGATTCACCAATTTTTTAGTAAATTATCTTTCTTCTTTTGCGACCTTTTGAGAGTCATTGATTTGTTTGGTACTCTCTTCTTTCTTTTGACAAATTGCTTTGACTTTTCTTTTTTGAAAGTGTAACTCTAGTAGCGATATCATTAAAAACTTTATTGTTTTGTGCATAAGATGGAGAGCACAAATACTATTGATTTGAGATTATCTATGGCCTTCATCTCAATAATCACATTTATCTAAACTATTTTTGCAAAAGAACTTTATTAATTCAATAAAAGCTTGTAAATTAGCTTTCTTATCATTTTGAGCTCTTTTATTTGGATCCACGTGGACATTGATTATTTTTGTCAATCTTGATTTTTTTTTAACACTATAGTGATGGAGCCCCTTCTATTCACAACGATATATGTTTTCATGTTAAGCACCAAAGAAAAATACAGTTGGATAGGAAGGTGTCTTGATTTGCTATTTAATCAATTCTTCATCCATGAAGAGTGAATTTTTCTTTTCTATTTGACCAAGTACATATTATTGTTGAAGGAGTTATGCATTCCAATTAGTTGCTTTTACAAATTTTTAAAGGATATCTTTTGGAGAAGATGTAATAGTAATTGATATAAAGAAGGAAGATTGTACAATTTGCTTTGGCGTAGTTTCTTGCATGGTCCTTAGCTCATAGGAAAATTCAATTGATTTGGTGGGAACAAAGATATTTCTTTAGGACTCATTTTAAAGAATTTTATTTTAGGATCATTGTTTTGCTTTAACTTTGCATTAGATCATTCTCTTTGTTGATAATGAGGAATTTTGAAATGTTATTCCATTTATACCTTGTTTTATGGCCACTTTGAAAGAAAAAATCCATCATGCCAATAGGATTTATATAGGAAATCCTTGCTTCGATCAATGAGTAGAGACTCAATCATTCTATTATTTGTTGCATCATACCCACTATTATTTTGGTGAAGAAAATGCTTTATAATATTGTAAACAGAAAATAAGATATCATCTTTTATTTCATCAATCCATTCAAAATTAGAAGGAAGAATATATCTAAATTGATATCTTTGTGAAGATTTTTTCAGTAATTATCACACCCATATGTCACATTTTTTATACTAAGGTTAATACTAATGTTCTAAGAGACTCTTTAATCAATTGTTAAGAAGTTAAAGTATTCGACCATTTTATAGACATCTTTATATATATAATTTATAAAGAAGATTAGGGAAACGTTGGCATATGCCATCCAATACTATGTAAAAGACCTAAATAATGAACTTCTCTTAAAAAAGAGTTAAATTATTATCATCCTCAAAAGGAAGATTTTCAATAAATGTACAATTTGATCTCATCACGTACAACCTTTCATTTGAGTTAAAGTAGCTAAATACTCCAACATCATCTCAATTAGTTTATACTCAAACTTAGTAGGTTATAGTCTAGCCTTCTGTAAGAATAGCCCATTGTATAAGGATGTGTAATATGTAATCATGAATATACTTTGGTGTTAGTCATGCTATAGTTCTTTTAAACTTATCAATCTTATTATTGTAAGGATTGTATACATACAAACATTAATATTCATTATGAACCTTATAACCCCCATACTTTGGTGTTAGTCATTCTAGTTCTTTTAAACTTATCAATTTTTATGAATTGTATAAACATTGATGTTGATATTCATTATAAACATTATAATCCAAATTAAACTCATTATTTCATCAATATTATTAATGTATTTTACAATTGGCACAAATATTACAAGTATGCTCTTTTTGAATTTAAAACCATCCAAACTTTGGCTAAGATTAGTAGTTATTCGATCGAAATCATCCATCATTATAATCATTCAATGATCTTTTATCATTAATAATATAATATAGACCATGAACATTAGACTTAGGGACTTCTAGATTAGATTGAACATGTGGAGGATCGTTTCTAATAAGGATATATTCAAGAAATATTTACATTATAAATATTGCCAATGGAAATTATCTATTTTGCATATTTCTTCTTGCTTATTAAATCAATATTCATAACAAAGACCTTTGCCATCATTCTTAAGATTGAATTTTATAATATGAATTAGATCAAAGAAATTCGAAGTCATGATGAGTCATTGTAATAGTTGCAATGCAAGGTACTCTAGAAAATACATCAACTACATTATGTTTTTTCAAAATGTACATAACTTAAAAATGAAATATAAACCCCTTAAAAACTCCATCTTGTATGTTTCCTACAAATGCTTTTGAGTCTTAAAATATTATAAGCTTTGATAATCAATTTTAATTAAAAAATTCATTATATAAAGAATAATGCTTTCATATCTTCAAAGCATAATAGACAGCTAAAAGCTCCTTTTCAAAAATGTCATATATTTTCTCTACATCATATAAATGATAGCTTTCAAATGCTACAGCATGCCCAAAATTTAGTACTACATCAATATAATCATTACAAGACTTCTTAATTTAGCACTACACAAATACAATCATTACAAGTATTTGCTTCCACCACAAATTGGTTTATCAAATTCAAAATGATAAAAACATGAAGAGAAAAAGCCATGTGTACAAAATACTTGATAAGGCTGTGAAAATAGAAGTATAAGATCAAAAAGATTACACCTCATATATATCACAAAGTTTATACCATTCTTGGATTATCTTAATCTTTTTAAGATCCATATAAATCCCTTCAAAAGAGATAAAATACCTAATATAATTTATTTTATACATAAAAATATCCCTCTATTTATCATTTATTAAAATTTTATTTTATCAAGCAATGTCCAAATTAACAATGTTTCTTTTCATTCTTACTAAAAATAAAAAAAATATCAATATATTATCAATTGTCTTCAAAAATATGCTCCACCATTCAAATGAAGATAGTTGGTATATTAGTCAATCGAAAAGAAAACACTAAGAATTCATAAAGACTAAAATAAAGTTTTAAAATGAGTTTTATGTACATTTTATGGCATTATCATGATTTGATAATTTGGTGATAACCACTCTTCAAATCAATATTATTCAAAACCTTTGAGACTCCTAAACAATCCAAAATGTCATCAAGTCTAGATACATAAAATCAATTTTTCACAATAATTTTGTTAAGGGCTCAATAATCAATACACATTTTGAACATGTTATCCTTCTTTTAAACAAAAACTAGTGAACAAAATGACGAGCTACTTAGCCTAATTAGCCCAAAATTAAATAAGTCTTCGACTTGCTTTCTTATTTCTTCTTACTGAGAGTTACTCACACTATATGGTGCTATATTTGGAAAAGAACTACCCAAAATGATACAATATGGTGGTCTTTTGTCCTTTCTAAGTAAACTTAATAAGAAAGATCCTTCAAAAAATAATCCTTATACTTTTCTAATTGTAAGTTACTCTTGGTTTTTATCATTCATGTTATTTTTATATCATTGACATAAGCTAAACATCATTGAATATAATACATATAGCTTACCCTAAATATACTATCTCCAAATACTCTAACATAAATCTAGTACTTATTGCCTTTGTTAGTGACTTCTATCTTTTTTTTTTTTTTAAGATAGCTAATTCTATCCTATGATTCTAAGGCATACAAAGAATCACATAACCATCAAAATCTCCGATACAAAATATATCTTCATTGTTATAGCCTTGGATTTAAAATTTTGAGCTTGCCAAAATAGAGTATTATAATCTTCACAATATTACTTTCATCGACACTTAAAGCTTGGCAAACTTCGATTAGAGTTTTCATCTTTTCATCTTTTAATCCAAGCTCTTTAGGCAACTCCAAGAAAATGAAGTTTTCATTTGCTCCAAGGTCTATTAGAAACAGTGTTTTACTTAGCTTGTAATTGTATCCAGACTTTTAGTAGTTTGCGCATCTTTGGAGTGTGATTTGTATTTGCAATTATATCATTAACAACATTAATTATCACTAATAACTTGGACTTGTCCAAAACTTTTTTTAATTCTTTGTTTGGACATCACTTTTCTATATACCCTATTTATTCACACTTAAAATACTTTTTTTATTTTATGAAGCATTGTTTTTTACTTGGAAAAGTTAATTTGCTTGTGGGTATAGATTGAAGTGCAATTAAGTGACATTTGAAATTGCATAGAGCTTCATTTTCTTTTGATTCAATGGTTGCATTTGTTGTTGCTTTTGTCCTTCTTTTGGAGATAAATACTCCTCATGATCAACCATTCTATTCTTATCACTCTTTTGAAATGATTTATTGTCATTATGTTCCATTTTTCATGACTTAGCATGGTCAACGAGTTTCTTGAGACTAGAATAATGATTTTGATTAAGAGCAATATAAAGTTCAAAATACAAACCTCCCTAAAACTTCTTAATCTTTTTAGAGTTATTGATTTCCTTAAAATGTTGGATCTCCAAGAGTAGCTGCCAAAAAAAATTTGTGTAGTCATCAAGTGACTCATTTTTTCTTTGCCACACTAATCTCATTTCATATTTACACCTCTTTTAAAAGAAATAGAAAAAAATTAACCTTGTATAATACAAACAAAGGAACCACCAAGATTTTAAGAAACAAGTTCATATTTGACACCATCCGCTAAGTGCGAGCAAACTTAATCTTTTCTCTTTATTTATACTTGCCACCACTACTATATAACATTTGAAATTAACAAATAGACTTTAGAAAAAGATCAAGATTTTGAGGATCATGATACACTAAATTTACTTTTTTTTCAAGTAGAGATCATAGCTTTGTCTTTTTCTTATACATTGGATCTTAAGATTAAAGATAATGAAGAGATTGATAGTGATGAAGATGGATACAATGGTAAAGAATATCATAATGTTTATTGATAAGATTTTTCGTGAGAAGAGTATATCTTTATCGCTTAATGAGAGTCTAAAAAATGCACATCATGAGTTTGAAGAAGAGAATGACCTTTGACAAGATCTCTTTCTTTATATTGAAGTAGAATAGAACCTTTCTCTTGTTTCACTATGTCTCTAGAATATAGCTGGGCTTTTTTATCAACTACTTTCATCAATATGGCTTTGTGTCCTTTCCGCTTCTCACCTGTCTCTAGTTTGAAAAGCTCACAAATATATTAATTCTCCTCTCTAAGGCTTTGAAGGGCTTAAAGAATAGTACTTAGATCTTCCATTGGGATTCTTAAAAAAACATATGTATACTTATGCATTCAATTCAAGTGCTAAAATTTTTAAAAACCTATAAATATAAACACAGCCAATATTGAGATGAGGATCAACCCAATATTATCTAAAACAATATTCAAGACTTAATATTTTAAAAAGTTTAAAAAACAAATATTTAAAGCTAAACATGATAATTTACCACCATAGAAATGTTAAAGTAAAAAAGACAAGATTGAGGGTTAAAGATTAACAAACCCTCTCCACCTCCTTAGATCCCCCCAAAGGTTTTTTATTTCTACTCAATCTAAGTTTTTTTTTTAAGAGCTTAATTACAATCAACTAGAGAGTAAGAGAAGTAATTCTTACTCCTACAAGATCATGAAAAAATATATATAGATGGATAGGACTAACTTTAGGCTATCCAAAAACCTAATGTAAAATAATTAAAAAACGAATTCTCTTTACAAGGGGGGGGAAAACAAATGCGAAAAAAAATAAAGTAACACGACAAGTTTCCCAACCACATATCATAAGTGTAACAACCGGTAAGACACTTCAAAACTTGTAACTTGACACTTGTCTTTTCTCTATGGGCCTCTATTTTGTTTTACATATTGTCAATAATAAAAACAATTGAATTTAATAAGCACTATTAGTATACAAAACTTATTATTTTTAAAACACTCTCTCTATTTTTTAAGACTAGCCTCTCACAAATCAAAGTTTTGCTATCTCAAGAATCCTTACAAACCTATGAAAGAATAGGGCATGGAATAAAGTTTTGTAAGTTTTCAAAGAGTCTAATATAACTTACTTGGTGAAAAGCAAGAAAAAAATAAGTATTAATATTTTCATGATTATATTTTTTATATTTATTTTATAATTCCTAGGCTTTTATTTATGGGCATCTCCTCAATATATTTTGTATTCTTCGACTTAAAGAGAACCAATGATGCTTCAAGTTTTTCTTTTTATTTATGTCTATGTTAGTTTTTCTTTGGACTTTATAAATATGTTCTAGATGTTTTGAACCTTAGTGTTCGTGGACCTAAAGAGAACCATTGAACCTCCAAGATCCCAAATGATCTATTATTTATGTCTTAGCTATTTTTTGAAGTGAGTGTCACCTAACCAACTTTGCTTATCTTAAGTATATTATATGAGCTTGAGTATGTTAAAAACAAGGCCCTTCTAATAAGGTTATACAAACTAGCCTTAAAGGAACAAGCATTTGTCACATCACAAGTTTAAACAAAGTAAAAATGTAATCATCAATGATATTATGATAACTTGCCATTCATGCACCAACCTATATAAGAGACATTAAAAGTTCATTTGTAACAACTAAACTAAGAGATCAAATAAGTTGAATCTAGATCAATCTAGCCTTGCATAGCTTTAGAAAGACCTCAATGTCTTTTGAATCTACTTCTATTTTTTACATGATTTTCATTTAATACATTTTTTAATCTCTTGTCAAGTTTTGTGTTGTTAATCATGACTATGTTTGACTATTTTCCACCATAGAGCATTTAGTATCCTTGTGATTTAGTATAATAAGCTCCATATTTTCAATAAGGATCAACCTAATTAACTCAAAGTATATGTATACAATAAAAAATACCAATCAAGAATCCAAAAATTGAAATGTACACCCAACATGTGGATGAAACTCTAAACCCTAAGCCAACAAAAAAGTGAATAGAAATGCTCATCCAAATGTGTGCAAACTAAAGAGAGTTCATCTTTTCTTCTTGCTTCCATATCTATCTTATTGTGAAAACATGGAGTGAGGGAGAGAATGTGAGTGAGGATATAGGTGAGGAACTTGCAAGAGTGAAGCTTTCATCTCCTCTTGCATTCCTTTTCTTCCTATTCAAGGTGAGAGGGTTGAGATTGAGGTTGTGGAAGTGAGAAATAAATGAAATTTTATGATATATTAATGTCTACAAAGAGGCCATAATGATGTATGAGACCATGAGTTACAATCATTGTACGACAATACAATTGTCTCAAAAAAACAATAAATAAAAATATAATGAAAATTACAAAGAGACAAAAGCTAAAAGTAAGAAAACTCTAACTAACAAATAAAAAGGCCCTAACTAATACAAGCTCATGGGAATGTAGAGGAGCTAGCTCTAACCCAATTAATAATCTCATGTATCTACTTATGGAAGTGTTTTTGACCCCTATGTCAAGGTTTGAAACATTTGGATCACCCAAGTTAGATGGCCCGATCAATCAATGTCCCCCATGTAAGTGTAGATAACTGAGATCATGGCTGTATTGAAACCTCTTAAGTCTCTCTCATTAAGAAATCTATAAGCTAGGTGAGACCTCGATGTCGAGAGCTCCTATACTCCGAAAAAGGGAATCCTCATATCTCCTGGAGAAAGAAACCAAGACACTACTAATTAGTTGAATCTACAACTCTAGACAATGGCCCAAATCCATCCCTAAAAATAGACAATAAAAATGGCCTCAAATATCATTGTATGCTAGGCCTCAACAAACATAGTGCTCCTCTATCTTTGGCTTTAGCTGACATATCTAGCATGTACACTCTTCCAATGGTATGGATTCAAATTTACCAAACTAGATTTGTAGTTGGTGTGAAGAGGTACACAACTAACCAATAACACTTCTATTGTCATTTGAGAGGTGGGACTCTAGTCATGCAACACTCATTATCATACCAACTATTCTGAGGTATCATCCCAATGGAGGCTCTCTATGTAGGCCTAAATTATGGGAAGGCTACCCCTACTACTGTGTGTAGAGCCTCTTTAGTGGAATGTCGATGTTTGCATCTTACAATAGTTTGATGAGCTCCACCTCATAAATATCCTCTCTCTCTCTCTCTCTCTCTCTCTCTCTCTCTCTCTCTCTCTCTCTCTCTCTCAAAAGTTAGTGGGCTGCACACTGAATCTACAAATCAGCAAATTGGCAATCCATAATGAAAAAAAGGTAAGCATGACCTATTACTACCTTTTGAGTATATGTGGTGAGATTGAGAAATCATGAATATAGGGAACAAACATCAACATACCAAGTGTATAGTATATTGTGCTAGCACCATGCCGATGAGGGTAATAAGTGAAGGAGCCTGACGACGCATGTTTACCTAGGCCATTAAGGATGGCTAGTCCATGTGTCATGTGCATCTCCACAAGATATCTCCCATACTTTGTGACTTCTCCCACATCCTAGGAGATCCTCTCCATCTATAACTCTTACCACATCCTACTATAATATCTCCTCAGGTAGGAGACCGTCCTAGAATTAAAGTCTCCTAATAGGATGGCATCTCCCTCCCTCGAGAACTCCCAAATATCCTCATCCAACACTACACATGATGATCACCCCTTGGGTGGGGCAAACCAAGATGCCATATGGGTAGAACATCAACAATCATGTATAGAGTGCACTCCTCACCCGTCACTCACCCACATATATCTAGCTTGCTCATCTCTATGAACCACTTATATCATCTATTGGGGTACCTCTTTGAATAGCACGATCAGTCCTGACCCTTTGCTACTCTTAACATATGCATGTTTCCTTCACACATGCTAACTTCCATCCATAACATGTCGCTCGTGGGAGCATAATATGCAGCCCACAATGTGTCTAAGTAAAACACTATGTCCCTCTCTTTGAATGTCTCCTCAAATGTTGTCACATTTAGTCATAAAACCCCATTACTATTTCAAGTTGCTAATACAAGGTTGTTCCCATAAGTCTCAAGCTGCCAATTTGGTACCTCTCCCTAACCACCATTGTTTCTCCTTATAGAAGGCTAGCTTGCCCTCCTCTCTAGTTGTCTTGATTCTTGTCATGCACTCTTGTATGTGTTAATTGAGTTAGTGTAAGATCGTCACCCAAAAACACAATTGTATATTTCAACATGTAGCATTAAGCTAAAAAGTTTCTCCTAGCCTCTATGGTGAGGAAGCAAAAGATGAGAACACGCCTCTTTGAGATCTCTCCCAAGCTTTGCTTATCCACTCTCCAAACAGATATACGCATATCTTTCTTGATTTTCATGAGCATGTATAGCTCATTGGTGTCTTTTACCACTCGTGTTCCTCGACCCCATAACCCAAACATGGAGTGCTCTTTCTTACTGGTTTTATTACTCCTCCAGTGTGTCATTGATTATGGAGATTATAGATGTGTTTGCCAATTATGTCTTTTTCTTTGAAATTTGAATCCCTTGTCCAATATGTTCGTTTGTTTGTTTTCTTGTGCGTCTCTGTAGAAGATAAGGTCTCTTTTATCGATCTATTCTTCCTTCTTTTGGAGTTGTTGGACTTCTTCCATAATGCAAATGAAGAAGATTCCTTGATCATATCAAGTTGGATTTCTCCTCGTTCCAATATGGGACTAAATGGTATATCATTGAAATTGCAACTTAAGTGATTTAATCTCCTCATCTTATGCTTCAATCTCACATTCAAGCTTCTTAATCTTATCATTTAAGCTACCTATTCACTATGCTCAATCCATTGTTGCATTTTTTTAAGAAAATTTAGTAACAATGTTTGTGATAAGGCAAGATAGGTATAAAGAATGAAATATTAAAGTGTAGCAAACTGCTATAGACAAAGCAAGAATTGCAAGAAGACTGGGCGAGACATAAAACAAGGATCCTGAGAATGAGGCAAATTCCGGAAGGCAAGGGATATAAAGGACAAGACAATGTTGTCAAGTGCAAGGTGGGTTTTTGGGGGGGAGGGGGGCACATCCAAGATAAGGGGTGTGTTCAAATACGACAAGGTGGGACATGCTAGAAAAGGGCAAGGCAAGGTACCACAAGAGCAAGGGGAAAGCCCAAGGCACACGATATACAAGGTATGAGAGGTGTGCTAGGACAAGGCAAGCCTGGGTCCTGCAAGGAAATAAACAAGACTAGGGTAGGGGAGAGAGAGAGAGAGAGAGAGAGAGAGAGAGAGAGAGAGAGAGAGAGAGAGAGAGAGAGAGAGAGAGAGAGAGAGAGAGAGAGAGAGAGAGAGCTCCTCTCCATCTTGTATCTTCTCCTCTTCACAGAGCACTCCAACCATGAACCAATAGCAAAGGAGTGAAGGGAAGAAATCAAAGAAGCACCATTTGAATCACACAACCAACTTCAAGGCAAGGCAATGAGATAAGAGTGTGTCTTGACCTTGTGATAAGCTAGTGTAGGTGATCATATTTTGAGCATGACAATTTTTGTGCCAATGGTGGCAACAATTTCAATATTTATTACTCCCTCTCCACTCACTCATCTTTCATTCAACCAAATTTCTTCATTCACCCACACTAAAATTTCAAGCTACATATCAAGATTGAATGTTGCAACCTTATGTATCGCTCTAGCTTTTTTCAAATTTGTTCCTTCTTTCTTCTGCATTTTTTTTAGTCTCCACCACTCATTGCAAGTTCACTTTCCTTAACATTTCACATTCTCACAAATTCTCTCTTAGATTAGAGTTTCTTTATTTTACTTGGGAAACATGATCATTCCTTGAAATTCCAATGTAATTAATAGTCTCAAAGAGTGATCTAGTCTTCATAAATGTTTTCTTCTTTTCATTTTTTCTCCTCTATCCCCCTCTTATTTTCTCTCATCTATTGTTTTTCACTTTGGTAGCTACTTTTTTTTTTTCCTCTACCTCAATCTACTCGTGTTGTAAAGACCCGTGAGGAATATCCTAAGATGACTCTAATTCTACCAAACGTGTAAGCACCTTGTCAAGTGAGTTCTTCAAAACCACATTTTTCATGTTCCAAGTTATGACCTCATTGATGCAAATACTCCTATGGTCCTAACTCTTGATTTGCCTCAACTATAATGCCAAGACCTTTAAGAAAGTCTTTTACCTCATCTCATTGTTAAGATAATAGCTTAAATCTAACCCTCAACCATAGGTGCTACCCTTGCATCCTCGAAGGAGGTGACTGATGAAGATTGAAGACCACTCAACCCAAATGTGAGGAAACCTTTACATAAAAGTGATAGGTGATATGATATATGTAAAAAGGAACCTCTAAACATACAAAACACTTAGCTATTGGAAATGCAAGGAGAGACTATTCTAGAGAGAAATGACCACTTCTAAAGATACAATGATAAACTAGAGAAAAAGATGAACTAATAAGTGACAAACTAGCCTTAAGAATAGAGAGAGAGAGAGAGAGAGAGAGAATCTAAGTGTGTAACAACTCGACATAAAATGCTGAACACAATTGACTCATGATATATCTTATGATGGAGAAACTAGATAGAGTTTCACGTATGCACACGCGTGCACATGCATCCATGCACACGCACACAATCTTTAAGGGCATCTATCAAAGGTTACAATAACTTGAAATAAAGTGAGGATCACAATTGACCCATTATATATATCTTTTTATGGAGAAACTCAACAGAATTTATTGTTCTATTGTGTGTGAAATCTCTTTGCTTTGCTACTATTTTATGAGACTTGATAACTTGGGGCACAGGCTGTTGTTTTGATTCTTGCTGGTAACATAAGACTATTATTGGTGCAATATCTGAGTCATGTGCCAATATTGCAGACGTCAGCATGTCGCATGTTCTCTTAAGACTTAATAATCTGCATTTAAGCAAAGCTCGCAAAGACAGCTCATTAGAGCTGCCTTAAACACGTGACAGGGTATGAGTGAACCTGCCTAATCCACATCACAGCTCGTCCCAACACAAATACAAACACCTTTCTTTGAGCAAGGGAGAGAAGAAAGAAACAATTCAAAGTGTTGCTACATTAGCTATCTACCTAAGAATAATCTGGATTGAAACTCAAGGCCTCCTGGTATATCAACTCCCGGATTTGGTTTTCTGTTAATTTCTGCTCATCCACATCAAAACAAAATGGTGTAGAACAGCATGGCTCATCTGATATATCGTGCAATCTTGACAGGTAAGGATGTGCAAGTGCAGCTTCCACTGCAAATTTGGTTCCCAATATCATTGATACATTGAACATCAAGACAAACATGTCAAAGAGTGGTCAAATTTTCAGTTCAAATATGGTGGTGTGAGGGTACTTTCATAGCTTGGAGTGCGTCATCGTGCAAATATGATAACATTACTGGAAGTATTAAATGCTCTGTGTTATAAAAATACATTAAAGCAACTTAAAGACTGGCATTAGTTAGAAAATCTACCTGTAATGCGCTTAGTCGGATCAAATGTCAGCATCTTCTCAACAAGATCAAGAGCTAAAGGAGACACTTTAGGAAACTTCTGTACCAGAGATTGCTTTTGATATCGCGGCAGCTGATGGAGGTAACGTCTGGCATATTCATTTCTAACAAACTGCAGTTCAGAATCCCTTGGCAAACCAATCAACTGCATTGGAGTAGCAAAACGCCTCAAGATTTCGTCAACTAGAGTTACATAAGTGAAACGAGATCACAGAAAATAACTTATAAATCTTAGCACAAAGCCAGGGATTGAGTAATTGACTGTCCAACCTTGACAATGGTTCTCAACTGATGAATATAATCCCTTCCTGGAAACAATGGCTCATGGTTTACGAGCTCCATAAAGATGCAACCCACAGACCATACATCAATAGCTCCTGTGTAGTCTGCTGAATTCAATAGCAATTCTGGTGCCCGGTACCACCTAGTTACCACATACTCTGTCATGAAGTCCATCTCTGAACTCGAAGATGTTCGTGCCAGCCCAAAATCTGCAATCTTGAGATCACAATTGGAGTTTATCAACAAGTTTCCTGGCTTTAAATCTCGATGCAGCACATTAGCTGAGTGAATGTACTTCAAGCCTCTCAAGAGTTGGTACAAGAAATACTGCACAAACGTCCCAGTGTAAGTACAGGGGAAGTTAAGGAAAAGAAGGTAGCCACTCTCCCCAGATATAAGGATAACAACCTGCAATAGAACAGTAAGGTACTTATACGACATAATCAGAGGAAAGAAAGATGTAGCAACTATGTAACACCTGACAATGATCCTCTGTCAATGCTTGCCCTGTGCGTATTAATTCTGAAAGGTCAGAATCCATAAGTTCGTATGCCACGTAAACATCATTATAACTGTCACGATTAGGGGGAGGAATTATGTCTTTGATAGCAATCACCTGGAAAAGGAGAGTGCAGTAATTTGCTCATGGATAGTCAAGTCACTGAGTATCCTGTGAAGAAAACAAAAGCAAAAAGCAACTATCATACATTTTCATGGTGCATATGCCGAAGAAGCTTTAACTCTCGGTAGGTTCTCTTGGCATCCATTCTGTTGTCAAACACCTTGTAAATCTTCTTTACTGCAACAATCTCGTTGGTTTCAGAATTCAACACTGAACTGTCAAGCAAAATGAAAGCAGAGACATTATGAGGGGGGAAGAAAAAAGCCTATCAAAGAGCTGTCTCTGCAACACAGGACAGCAGAAAGCAAGGAGCCTTACAACTATAATGCAGCACATAATCTTAGTCAAACTTTGCAGATATACAGATAAAATAATCATCATTTATGTGACAAGATCATGGAATTCAAAAGGCCTGCACAATGTGCTGAAGAGAGTGCCTAAGCTATGCCATGAGAATACTTGCATTCACCGTGTGGGGCAAACACCTACACATCGGCAGTGCAAGATGCAGAATCATCATGTGCCATTAGAATCAAAAAGACAACTACGTAAGCACACGTGATATCACTCTGATCCTGATCCTTTTGAAAGAGCCACATCTCCACCATGGGATAGCAGCAACCAAGAACCAAACAACAATAACACATTGGATAATCACATCAAAACATTGAAGGAGAGGGAAAAGTAGCCATGATTCATGCGACTAGACAATCTGCTCAGAAAGGCTCTGTGCAATGTGCAGAAGAGAATGGCAAAGGTATGCCATCAAAACTCTCAAACTCACCAGAGAGCACCTGCACAAATGGCAGTGCAAGATTGCAAGATGGAATGTGTGGTTGCAAGATTGCTAAAGCAAACACCGTGTCATCGAACTCAGAGATCAAGGCGTCTGAACATAATTCTTCTCAGAAAGGCTCTGTGCAAGGTGCAGAAGAGAATGGCAAGGGTATGCCATCAAAACTCTCAAACTCACCAGAGAGCACCTGCACAAATGGCAGTGCGAGATTGCAAGATGGAATGTGTGGTTGCAAGATTGCTAAAGCAAACACCGTGTCATCGAACTCAGAGATCAAGGTGTGTGAACATAATTCCACTCATCAGGCAAGACAAACAAGACCAAGCATGTCTTCACTGTGCGTTGAGCACCCACAGCATAAGAAGTTTTTGGCATTTTGGGCTCTTTTGCCTTGTTTTTCTCTATAGTGTTCTATATCATGAGCTTCTGCAAGGGAGGGATTGCTTAACTGAGTAGGTGCAGTTGGGAGCTGGGTGGAATACCAGCCCGTGTGGTTGGGGGCAAGGGCTGCTGGCCCAGGGTGCAGGTATACAGTCTCTCCCTCATGGAAGCTCCTGATGTCGCAATGTGAGGCTTACGGTGAAAATTCTTGTGCACGTGAGGAAGACAAGATCCAAAACGTGAAAAACTGTCTAAAACTTCTTGTGCAGGTGAGGGATGCAAGATCCAAACCAGGCAATGAACTCACCAAACAAGACCGTATGCGCCTCTACCGATGGGCCGCAGAGGAGGGGTGTATTTGGCAGTAAGCTCAAAGGGAACCCCATAAATGTTGTATTCCACGAACCGGCCTCCGTGCATGGTGACGCCTTGGACGTCGTACTCGTCCCAGTCATCACCATAGTCCGCTACCCCTAGCTGCTCTTCTTCTTCTTCTTCTGCCTCCTTTGCCTGATTGGGGCCATTTGCAGTCGTTGCTGATCCTCCATTTCTTTGCTTCTTCTGCTGCTGGTAACGTTGATGTTTCTTGCGAGGACGCCTGTCATCGTCTGTTCTCTGAGATTTCCCGGACTGAAGGTCGCCGCAAAGCAGAGAGCACAAGGCAGCAAGCCAGTAATGGAGAGCCAGCCTGACCTAAAACCTGCAGATCGGTTTGCGAGAATCTTTTTGCAGTCGGCGTCTTTTGGACCCGCCTTTGCAACACAATACGCGCAGCATCTTCACCTTTACTATCTTGTACCTGGCAGGCAGCGCCTAGGATTTCACATATCATAGCCCTCGCACATAAGGTGCTTAAAAGGTTAACCTAGTTACTACTTTTGTGACGTGGCATAGAAATCAATCTTAGTATCTTACTTATTATATTATTTTTGTTATAGGTTCGGAAACCCTCTAACTTCCAGAGAGCTTCCCGAACCTACCCTTTTTTCAAATTTCTCTTTTTTAATCAAAACTCCCTCCTCTCCTCTTTTTCTCAACTGTAATCTCTAGTTTTCTCTTCTCTCTCCGTTTTCTCGTCCCTTTCCCTTTTCGAACATAATTTTTCACACACTTTGAGAGGGAGATAGAAGAAAAGAAAGAGAGAGAGGAAGAAGAAGAAGATGGTGAGAGGAAGGGGGAAATAGGAAAGAGAATATTCTTTTTAAATTAAACATTTTTCTTCTCCCCTTCTCTCTCTCTCTTTCTCTCTCTCTCTCATAGTTAGATTAAACTTTTTAATTTAAACTCTCTGTGAGGTGTCCGCTAGTCCCAATCCACGGCACACCTTTTAGTAGTCCATCAGTAGGTTTTCCCATAAATGATGTCGCCCAGTGCTCCCTTGAAACATCACGGGGTTGTCACTTAGGCCCTACCGAGTCTACTTCGCAACGGGAGAGTTCTGGCCGAACCCACTAGGATCGACCTGAAGTCTTGGGTTCCTAAAATCGGATGGGTCTCCTAGCAGCCAGCTAGCGTCAGTAATTTCGAGTTTCACTTTTTAGAGGATTACTCGATCTGAAGTGGACTTGCCATTGCACTTGGTTCAAAGAGAATGGGAGACAGAGGGGAGTGCGGTACGTCAACCCTCCTGCCCATAAGGCAAAATCCCATTCCGGCCCCCTAAAACAATGCAAGTCGGTTCTACCTAATGACTACTTGGTCAATTTATCGTCTTCCTATTTCTATATTCAATGTAGAAAAGCTCCCAGCTAACCGAGACCACCCTACCATTGGACGGACCCGTCGGGGGTTACGCCCACCCGCTTTCCTCTGATGATGGGTCATCTTTAGTTTTTTAATTACCTACAATACATTTATTGGAACATATACAACCAACTTCCTTAATTAGTCCATTAAGTCACATGTTCCTTCATATAATTTATCTCACTAACACGCATACAATTCGAACAGTAAAGCAAACTTCTTTATTATATTGAAAGTTTATTACAATTTCCATCATTCCGTCCCAGCGGAAGATACACAGAATTCCATAAGGACATTCTGTCCACCAAGATTCCACCCTCATAACTAGTATTTAGGGTTCCAGGATCCCATCCTGGGTCACGAAGGGGCTCGTCAGATTCTTGGAACAGTGCAGGATTTACAGCCAGGGCCCCCTCTGGCACCTACAATTCCTACTGCCCGAGACTATCCCTACTGACAGACCTTTCGCCTACGGAGCCGGTCCAAGCCTCTCGTAGCGATAATCATGACCCCCTTGGAGTAGGGTCTCGCCGCTAGCTTGGGGGTAGCCTAGCGCGATCCTTCCTTTTATTCTGTTTGACAATAATTTCAATCAAAAATCTAGATTCTAGCAAACACAAACAGTCCTTTCAAATATGTATCAAATAGTGCAATGACAATCATCCCATCCTGTAAATCATAACTTCACATAGCCAAGGTAGACCTTATCCTAAGGTAACCTTACATTCTAATGAGGATTCTTCTCCCCATAAAGAAATGTTGAGTACACCTCTTATAACATGTTAAGCAAGGCATGAGTTTTCCATTTGGATTCACTTATCCAACATAAGCAAAATCCCTTAAGGAAATATATTGTGTCAATAACTCAACGAGATGATCTATAGGATTCCTAAATAGACAATCAGTTTCTATAACCGTCACTAATCAATTCTTAACCTCGTCGCATTTAATCATAATTATATTGAATGCGCATAAAGACATATGTACAATAACCTTTGGCAATTAATTCTATCCTGATTCTATGCCTTAGTATCTCAACTAATCTAGATACAAATCATAGAGATTAATCGTTTTATGCTTGTACTAATATGTCTTTCTAGATGAGTTATCAGTTTAATGTGTAAGTGAAGAATATAGAAGCTAATATCTTATGTAATTATCTTATATTGAAAATTGATAATCTAGTAATGAATAACCTGGTTTGGCGGCATGACGATATTAAGAACTTCATCTTTACTCGCGCTCGCATTAGCCACACCCGATATTCCATTTATAGTGGCAACTCCCGCAACCTCGGGCACTCCCGTATCATTGGCAATACTCGTTGCTTGACCGGTTGCGTTAATCTCCATGGTTTTTCCACTTCCTCGCTTTGGAGCCATCGTCCACGAGTGGTTTGAGAGATAGGGAAGGTGGGATAGATTTTAGATGAGAGAGGGTAAGAGAATATGGCTTAGTTAAAGGTCGAGACAAGGGATTTGAGCTAACTCTCTTCCTCTTTCTCTTTCTCTCTCTCTCTCTCTCTCTCTCTCTCTCTCTCTCTCTCTCTCTCTCTCTCTCTCTCTAGCTTCTTGCAGCCTCTTGAAGGAGTATTCTTCTTTCTCTCTTCTTCTCTCTCGCAGCCTCTCGGGGTCTCCTTATGTCCCTTATGCCTCTCCCATGCCTCATATTTATAGTAAATTGGAGAAGAGGGCTTGTGGTTGAGAAGTGGAGCTCTTTGTGGAGGGGGGTCTTGGAAAGATCAGTGATCTAATGCTCAGATCATAAATCTGATGGTTCCATTGGCTCCGAAAGGGGGGTAAAACCCCAAGACACTTGATTAGAAAGCTCTCAGTTCACTCCTTCTTTTTTTCTCTGTTCGAAGTGCTGTCTATTGCCTGTAAACTGCGATCGCGGCGCACGCGATTTCGCCAATCACTTTTCTTTATTTATTTATTAATAAAATCTTCAAACTAACTAACACATCACTTGTTTTTTTCTTTTAAATGACATCTAGTTCTAGAAATTTTCATATCTCTTTTTTTTGTAAATTAAGATAATCTCTAAAATATCTAAAATATTCTAGTCTTGTCCAAAAGTCTAATATTTTTAGACCATCCAAACTATACACATTATCCTAGTGATTAATATAACTCATAAGTTTCGTTCACGTTGTAATTTACGTGAAGGGTGGCCACGGTCCTTGCTAATTCGAAAAAAATATCGAATTTACGACTCTTGATTTTTCTAAATAAAATATTTTAAATTAAATAAAAATTATTAATAATTAATGTTAGTTAGTTTTTACCTTAGTTAGTCTTTAGTTAGTAATCTTACTAACTTATTAGTTAACTAACTAACTTTTGAACTAACCAACTAACTTTTATTGTGTGAAAATATTACACTCTCCTTTTAATTAAAATAAGGAGAGAGATGTATATATATACAAAGAGCAAAAAAGAAAGAAGAGAGAAAGGGAGAGAGAGAGAGAGAGGGGGGGAAACAGAGAGAAAGAATTATAGAGAGAGAAAATATAAAATTGATAAGAGAAAAAGAAAAGAAAAGAGAGGAGAGAGGGGGGAAGAGAGACATAGAGAAGAAAAGGAGAGAGAAAATAAGAAGAAGAGACGAGAGAATTTGAACACAAAGAGAGAATTATAAAGAGCAGAAAGATAAAATCTAAAAGAAAGAGAAAAAAAAAGAGAGAAAAAGAAAAAAAGGAAAATAAAGGAGAGAGAAGAACAAGAATAAGAAAAAGAAAGAGAAAAATAGAAAAGAAAAGTTTCTTTTTAATATTTAAATGTTTTTTGAGAGAGAAGGATAGAGGGGGGAAGAGGGAGAGAGAGAATATCAAATTTTAAAGAGAGAGAGGGAGAGAAGAAAAAAAGGAAATTTAGGAGAAAGGGAAGGATAAGAATAAGCGGCGGAGAGAGAGAGAGAGAGAGAGAGAGAGAAAGAGAATATAAACATAAAGAGAGGAATTATATATAGGGAAAAGATAAAATTTATATACTTTAAGAGAGACTGAGAGAGAGAGAGAGAATAACAAATAGAGGAGAAAGATAAAAGAAAAAGAGAGGAGAGAGAGAAAAGAAGAAGAAGAAAAGCGCAAAGTGAAGATAAGGAGAGAGACAGAGAGAAAAGAAAAAAATTAAAAATAGAATAAAGAGAGAGAGAGAGAGAGAAGAAGAAGGGAAAAAAAGAAAAAAAGAGGAGAGGGAGAGAGAAGGAAAAGAGAGGAGAGAGGGGGGAGAATAAAAGGAAAGAGAGAGAGAGAACTAAGAGAGGAGAAAAAATAAACTAAAATAGAAGGCAAAGAAAGAGAGAGAGAGAGAGAGAGAGAGAGAGAGAGAGAATTAAACATAGGGAATTCGGGGGGCGGAGGAGAGAGAGAGTAAATTAAAAAATTAGAAGTAGAGAGGAAAAAGAGGAGCAACTTTGCTTGCTACGGCCTAGTGTTCCGTGCGCGCGAAGCGCTCACTAAATGCTAGTCCCAATTTAACTAGGGTCTCCCCGATAACTAGGAGGAGATTCCATATTCAGCTATCGAAGAGATTCTATGTTAAATCGGGATTCTAGTTAAACCATGTGATGTTTTCTTTTGGATTGATCTATGTGTGATTGAATTGTGCTAAGCATGCCTACTCACAGTTATGGCTTTATGGTACCCACTAGCTACATGTGCACCTGAAAGCTTTTGTTTTCCTCACTAGGACCTACTCAGTGAGCAATCATGCTAGGCATGCCAACTCACAGTTATGGCTTTATGGTACCCACTAGCTACATGTGCACATGAAAGCTTTTGTTTTCCTTGCTAGGACCTACTTAGTGAGCAATTGCAATTCCTCATCCGTAGAAGCTTTCAAGACACACTTCATCTCACACTCACACACATTCATTTTCATGGCTTGCACTCTAAATCACACAAAAGCTATCAACAAAATATATACACATAATGTAATATCATTCTCCAAATGTGTCCAACTCTGCCATTCCATTCTGAGAGGGTGTCCTTTCCTTACTCAACAAGGTTTGGTCGTTGGGTATTCTTGGAATACACCCAATGGTCTGCCATTTTGTTATGTGGGATTTGACCGTTCGATTCAAGATGTCCCTTTCGGGTGGATAGTTCCTATCCTTTGGGCAATTATTCACGGGCTATCTCATGTCCTTGGACACATACTACACCTTCCCCCAATCCACAAGCTATCCTTCGTAATGACTTTTCAATCCCTTCTTTCTTCTCTTGATATGTCCTACAATACATCATCATTAGTATGTTGAAAATTTTCTTTTATTCTAGTAACATGTGCAATTGTTTTTGTGTTTTTGTCTAATCTTTTGTTGCATATGTATTCTTCCTTATCTATTATCACATAAGGATCAACCCATTTATGTTGTGGTGATTTATTTAAATTTTTATTTCTATTTAGGTAGTAAACTAATCATTTATCTCCAATTTTGTATTCTTTATGTATCCTATTATTATCATGCCATCTCTTTTTTCTAGATTGAGCTCTATCAAGGTTTTTTCAAATTGCTAATCTCATTAGTGGCCATTTTTGTTGTAATTCTAAGTACCAGTCTACCACATTTTCATGTTTATTTGGTATTTCTAATAGTGGTATCTATAACCTTAAGAGGATTAACGCCGCGACACTAGAAAAGTTGATTCTTGTCCATATAAAGCTCGAAATGGACTTATATTTAGTGGATGCTTAGATTGAGCATCTATATGCATGAGTCACATATGGTAGTATTTGATCCTAATTTTGTTGTAGAGGATCCATATACATTGAGATCATTTGTTTGATTGTCTTATTTAATTTTTTTGTTAAACCATTTGCTTGTGGATGGTATGGTGATGCAAATGCTTGTGTTATTCCTGAGCATTTACAAATAATTTTAATTACTTCAAACTTGAAATTTTGAGCTTGATCTAATAATATTGTTCTTGGGCATGAATGTCTAATTATTACGTTTCCTCACAAAATTTATGTTATTGAATTAGATGTTGCATCCGTCAACAATGCTTTCACACCAGACTACTTCCCATGCTATGAAAGGAAGACCCCTTTAAAGCCATTGTCAATCTATGTTTCACCCAATCAAAGTTCTTCCAACTACCTTTGCTATTCGCCTATCATCTGTCTAGATCGCCATCTAAGCTTTATAGTGGAAGCGCACGTGTAAACATAGCCATCTTTATATTAGTTTGTTCAAAATTAAAGCAGTCTCTATTTCTCTCATATTTGTTGTGTGTTCGCTACTTCTATCTCGGATTCTATCTGTTGTGCCATGTAATTTCTACATGGTATGAGAGCCCGGGGGGATTTGAGGAGTGAAGAGTATGCGAGAGGCAAGGGCTTCAACAACAAAGAGGAGAAATGTTGTCTGATACATAAAGTAGTGTTGCTAGCAGATCAAGTGGTACTGCTGTTGTATCGGCAATTTAAACACTAAGGATTTGCCCACCAACCTTCAGCCTCGCTGATGAAGGCAAGTTAGATGATATAACTATACTTTGTGGAAGTTTAAAATTACAACTATCTTTGATTCTTATGAGCTTCTAGAGACCGTGCTAGGTACTGACCCACTATGATTCCTCCAAATGCAGATCTTCTACGAGCTTGGAAATGAAAGAATGTAAATGCATTGTGTGCCTAAGTCACAAGTTGTTTTGGCAATATTTTGACCTTGATTCAGCACATAACCAAGGCATCAAAGGCTTGGAACATACTGAGGAGTTAGTAAAACACAAAATCAAACAAGGATTTATAACTTAGAGAACCAACTAGCAGCAGAGAAGTTTTCCGAAGGAGAGACAGCTGAAGCGTTCATCATTCAGATCAAGAATCTACGCGATCACATGATTGACATTAGGATACAAAAGACTAGTGAGGAGCTAGCTTGGAGGTGTCTTCGGATTTGTCCACCAAAGTTTGATGGATTAGTAATTGCCCTAAATACTCAGGTGAGACCCCAAGCTTTGATGTTTAAGGAATTTTGTGCACTACTAATGGAGGAGGAGTTGAGGCTTAAAGCCTGAAAGTGTGTTCCTCAACACAAGAAATATCTAACATTGACTCATGGATATTGGATAGTGGCACCTCCCATCACATGACCAAGAAGAAAGGTCTATATAGTTCTACAAAGCCTCTGCAAGAATCCATCACTATGAGGATTGGGAATGATGCAAAATGCCATGTTGAGGGCACATGTACTATTTTATTTGTTACTGCAAAGGTGAACTCAAGAATCTTTCAAATGTATTGTATGTTCCAGAGATTAAGAGAAATTTGCTATCAGTTGCTTCTGTAATTGATCTTGGCTAATGAAGTGAGGTTTATTAAGATAGGTACAAAAATTATCAAGAGTGCTGACAAAGTTGTCAACAAAGGAGAAATGAGGAATGACCTATATGAGCTAAGTACTCTTACAACCATCCCTAGTGTGGGCACAAGTAAACTTTAGCATGAAAGATTTGGTCACATTGTTTTTGCAGTGTTGAAGGAGATGCATAAGCAAGGTATGGTTGCTCACCTACCTGTAGTAAAACTGAAATGAAGAAACCATGTGAAGCTTGTATGATGGGCAAGCAACAAAGAAAGGTATTTCCATAAGAAAGAAAGAACAGAGCAAAGGCTCCTCTAGAGTTGGTGCATATTGACTTGTGTGGTAAAATGCCTATAAAAGCCTTGGGAAGATCTTCTTATTTTATATTCATCAAAGACTATAGTAGAAAGATGTGGGTGTACTTCCTTTGTGATAAGGCTCAAGTTTTTGGTAAATTTAAAGAATGGCTAAAACTTGTTGAGAATGAAACATGGCAAAGTGTGAAGAAGTTTAGAATAGATAGTGGCGGTGAGTTCAACTCAAAGGAGTTTGAAGACTTTTGCAAGAGCAAAGGGATTAAGCATCAATTGATGATGCCCCATACACCTTAGTAGAATGGCATTGTTGAACACCGAAATTGCACCATTGTGGAAATGGTAAGGTGCATGCTTAAGGGCAAGGGATTGCCTACATTCTCAATCAGAGTTACACAAAGGCTCTTGAGGGCAAAACTCATGAGGCCTATTCTGGTAAGAACCATCTGTCTCACATTTTAGAACTTTTAGATGTGAATGTTATGCACATGTTCCAAAGGATAAGAGAAATAAGTTACATCCAAAAAGCACAAAATGTATCTTCTTGGGTTATAGTGATGAGCAAAAGGCTTACAAATTGTATGATCAAGAGGCAAATAAGATCATACGAGACATGATTTCAAGGAGCAGCCACATATAGTGGAGGAGGAGAATAGAAGTTCTTCCACTTTCTCATCAAGTGAAGAAGTAGTCCACTATGAACCTATCCCAAGAGTTGTCCCTACTCTCAAGGAGGAGAAAGCATCATCTCCAGATGATGAGAAAATGTTTACCAACCTACAATCATGCCATCGAAAAAGCCATTGTCGTGATGGGTGAAGCAGCTCTATGATCATAGCAATCCTATGTCTACCACAAATGAGAAAAAGGCAGATGGACCGAGAAGGTCACCAAAAAAGAAGAAGCAAAGAAAGGCTTCTGCTCACATAGTCAATATGGCCTTGATGACTAAGATTATGAGAGAAGTAAATGATCTAATAGACTTAGAAGAAGCACTTGATGATCTAGCATGGAGAGCAGCTATGCAAGTTGAGTATGATAGCATTATGAAGAATACATTTGGGAGCTATTGGATCGGCTAGAAAAGAGGAAGATTATTAGTACCAAGTGGGTTTAGAAGGTAAAGTAAAGGCTGATGGCAGCTTAGAAAAGTACAAAGCTAGATTAGTTGCATAGGGATTTTCATTGGTTGAAGGATTTGTTTTTCGAGAAGTGCTCTTATAGGGAATTGTGACTCAGATTGGACCAGTGACATAGTGATTCTTGGTAATCAGTTTCTAGATATTGTTTCTCTTTAGGTTCAGGAATCTTCTCTTGGATCAGTAAGAAATAACCAATCGTGACATTGTCTTCTAGTATCGAAGTAAAGTACAAGGCATCTTGCTTTGCTGCATGTGAAGCAATATGGTTAAGGAGGATCCTGTGGCATATGGGAGTACAAGATGAATATTTGACAGTGCTAAGATGTGACAATCTAACTTGCATCACCATTATCAAAAATCCTATTTTTCATGCACGCACCAAACACATTGAGATCTAGTATCACAATGTGGATGAGTTGATCGAGGATGGGATAGTGGAGCCGATCTATTGTCCAACAAAGGAGAATGGAGTAGATACCTTTACCAAAGCTCTTACGAAGGATCTCCTTCGAATTCATCTTCAAACACTTGACATTGGGCCAAGAATGTAGTTCACCTACTGTGGGTGGACATTGAGAGGGGTTGTTAAATATACTCAATGCCCCACCCTCGTAAGGTGCCACCAATGATCCATGGTGCTCAAAGTTGTAAGGCCCCCATTATGGGGAGAAGCCATGTGTGAGCATGGACATTGGGTGGGTCCTGACTTGTATGTCAGATGAGGCTTATGTGACCGGATGGCAAAAAGGTGATATTTGTGGATCTAGCCTTTGGGTTAGATAGAGCAGTTATGATGGTAGCAACTCAAGGCACAATGCATCAAGTTGCGAGGTGTGGGAGTTATTAGGGGCCCCTATTTTTGGGTCCAAGGGCTATGGAAGTGGCCCCTGGCATGGCTAGGGGGTCTCAGGGGGGCTAGCTACCCCCCTGACCGGGGTCTGAGGGTAGCGCCTTGGCTCCCAATGGTAAAGGGAATATTTGAATATTCCCTAGACGACTAGGGAAGGTTAATAATATGGTTGGACTTGCTAACTAGACTACCTTCCCAGGTTGTAAAAGGAATACCCCTCTACCAATCTATCTTTTGCCCAGTCAAAGTTCTTCCAGCTACTCTAAGCTCTTCTTTGTCTAGATCACCATCTAAGCTTCATGGTGGAACCACACAGGTGGATAGAGCCATCTTTGTATTAGTTCATTTGAAATTAAAGCAATCTCTATTCTTCTTGTATTTGTTGTGCATTCTCTACTCCTTGCTTAGATTTTGTCACTGTGATGTGTAATTTCTACACAAGCAACCCCCCCCTTTTTTGGCGCATTTCATGTTGAGTGGGTTGCTCCTTTCCTGTCTCTCCTCAACTGCAATTAGCGTCTACCCCGACTTTCATAAGCTCCATACCTTAAAAACCCTAGTACATAGTGGATAATTTATGGACAGTCATTGAAGTTGAACCCAAGCTTTCAAATGCTTCCCAACTTCTTTTATCTCAGCCCCCAAGATTCTCTTCAACCATTCTTGGCCAAGTTGATCAATATTGAAGACATGGAGCTCAACATGCAAAGCTTTCAAATGCTTTCCAACTTCTTCTATCTCAGCCCTCAGGATCCTCTTCAACCATTCTTGGCCAAGTTGATCGATATTGAAGACATGGAGCTCAACATGCAAAGGTTTCTTATGGGCATCCATGAAAGCTTTACCTAGAGCTTTCAATTCTTGAAGATTAAGCACAAAACTAAGCATATGAGTCCCCCACCATTAGAGGAAGCATAAAAATTTTCAAGATTATAACCCATTGACCCATTGAAGGTGTCTTGATTATTGGGCTGAACTAATGGAGGATTTGGGTTTCATTGATTGGTCAAGCCTTATTCATCTACCCCAATCACTAACAAGGTATGTTGATTAACTTATAATATCTCATTTAATCCAATTTCTAAGCTAACTTCTTTTGTTGGAGAGATTTAAGATTGCATATCTCCTTGCACTTAGAGTCCTTCATTGAATACATGTTGTCTGATTAAATCAATAGCTTGCTTGCCTTCCCCACTACTCTATAGAAATCTGATTAGTCATGGCAACTTTACTCAATTGATTGATGCTTAGCCTAACACTTCCCTTATAGTGTGTGTATTGATTTGATCCTAAAGAGATTAATGAACCATTGTAAAAGGATACGTGGCAGCTAATGAGTCATTGTACTACCAACGTAAGCCCCTCCGCCTACTTCTTGCATTTCATGAAAAGGCCCAATGTCCAATTTTCACATGCATCTCATGCTAGTTGAGAAATTTAAAATGTCAACCATGTATACTCCAGTCAAAGAAAAAGGTTGATGTCAAGTGAGGTTGTAAGCCAAAAGAGAGGTGACCCTCCCTTATTGTTTAAGACCTTGAAGGGGTGCACCACCCGGCCCTGGGGAAACTTTGCCTACCTCTCCCAGTAATTGGAAGCTCTATAGATGTATGTGTGTGTAGGTACACTCCATGATTACTCCATTCCCAATGGTATATACCCTAACATGAGGCACATTTATTGATCAAGACACCCATGTATGGCACTTGACATGTAATATGTATGGCACGGATGCCTCCATATGCAATGTTGGCAAAGTAAATTGATGCTTAAATATGCTTGGGATTATGATTAGTATGCCATGTGCTAGTTATCATGATGCTTCGGCTTCTCACCCATTTGAGCTACTCATATAGTGCGAAGTTGGACTAGGATAGGCAATGTTTTAGTTCTTGTGGACAATCACAAAAAAGCTTATTATAGTAAATTCTATACTAAATATGGGAGGGACCCTTATGGCTTATCTTGAAGAGGCCATCGTCCACTTTGATTTGAATAAAAAATTTCCTTGATTGAAGTTACAATCTAAGAGATATGGCCATTTTTGTGCACTGAGGTCACTATGGATAGGGTGTGGACCGCTCAAGGACAAAATCACACCAATTCAATTGCAAAATTCTTTTGTTATAAAGATTGATAACTTATCTTGAAGAGGCTTTTTCTCCTTTTATTTAAATAAAAAATCTCCCCAATTGGAGTTCCCTATTAGAAGTTGCACCCGTTTTATTGATGGTGGTCCCTGTGGACTACACTCAAATGGCAATGTAGAAAGGCAAGGAAGGCCTATGGTGAGGTCTAAAGGGAGATTAGAGACTCCAAGGTTTCAATGAATGATAAATCTAGCTTAGCCCAAGATTATAATGGTGATATGCAAGAGGAGGTTCCCGATATGGATCCTTACAATATGCTTAATTACACTCTTTGTTAGCATGAGCTCAGTCACGTGGAAAAGCATAATGACATGGTTGCTCCTCCTCCTCCTCCTCCTCCTCCTCTTCTGCTTCTTCTTCCTTTGTTTCTACTTCTTTCTCTTCCTCTCCTCCTCCTTCTCCTCCTCCATTGTTTAAGCGTGTATGTATGTGTGTATATGGGCAAGTACATGTTTGTGTATGGATGGATGGATGTACTTGCATGTGTGTATATACATATATATAAGTGCATGTTTTATAAGTTTGTATCCATTCTCTCTCCTCTTCATTATTTCCTCTTCTCTTTTTTTGTGGTTCTCTCTCTCTCTCTCTCTCTCTCTCTCTCTCTCTCTCTCTCTCTCTCTCTCTCTCTCGCATTGATTTTTCTAAGCCGCCTCTTTCCATTTTTTCTCTTGCTTATATGCTTGCATATGTACATACATGTGTACATGTGTACATTATTGACATGTCGAGCTCTACATGAGCCCGCATCCACTATGTGCCTTGGTGTTTATGTGACTTACATGAGGATATACAAGTAATTCTACAATTGGACTATATCCATGTAGTGCATCCTTGGTTATGGCATATTCATTGTACCACCTCTTCTTTCCTTAGCGAATTCACACTTAGTGATTATATGTACATATGTTGTGGTACTTTCATATTAGTTTTTTATCATGTTGTAGACTTAGTTCTTTTTTTATAGAAGAAGACGAAAGAAGAAGAAGAAGATTTCAGCCCTATCTCTATGTGTGCTCAACTCTTCATTGTTTTTGTGTGTGTGCTCTTGGTCTCTTCACCTCTCTTCCCTCTTGTCTATTTTCATGGTATCAAAGCCATCCCATGACTATGGGGAGCTCGAGTGAAGGCTAAGGTGAAGCAATTAGAGTATGAAAGTAAGCAACCAAGCAATGGGTAAGAAGCTCTTCCACCTTGCTTGATTTGTAGCTGTAGGAGGCGCTTGAGGCTGGTAGAGATATAGTCTCCGATTGCAATGAAATTTGGGGAGTAGAAAGAATGGTGTATATACTCTAGATTAGCCCTTTAGGACTTTTCCACTATGATGTTTTACATCTAAGGTCATTTCAGCCTTCGTTGTTCTTGTAATGGTCTCAAGACAATTGTTTTTGGGTATTCTGTAGTTTCAGCTATGTCGATCATTTACATGTATACAAGTCACAAATTTCAAATTTGTAAGGTTTTAGGTGTTTGGTAGGTTGAAAACACAAAAGGCATATGCATACATATTGCAAATTACAATTATTATTGTACAATTAGTAAAAAAGACTATGTATTTAGGTGTGATACACATGGTATCAGCTTGTTTACACATTGTAGTTATTTCTAAGTAGTTTGTTTTTTCAAAATATTTGACAACTTCAACTAGATTGTCAATGAGAAGCTTGATAACAACAATTATCCTGCATGGAAGTTCATGATGACAAATTTATTCATGTCCAAAGGTATTTGAAATTACATTGAGGGGACATGGTAGTAGCACCTGAAGTTCTTATAGGAAATGCTACTGTAGAACATGTAAAGGCTAAGAAATATTGGGAGTAGACACAGTGTAAAGTCATGTCTTAGACATCTATTAGAGTCACAAATAGCATGATGGGCTATTTTCAGGAATCTGAAACCTCTGGCATTGCATGGAAGAATTTGAAAAGATTGTTTGAAGTAAACACAAAGGCCAAAAAATTGATGCTGCTCAAGTCAGAGTTGAACCAAGTGACGAAACATGTCCATTAATGATTATGCCCAACTTGGAGATGAATACAAGAGCTTCATGTCATCTATGAATATACGAGATGATATCCCTGATTTTGCAGACTTGATTTCTATGCTAATACTTGAGGAGAAGAACCTTGGCTTAAATTTATCTTCTTCTCTAAACAATAACAAGTTTGAACATGTGTTTTACTCTATTGGCAGAGGTAGAGATTGTGGGAGAGGCCAAGGTGGTAGCCGTGATCAAGGCTATAATGCACATCAAAATAGAGGAGGACAATCCCAAGGAAGGGGGAGTCAAAGAGGCCAAGTTGCAAATTCTAATAGCAAATAGAATTTTACTAATAGCATTGTGGTAGAAAAGGCCACATCTCTAAAAATTGCTTCAAGAAGAAGGCTGAAATTAGAAATGAAAAAAGCCAGCAAGGATATTATGCATCTAACAGAGCAAAAACAATGACGACAGAAGTGAATAGTTGTTTATTATGTAGCACTTTATGAATACTATGATTGATCATAGTTCGTCAAAGAAGATATATGGTATGTAGACTCAGGTGCTTCTAACCACATGACTTCTCATGGAGAGTGGTTTAGAGAGATGCATAGTCTAGAGTCTCTAGGCTATGTGGAGATAGGGAATGATACATCTCATCCCATTAGTCATGTTGGAAATGTTCCTTTGAGTATGCAAGAGAGTAAAACTAGGTAGTTTGTTGATGTGATGCATGTACCAAATATTACAAAAAATTTGATCTTTGTTGGTCAAATGTTGGATGTTGAAGGCTTAATTGACTTGCTTTTTGGGCAGATTTTTGTTATTTTTGTGATCTAAATGGTTGATTTTCAGGTTTTATTGATTGATTTTTTATGATTTTAAAGTATTTTGGAATTTGTTAGAATGTATTGAGTATGTTTGAGAAGCTCATGATGGGTTTTATTGAGATATGATGTTCTGATAGATTCTGTAATGTGTTTGTTTGGTTTTGATAGGGTTTATTTTGCCTTTGATTTGATTTGTTTTCTTTTTATTTGTGAGGTTTAGATTGTGAATAAGTCTTTTGGGAAGTGATTGAGAGTGTGTTGAATGGTTTAAAGTGGTTTTGGTTGGAGATGTTTTGGTTGAACTTTTATCTCTGTTTTGTAAGCCTTTGTTTGCTTATGTATTTGTTTTGTATCTTGGAAGAGAAAGAATACAAGCTGAAAATAGCTTGAAGAATGTGAAAAAGTAGCTAAAGAAGACTTGAAGTGATAATGACAATAGTGAGCTCTCAAGGAACACTGTAGTGGCTCTAGTGACTTGTCATATCAGGCATACCTCTTGGGAGGGGTATCCATAACCAAGAGAGGGTTATTGAGGATAATTCATTATAATTCCAATGTACTATTGAAAGAGAGCATATGCGTGAGAGAGAGAGTAACAAAGGTAGATGCAGAGATCCACATCAGTGAGTTCCAAAAGTTAATGTTCAATTGCCGAATTCAAGACAAAGGACATCTCATAATGTTTGTCAACATGACTCTAAAAAGAAGAGCTGCAATGTGGTATTATGGCTTGGAAGCCAAAACCATAACTATAGTCAACTTATTCTTTGCGGCCTTTCAAAGAGAGTTTTCCCCTGAGAGAGCTAATCAGTATTGGCTATGTGTCTTGAATGTGATACGTCAAGAGCCCCATAAGAATGTCAAGGTTATGCCAAGAATCTGAAAGAAGTGCTTCACAAATTGCAAACCTCTATTCCTATTCCACTTACTTGTAACATGTCTACCTGTTCCCTTTCAGGACACGTCTTAGCAGTCCATCGGAAAGAGAGTCTAGAAAGCTCTGCCCAGCACTCCCATGGAATGTTACGGGGTTTGTAATCTAGGACTTTCCGCATCTGCCACTTAGCGGAAGTATTCCGGCCGTTCCTACTTAGGACTGACCTAAATCAGGGTTTCCCCTAATGGTCATTTTCCTAAACGGCAACTAGCGTCGAACCCCAAGCGAACTACTTTATGCAGAAATGCCAGGGCCGAAGCGGAGTCACATTGCACTTGGTTCAAGGAGAATGGGAAACGAGAGGGATGCAAGGCTTAACCTCTCTGCCATAAGGCATAGTCCCATTCCGTTCCCCTAAAACAGCATAAACCGGGATTTTTGTAACCTAGACTCTAGGTCAGCGCCCTTGCTGTTCATTTCCTTTGAGAAGATCTCCTTGCTGTCCATTATGATTGAGAAAAGTTCCCGGCCAACCGAGACCACCCATCCATAGGACGGACCCATGGCCACATCCACTGCACTTTCCTCAAGGTTACTTTAGTTGTCTAATTACCTACCACATTTAGTTGGACATGCATCAAGCAGCTTTCTTAATTAGCCCATTAGACACTGGTTCCTTCACGTAATCTTAGCCCTTGATGTAGAAAAGCAGTGTCAAACAAGTTCCTTTACAATAGGTTATCTTATTTATCTTTGGAATACATCCATAAAGTCCAGCCAGCAGGCTAATCCATAATCCGCCCGAAGGCTATCCATAATCCGTCCAAAGGCTATCCAGCAATCCACAGGGATTACTAATCCAAGATTATGCTTGTAGACTAGTATGCGGGCCTCGAGATCTAATCTCGAGTCACGTTGGCCTCTTGTGCAGGGCCCAGAAGGCAAGGGATTTACGGCCAGAGCCCCCCTTGGCACCCAAGCGTCCTCCTACTCTAAGTAGCACTCAACGGAGAGACCTAATGCGGCGGGTTCGGTCCATGTTCCCGGTGCGGCTAACAACCCCCTTGGTTAGGGTCAAGCAGACAGTCGGGGGTAACTGAAGCTACCTCTCCCTTCAGGCCTTCAACCTGAAGCATTAAATATCTTTCCATCCTTTAGTTCCTTGAGCAAAAAGTGAAAACAGTGCTCCTAAACTGTTACAAGCACAATCATTTCCAGTGGTCGTTTATTTGGCCAACTGCTAAGGAGTGAATCCTTCTCTCCGAACGATCCAGCATTCGATTCGGGATCGACTGCGACTTGGCAAGATTCCCAAGGGTTTGTTCGTTAACACTTTTGTCCTTGGGCTAGGGCCATACCCTGTTAACCCAACTTAACCAATACCTTAGGTTTCATACATTAACAATAAATCCTGGCGACCATGTCGCTCTAAATTGTAAACTGATCCTTTGCTTCCAAGCACATACCTAATTTCCCTTAACTTGGAAAATTTTTCCCAAGAAAGGTGTTATAACTGGATGACTACTCATCCTCTTGCAAGTTAAACTTGTGCAAGAACCTGCCAACCTCATTCCAAGGAATGGCAACTCTTTCTTGTGACCAAACCACAAGACCATGCGACGTTGCAACTTGTCGGACAAGTGTCGCATCTATTCCATGGGATCATTTCGCCCATCGAACGGCGTTTTTTGGTCATGGAATCATGATTAGATAAGAAGCAGGGTTTAGGGTGTCTTCTTACCCAACCCATTCCTAATTGCACTAGGCCGGTCCTAGGGATTCCAACTCAATCCGAGTTTCATCATTTGAACGAGTGATCCTTAGGGTAGAAACCCTAGATCGTTACTTGCAAGCGCGTCCAATTGTCCCTACATTCCGTGAATGTGGGTAGGACCTTTGGGTATGAGGGTTTCGACTTGGCAACAAGTGTGAAACTAGGTTGAATCTTTTGTGCTAAAACCTAGTTAGCACTTGGGGTATTTATCGTATCGATTGAACCATCCTATGCAAATCCTTTGCGGCTTAGGTGATTTAGGTAATCTAGTTTACTTGTCTTGCGACAAGGACGAACCATTCCTAGGGATGTTAACTTGACCTAAAGGGGGAAGACTAGTTGCATTACGTCATAATTCACGTAAGCACGCGATTCATTGTCTCTACGTATGACTGGATTCACAATCCCTAACATTTCTTGTTAAGACCAAAACGCACGTTAAATTTCGGCATAACCTCCATTGATCCTACTAAGACTTGCATTTACGAATCATGCCACTATTCTTTTTCTAAGCTTTTAAGATTTCATGCTTAAATGAACCATGCAACTTTTCCCTAAATACTACTCTTAATGAATGAAATTCTTGCGTACGACGAATGTGCAACATGCAACCTTTTGTACTACAATAATTTCGACCTTATAATGATAGTCATCAGTTGCTCTAGGCTCGTCACTTTGCAATGCACAAAAGGCAACTTGCTAATAAGGTTCTAAAAATGCATAGACACCTTATGTTTTTTCGTTCATTCCATTGAAAATACCAATGACCAACTTCATATCATGAGTTCTTCTAGTAAATTTCAAATAGCCAATTTATTTCAATTGAATTTAGCTAGGTGGATTTGACAAGCATAAGTGCATCCTAGTCCATGAAATAACCGTGCATAATTGCAATACTTCTATGTGAAATCAAAAATAGGAAGAAAACCTAGACTTGTGGGCTCGGGGAAATATCCACATGAGTACTAGGAGATGAACCTCCTGCAGGTGCGCCTTGTGACTTTTTAGGGGCCATTGTAGATGTGATTTCGTCATCTGGATTGCCTTCGCGGTTTACGAATTTACTCGCCTTGGTATGTAGCCTTAAGATCTTTGCCAGTCTCCCTCGTATGCAAGAGATCCCTTTTAAAGTACGGATCCTTGAAAAAAAATATCGGCTTGCGGGATTTGGCTTATGGAAGGCCTTAGGGGTTGGAGCTTAGGCCTTTTGCGGGAGAGCTGCGGAATTGGAACTTAATGAGTGCTTGCGGGAATTAGGGTTTCCACGCGCAAGCTTGTGGGAATTGAAGCTTGTTGCGGGAGTGGGCCTCTTACGAAGTTCTTGGGAATGGGGCTTCTATGAATGGAGTTTTGGAAATTGAAGCCTTACGAGGGGGTTCGTGAAAAGGGCTCTTGTGAATGGGCCTTGTGGGAATGGAGGCTTTAAAGTCCCGGGGGCTAGGAATGGTTTTATGGGGGCCTTGTGGGAATGGGTGTTAAGGGAGCCCCTTAGAAGCTTCCTAAAAGAAGCTTCTAGGAGCTTTTGACTAAGACATCAGCCACGAAATAACGTGGTGGAAGATGACATCGTTTGGGCGGCAGGAGGAAGAAAGGTGGACTTGACAGGGGGATGGCGGCGGCCTGATGGCCTATGGCAGAGCTGGCGGCGGCGATAACCAGCGGCCTGCGGCGAGCACAACGGCGGCCTCCTCCTCTTGCGGCGAGGTCGGCAGCTCCTGAGCCTCATGGAGCCTCTCTCTCCTCTTGTTACCTGCCTAGGGTGGGTTTTTATAGGTCAAGGGGGGAGAGGGGACCTCCCCACATGGCCATTGCCTGGCTCTCTCCCCCCCCCCCCCCCCCCCCCATGCAGCCCACTACTAGCCCATCCCCCCACACTCCCTCTCCTCCAACTGTGCATTGGTGGCTGGGGGAAAAGGGATAAATAAAATTTTTTGAAATTAATTGCATAATTATCCTCTTAACCTCCTCCCAAGAGGATGTTTCCCCGCGGCTATGCGGGTTTGAATCCCCGGCCTCGCTTTGCCAAGATGGAGTTCTCAATTTCTCGCGTGCAGTTATAGATTAATTGCCGGCACTGAAGATAACCTTTGCACGAGTTTTACACGGTGCACGGGAGGTTGAGTTTAATAATATTTTTAAGTGGAAATATTACATTCTCTCCCCCTTGGAGGAATCAAGATGTCCTCATCTCGAGAGGAACTGGGGGTATTGTTGGTTGAGAGTGCTTTCATCCACCCAAGTGGCATCCTCCTTGGGATAATCTTTCCACTGGACCAAGCATTCTCTCAAGGTTCTGGATCTCAATTGTCTCTCCCTAACATCTAAGATCCTGTCAGGCTGTAGCTCAAGGACTCCTTGGCTAGGCATTACAACTTATTGGTCATCAAGTACATGGCTAGGATTAGGTACATACTTCTTCAGTAGACTGATATGGAATACATTATGAACCTTTAGGTTCTCAGGGAGTTGCAGTCTATAAGCATTGGGTCCTAGGCACTTGAGGATCTTGTATGGTCCACAATACCTTGGACTTAGCTTCTTGCAATCTCCCAAGGATAGGGAACTCTTCTTTGGGCGTACGCAAATGAAGACCATGTCTCCTTCCTCGAAGGTTCTATCTTGACATTTCAAATCCGCGTATGCCTTCTGTCTATCCTTGGCGGCTTTGATGTCCTGTCTTATTGACTTCATTTGGTCATCCATCTCTTCCAGCATCTGCCTTGAAGCTTAAACCCTCAAGGTTGGATTTGAGAGGTTTAGGGGGCTTCGATAGTCATGCCCATACAATGCTTGGAAAGGGGCCATCTGGATGCTTTGTTGGTAAGAAGCATTGTAGGCAAATTCAACCAAAGGCAAGTATTGAATCCACCTTTTTGTTTCATAGCAGCAGTGTGCCCTTAGCATATCCTCAATGACTTGATTGACTCACTCCGTTTGGCCATCAGTTTGGGGATGGTAGGCTGTACTAAAACAGAGTTGAGTCCCAATGGCCTCAAAGATAGCTCTCCAGAAGTGTCATGTGAAGAGGGAATCACGATCACTAATGATTCTTATGGGCAACCCATGTAGCTTGAATATCTATTTGATAAACAACCTTGCAATGTCTGAGGCTTTATAGTTTGTCTTAATAGGAATAAGGTGTGAAACCTTAGTAAGCATATCAACCACAATCATGATGGAGTTGTATTCTCCTTGAACTTGGGGTAGGCCAACAACAAAGTCCATACTGATGAATTCCCATTTCATTTGGAGAATGTTAAGTGGTTGCAACTTTCCTGGCATTTTGACATGTTCGGCTTTGATACGTTGACAAGACAAACACTCAATGACATATTTGAGAATGCCACCTTTAAGCTTCTCCCAATAGTAGCTCTTCCTAACTGCATTGAGAGTCTTGGCATAGCCAGGATGTCCTGAGAAAGGGGAATCGTGAGCTTCCCAAAGTATCTTCTGCTTAAGTGGCTGGCTTGCCGGTATACATAATCTTGTTCTATAGTAGACAAGTCCACTACTGATAGAGAACTCATGATACTTAGCATGTAGCTTTGGGTCTTGATCCTTGATAAGGATCTCGCTTAGCATCTTTTTATAGGTTGGATCATGGCATGTTTCTTCTCTAGCTAGCTCAAGTATTGGGTTGTTTGGCATGGATACCTTTGTGGCTAGAGATCTAGCTGTTGATGGATTTTGCAAGATTAGAGAATTTAGGAATGCCTTGCGACTGAGTGCATCGGCATCTACATTCTCCTTTCCAGGTCGGTATTTGATTTCAAAATCATACTCCTCCAGCACTTCAATCCACCGACGTTGCCTCATGTTGAGCTCGTTCTAGGTAAAGATCCACTTGAGACTTTTATGATCCGTCACTAGAGTAAACTTGTTACCCAACAGGTAGTGTCTCCAAAGCTTTAGAGCATGGATGACAGCTAACAGTTCTAGATCATGGGTAGCATAATTCTTCTCATGGCTCTTCAGTTTCCTTGAAGAGTATGCTACAGGATGACCTTCTTGCACGAGCACACATCCTAAGGCAAGCTTTCTAGCGTCAGTTACCACTTCGAACTCCTTACTGAGGTCTGGAAGTTTCAGGATAGGTGCTGATACCAAACTTTTCTTTAATCTATCAAAGCTAGATTGTTTGGCAGTTGACCATGCAATGGATGTTTGCTTCTTTAGTAGATCCGTCAGAGGTGCTACAATCAAAGCATAGTTTTTGATGAAGACCCTATACCATCCTGTCAACCCAAGAAAACTGCGTATTTCTTTGACAGTTGTTGGTATTGGCCATTCTAGAACATCTCTGACCTTGGCCGGATCCACTGAGATTCCTTCTACTGATACAATGAATCCCAGATATTCAATCTGACGTTTGAAGAATGCACACTTCTTCATCTTAGCATAAAGCTTGTGTGCCCTCATTGTCTCAAGGACAATCCGAAGCTGGGGTTCACGATCTTCTTCCTGTTTGGAATAGACTAAGGTGTCGTCGAAGAAGACGAGTACGAAGTCATCAAGATATGGCCTAAAGATATCCTACATTAACCTGTTGAAGGTGGCAGGTGCATTTGTAAGCCCGAATGACATGACTAGGAACTCAAATTGTCCATATCTTGTGTTGAAGGTCGTCTTTGGGATATCTTCTTCCTTGATCCTTATCTGATAGTAACCAGACTTGAGATCAATCTTGGAGAAAATCTTCGCACCCTGAAGGACGGTCAAGAAGCTCGTCTATTCTAGGAATAGGGTACTTGTTCTTAATAATTGATTGATTCAACCCTCTGTAATCAATACATAGTCGAAGCGTTCCATCTTTCTTCTTCTAGAACAGCATTGGAGCTCCCCATGGTGAACTACTAGGATGGATGTAGCCCTGATCTAATAGTTGGTTGAGTTGCTCCTTCAACTCAATTGCTTCCAGAATGGACATTCTATAAGGTCTCTTTGCAATTGGCGTAGCTCTTGGCACTAGCTTGATCTCATGATCCACTTCCCTTTGAGGCGGGAGTTCTATCAGCTCTTTAGGAAATACGTCCGCCTTATCCTTTAGCCATCAAGGTCCCTCACTAGACTCTTGCTTCTGATCTAGCTTATTAAGCTTAATCAAGTAGACAGGTAGTCCCTTTCTAACTCCCTTAATAATCCGAGATGCTTTGGCCATTTGAATTTTCAGCTTCCTAGCCTCTCCTTGAGTTGTGACCAATTCCCCTTTAGAGTTTCGAAAGGAAACTTGGCCCTTTCCACAATGAAAGTGGGCGTCATTAGGTTTAAGCCAATCCATTCCGAGCAAACGCTCATGGATACCTAGGTTCATGACCCTGAATCGACTTTTCCTCCTAGTAGAATTCCACATTACATTACATATCTACTTTAGCTTTTAGCCAAGTGACCAAATCACTTTACTTATTTATCAATATTCACAGTCATTGATAAAAAGAAGTCTTATTCCATTCATATGGGCAAAGTAAAATTATTCTTGGGATGATGGAACAAGCTGATACATTAATTCGAGGAGAATAAGATGTTGTTGCATTCAGCTACTACTGGAACTGAGTAATAGTACGGATTGGGGTCATCGATTTTTAGGAATTGATAGGTCATTGGAAGATTAGGGTATCTTTTCCTTTGATATCCGTTCTTCTCATGACATCCCAACACCTTGATTCGATCGACAGGGATAACTCGAGTCACTTCCTCGTACACATACTTATTCTGATTAACCCTTCGACCTCCGACCTGTAGGGTCGTGTTTGCATGAGCCTCAACAAAGATGAACAGCTTCACGATCTTTAAGTCCTCCATCCACTTGATTCTTTTCAAGTTGATTCGAAGGTACACAAGTCAGTGGGCAGCAATGTAATAGATCCTTGAAACACCCATCCATCTCCGTTCCATGTATAGAGGCGATGGATTATAAATACGGTCTAGGACGTTCATCATATCGATCCTTCGTCGATAATCTGAGAAATGCATCGCGGTCATAAACATGACTTAGAACACTAAGAACCTGTTCCATGCTTCATAATTCTGCAAGACATCATCAAAGTAAGGAAATGTTCTTACATCAACATTTGCTTTACTTCTTATTAAGATTTCTTATAAAAACAGATCCTTCGTTGGTTGGCTCTGATACCAACTGTAACATGTCCACCTGTTCCCTTTCAGGACACGTCTTAGCAGTCCATCGGAAAGAGAGTCTAGAAAGCTCTGCCCAGCACTCCCATGGAATGTTACGGGGTTTGTAATCTAGGACTTTCCGCATCTGCCACTTAGCGGAAGTATTCCGGCCGTTCCTACTTAGGACTGACCTAAATCAGGGTTTCCCCTAATGGTCATTTTCCTAAACAGCAACTAGCGTCGAACCCCAAGCGAACTACTTTATGCAGAAATGCCAGGGCCGAAGCGGAGTCACATTGCACTTGGTTCAAGGAGAATGGGAAACGAGAGGGATGCAAGGCTTGACCTCTCTGCCATAAGGCATAGTCCCATTCCGTTCCCCTAAAACAGCATAAACCGGGATTTTTGTAACCTAGACTCTAGGTCAGCGCCCTTGCTGTTCATTTCCTTTGAGAAGATCTCCTTGCTATCCATTACGATTGAGAAAGGTTCCCGGCCAACCGGGACCACCCATCCGTAGGACGGACCCATGGCCACATCCACCGCACTTTCCTCAAGGTTACTTTAGTTGTCTAATTACCTACCACATTTAGTTGGACATGCATCAATCAGCTTTCTTAATTAGCCCGTTAGACACTGGTTCCTTCACATAATCTTAGCACTTGACATAGAAAAGCAGTGTCAAACAAGTTCCTTTACAATAGGTTATCTTATTTATCTTTGAAATACATCCATAAAGTCCAGCGAGCAAGCTAATCCATAATCCGCCCGAAGGCTATCCAGCAATCCACGGGTATTACTAATCCAAGATTCTATCCGTAGACTAGTATGCAGGCCTCAAGATCCAATCCCGAGTCATGTTGGCCTCTTGTGCAGGGCCCAGAAGGCAAGGGATTTATGGCCAGAGCCCCCCCTGGCACCCAAGCATCCTCCTGCTCTAAGTAGCACTCAACGGAGAGACCTCACGCAGCGGGTTCGGTCCACGTTCCTGGCACGACTAACAATCCCCTTGGTTAGGGTCAGGCAAACAGTAGAGGGTAACTAAAGCTGCCTCTCCCTTCAGGACTTCAACCTGAAGCATTAAATATCTTTCCATCCTTTAGTTCTTTGAGCAAACAATGCAAACAGTGCTCCTAAACTGTTACAAGCACAATCATTTTCAGTGGTCGTTTATTTGGCCAACTGCTAAGGAGTGAATCCTTCTCTCTGAATGCATCCAGCATTCGATTCGGGATGCGACTTGGCAAGATTCCCAAGGGTTTGTTCGTTAACCCTTTTGTCCTTGGGCTAGGGCCATACCCTGTTAACCCAACTTAACCAATAACTTAGGTTTCATACATTAACAATAAATCCTGGCGACCATGTTGCTCTAAATTGTCAATTGATCCTTTGCTTCCAAGCACATACCTAATTTTCCTTAACTTGGTAAATTTTTCCCAAGAAAGGTGTTATAATAGGATGACTACTCATCCTCTTGCAAGTTAAACTTGTGCAAGAACCTACCAACCTCATTCCAAGGAATGACAACTCTTCCTTGTGACCAAACCACAAGACCATGCGACGTTGCAACTTGTCGCACAAGTGTCGCATCTATTCCATGGGATCATTTCGCCCATTGAATGGCATTTTCTGGTCACGGAATCATGATTACATAAGAAGAAGGGTTTAGGGTATCTTCTTACCAAACCCATTCCTAATTGCACTAGGTCGACAACATTCGGTCCTAGGGATTCCTAATTGCACTAGGCCGACAACGTTCGGTCCTAGGGATTCCTAATTGCACTAGGCCGACAACGTTCGGTCCTAGGGATTCCAACTCAATCCGAGTTTCATCATTTGAACGAGTGATCCTTAGGGTAGAAACCCTAAATCTTTACTTGCAAGCGCATCCAATTGTCCCAGCATTTCAAGCGAGCTCTAATGGCTATCTCTTACCTAGCCGACGCGCCGTCGATCCTATGAGTGTAATGAGCTTGCCTTGATGCCGATACGAATTGCCTCCTCTCTCGCACACCCCGGTAGCTCCACGATCCTAGATGCGAGCTCAAGCATCCTCAAGCCTCCTCCATCTCCAAGCTCCATCATCCATAGCCGCGCGCGGGAGAAAAGAGAAGAGAAGAGAAGAAGAGAAGAGGAGATGGTGAAGAGCTTCACCCTCTTGATCCCTCACTCTCACACACTCACTCCCTTACACTCTCACACACTCTCTCTCAAGAGCACACACAAGCAAGAAGATGAGGAGAAGAGAAGAAGAATAGAGTTCTTGTTAGCCACATACCAAAGAATGAGCTTCCATTTACTTTTTGAACTTTATATATACAAACCCTAAAATCCCATGGGCACCCATCCCTTTTTTACATGACCGGCCATTGTGGCAAGGTCCCTTTTCCATTTCCCTCTTCTAGCCTTATGCCTCTAGCCTACACCCATCTAATATTTTACAATTGGCACAGGAGGGAGCCTGGCGCTCTTTTACAAGAGTTTTTCAAGTTTTTTGAGGCGCCTTTCATTTAAAATTGCGCTTTTTGCCCCGGCTTAGCTTTGGAGGTCGCTTGCATGTCTTTGCTCTTTTTCTGTGTTTTTTTCTGCTTTTTCCTTTCTTTTTCCACCATCTCGGCTTGGGGTTAACATTACCCCCTCCTAGACGGGTGCCAGTCCCATGGCACTTCTGTGTTGTTGTAGGTTGGGAGGCAATTGGCCAAGTGGTGTAAAGATGAGAGCCACTTGGAGACTCAGGTGCTTGTGGAAGCTGTGAAATGATTTTTGTCGGAGAAGCCAAATGGATATTGCATGGTTGACGGGGGCCTTCGAAGTTGGTGGTTTAATGCTTTTTGTGATGCCTGAAAGGAGAAGATATGGTGTTGTTCCTAAGGGGAGTGCCTACCTCATTGTGTTAGTGCATTGTACTCGTGCTAGTTGAATGGGGAGGTGGGTCTAACCGCAGGCAAGCCTGGGTGATGTCCCACACTTGAGGACCCCATTTGTGCCAAGGGAGGTGCGGTGCAAGTGGCTTAGGGTGACAGGTCTAACCATAGGTGAGTGTTACCTCCCTAGGTATGTCCTAACCTTGATCTGCCCTAAGCATGAAGTGGGGGAGAAAAAGGGCTAGGGGGTTAGGAGTGGAGCTGGCCGATCGAAGCCACCGGGCACGCCTAACTTGAGAATCCCTAGGTGCAGTGATCGTGCTTTATGTGGTGATAAGTGCTTCTCCAAGTGGGCTATGTTGTCCAGTCAATGGAGAGTGTTTTTCGTGCTTTTCCTTTCATGCTGTTCTTTTCTTCGCTTTTACTTTTCTTTACTTTACTTTTCTTTTTTCTCTTAAAAAAAGAAGAAGTTATAGTAGTGGAATGACAGCCAGGGCCTAATTCTCTTCATCTGAATGAGGAGGGGAAGGGGGTCGGATGGATTTGCTAAAAAATTGGTAGCTTTGCATGTATTCTTTCATATTCATACGGACATGGAGAGAGGTGGTGGAGAGGAAAGGGTGATTGCATCTAGTAAACTGGCTGTCATTCATGTCTTCTAGGAGGGCTAGGCAAAAGGAGGGGAGGAGACTAGCCCTCTTCATTAGACGAGCCATGGCACAGCTGTCAATGGCATTAGGGTCAAAGAAGAGGGGAGGCAGGCCGCGCTCTTATGGAGTCGGGTCCTGCTTAAGTAATAGCTTAAGTAATCTAAGGTAGTTACATGTAGTTACAAAAGCTGGATCGGGGCATGAAGAGAAATCTACGAGGAAGTGTGTCTTAGAGTCATCTAGGCTTTCTGAGTTAAAGAGGAGGGCATGTTCAAAGGATACTACATTGGAGTTATAGATAATGGGAAAGTCGTAATGCCCGTGGAGGGTGGCATCAAAATCCACACCTACCCTTCGAGGGTATGCCATGTATGTGGGGTTGTTCCTCTCGAAGGGCAACGTGTTACAAAATTCCATCCAGGCGAGCATACTAATGTCACATACTCGCCTCCTCCACAGGGGTTGGCTTTTATAGCCCTGTACTGTATGTGGAACTTCAAACACTTTGTTTTGCCAGTAGTCGGCCCCTTCAGTTCCCCAAGAGGTGGGGGTCTTCTCTCTCTCTTCTAGCCACTTTTGCCCTAGTCGGCCACCAATCGCGATCACCTCCTCCATCACCTTAAGCGGCAAGACCCTCCGCAGGCTGTTGGGCAGGAGAAAGCTAAAGGTGAATGGATCCTTTTCTTTTTCTTGTCTCTCCCAAACCACTAGCTCTGCGTGGAATCCAGCTAGGATGTCATCAAGGCAAGGTGGGAGGGGTGCGGACGACTGGATGGCTGGCTTGGCCCTTAACTGCTTCCTGACTTCTTCGACTAACTTCCTGCGTCTCTCTTTAAGTGTGGCTTGTCTCTCCGTAGATGGGTCCTCTTGTTGTTGCTCTTGAGACTGCAGCGAGGGGGGTTGTGGGATCACATCCTCTCTGAATCTGCCCATGTCAAATTTGAGTTCTGCTTCCTCCCCATGACGGTCTCCTTGTTGTGCTCCCTCTTCAAATCCTATGGCATCTATTTCTTGGGGGGTTAGGCTGGCCAGCAGTAGGTATTTCCTTTGCTCTTCCAGGCTCAGTCTAACCTCCACAGGTTGCGGTGGCATCTGTAGTCCTGCATGCAGGGCTCTACGTTCAATGTTAAGCTTCTTTTGTGCCACCTCCAATGATTCTCCCTCCTCTGGGCAGGTGGTGTCCATGATTGTGTTGAGGAAGGCCTTTTGTTAGGCATCGAAGGCCACCTGGGTGGCTTCTGCCTTGTTCTCTATGATGATTTTCTATTTTTCCACTAGAGCAAGGCGCCGTGCCAGTGTCTTCAACCTTCTTTCATTCTACGTGGCCCCCTCTTCTGCTCTCTTATTCATCTCTTCTAGGCTCTCTCCTTGCCTTAGAGCCAAGGTCGTGAGCCTTTGTTCTTGGTCTTCCCATTCTCTGACCAGTTTCTCATGTTCTTCTTTTTTGGAGTTCAACTGATAGGTCAGGGACTCGATGTTGTTCTGCTGCTGCTCCATGTTCTGTTTTCTTTCCTCGTCCTTGCATTGAGCTCAGCCCATAAGCGCTTCGACTTTGGCAGTTTTTGCAATGAGATCCTCATACTACATGATCAAGAGCTTGTGTTCTCTCTGCATTTTCACAAGTTCCTGTGTTTCATTGTCTAGTAGCTGCCTCCAGTGCTCTTCCTTATTGTCCTTAGCCTTCACTTCTTGAGATCTGAGATCTCCCTTTGCTACATGGCTATCATTCTAGTTTTGTCGAGTTGGAAGGCTACTGACTCCTTTTCAGCCGCCAACTTAGCCACAGTTATCTTTCATTCATTCTTATCTTTCTCCAATTGGGAGAGTAGCTCGGCAACGTACTCGTCGTAGTTAGCTGATGGCATCATCGGTGTGTGTGGATTGGTGATGTCGAGGCTTCCACCTTCTGCCGTTTAGGGTCTTGCCTTGATTCTGCATCAGTGGCTGGCTTCTTTTGCCCTGTGGCCATAGTTTCGGTGCTTTGTCCTTGGGCCATTTCTTTGTTGATGAAGTATTGCATCCATGCCACGAAATTCAAAACATCGGCACTGGTCGGGATGCTGGGGGTGATGGTGGTTGGTTCGGTGGGAGGAACCATGAGGGGAGGAATTAGGTGAATTGGGGCTTTGCCCTTGCCCTCAATGACAGCGGGCCGCATGATTTCCAGCGCCTGTGTGCTAGAACCAGGCCCTTCTTCTCTTTGCGGGCTCAGATTCCCCAATTCATCTGCCCTGCTTTGTTGTTCGATAGACCGGCGTGTAGCCTCAGCCAGGTCTTCTTCCTCCTTTCTTCTTAGTTCCTCTTCTTCCTCAGTGGCTTTTCTTTGCCTTTCCGGTTCTTTTTTTCGGTGTTCTCCCTCCTTTTTGTCTTTTTATTCATTTTCCTTCTTTTTTCTCTCCTCAGCCTCTTGTTTTAACGCCTTCTTTGCCTTCTATAATTCCTCCTTTTCCTTTTCTTCTTCCTGTTTCTTCTTCTTCTCCCTCTCCTTGGCCTTCTTAAGGGATTCTTTTTTGGCCCTTTCCAAATCCTCTTTCTCCTTCTTGCGGCCTTTGTCATCCTTTTTCTTCCTTTGGGCTGTTTTCTTCTTGGGTTTCTTGGTCATCTTCTTGTTTTTTTGTTCTTTCCCTTCTTCCTCGGTCTCGGTTCTGTTGATGGACCCTTCTTTGTCCTGATGAGGGGGTGACCTATCCAGTGTTTCTCCTTCTCCTTCTTCTGCATTTTGTGTCTCTTTTACTGCCTCTTGGATGAGCGCAGTCAAAATGCTTCCGTAGCCGATAAATGAGGCCTTGGAAGAGGCCTTCTTCCTTTCTGTGGCCTTGGAAGCTGGAGACTCTCCACCTGCTGGCATACTTCCCAAAGCCAGTGCTTTAGCCGCCTGGTCGATGGTTTTGCGGACATACCCATTCCAGTCGACTTCATCTAAGGTGTGGGCTGCTACATTCTCCAGCAGGCACGCTGATTCGATGCATTAAGGCGTTGTAGCGCTGGCTGGAGAAGAGCGCATGCACTAGCTTTGCCTGTAGCCTGGCTTCAACATCAGGGATGTCGTGGATGCTGATACCGTCATTGGTTAGCACCTCCTCTCTTTTCATTTTCAGCATGGTGTAGACATCCCTTTTCTATTTTTTCTCTATCTTCGGTTCCAATCACCAAGGCTAGGTTCAAGTGCACTTGTACCTATTTAGCACTTTCTCCCCTTCCCACCATCACGGTGCCGCACTCCTGGTCGGGGTCGTATGTCTTGAGAAACTCCACACACTTTGTGTGGTCAGGCTCTTGCGCAAATTTCTCCAGGTACTTGGTGAGGTTGCACTGCTTGACGACTCTCTTGGCTACTTCCTCCTTCGACACTACTTTTTCGATGTTCCGGATGGTCCGAAACTTTAGTTGATTGTAGGCATGGTTTTCTAGGGATATGCCATATTGCGCTCTTTCCTCCTCCGTGAACGGGAGTCGGTGGGCACGGTCTTGTTGCGACATTTTTATGTTCCTGTCATAAACCGTAATTTTCATTAGTGCTTTCCACGTAGTAATTTGCTGATTGCTAAAAAAGAAAAACTCTATGCTTTTTGAATGAATTCATTAAGAACCAATGTAGATTTTCCTTTTCAGACTTTGGCTTTTTGCCCTTTACTTCAAAGTTTCCATGCCCTTTTTCCTACCCCATCTGTTTTTCATAATATATGTTTCTGTGTTTCACTAGTTTTGATTTGATTGGCCTGATTTGATTCACCTTACCCCCTCCCCTTCCAGCTTGAGAAGAATCCTTCCTAGGATTTAGGGTCAAAAGGGCAAGGGCGTTCGGCATGGCGGTGTAGGAGTTACTTGTGAAGGAGCCAATCATAGAACTGGGGGTTGTATTCTAAGTGAGCTTCGCGGTCCAGATCAAAGGGTCGAATCCCCACTTGCGTGATGTATGTGAGAACATCTGTTAGGAAGTCACCAGAGTTGACACGGCTAGCAATGTGTAACTCTTCCTTAGTCAACAAGCGATCAAGGTAGGGGTGTCCTTTGATGTGTTCTTCCATGGGTTGGCCCTGAAGAGTGGTTAACACTCTATACGAGGTTGGCACGACATATGTGGGGTCATATTCTGTTGTTTTGATAGCGCGGCGCTGCTCAGCATCGGTCATTATGCGGCACCCTTCAACTTCCCATTGCAGCCTAAGAGTGTACCAATGCCTCAAGAACGGGGAGTCAGTATCAGCGAGCTTTGATAACGTTGTGATTTCTTGATTAGTGATAGCAGAAGTGGTTTGCTGATCGTATGACGTGATGAGGCGCTGTTTGATGGCTTGCTCCTTGGAGATCTTGCTGTTGAGCACTTCAGCCAGGCGGAGTGAGAAGCTTTTGCGAATGCGAATTCAAAGGTCTCCCAGGAGCATGACATCATTTTAACTTCAGTTGCAAAGGGTTCCTCCAATAGTCCTAAGTCCAAGCGGTCGTAGCTTAGTGCTAGTGACATGAAGGTGGTGTCTAGTCGTTTAGTGCATTCCACCACATCATCCCTGGTGTCCTTAGCGAGGTCGGCGGCCAATACTAAAAAGGATTTGCATTCATAGGAGGGCGTAAGGCCGACAGATGGTCGAGGTTTGCTAGAACTAGAGCCTGTGACAACGAAGAGTTGTGGTTGGGAGTATTCTTGAGTCTGCGGTTGGGCTGCCTAGATTATGAATGGATTAGGAGCAGCCACGATGGACGGATTGCTGCATTCAGGTTGGATTTGGGGAGTCGGATTGACTTGGTCCGGTGATGACTCTTGTGATGGAGTCTGTTGTTTGGGCCGATAGGCTTGTGTGACTCTCTTGGGCTTAAGCGTGGATGAGTCGGATGGCTGTGGTTTTAGAGAGCATTGCGGCTTATGGTTTGGAGGGTTTATGGGACTTGGGTTGATCAAGCTTGAGGGTGTCATATGAGTAGTGCCTTTTGGCCGTGTAGACCTTAGGGATCCACAGCCAAGTGTTGCCCACGTAGTAGCCTTGCACATGCAAGAGGGCTTTAGGGACCCATCTTTGCTTGATCATGCGTCGCTTTTTGTGACTGCGTCTTGGCCTCCTAGGTTTAGAGTTTTTGGTTTTATAAGGATAGGAGCATTGACTCCTAGGCGACGGTTGCGGCTGCTTAGGCTGCCATTGAAATCTAGGCTGTTGGGCCTTAGGTTTTGTTGTTGTGGGCTGTGATTCATGAAATCTGGGAGGTGGCAGCTGCGCACTACCCCCCTCCTTGGACTTGGTTACAGATATTTCTACTGGTGGCATTGCAGAAAGTGATGAGGTCGCGCAGCCCTTGCTGAAAGCCGTGACAATGCGAACGTTGCCTATTGTGAGGTGAATGCGCTGCGACTCATAATCAACATTGCAGTGAGTCTACTTTTTGAAAGTTTGCCCCAGCAGCGACTCCGTGCTTGCATTTTTAGCATTTGCAACACGTAAAAAATCATTGGCAGTCTCAGACTTGATAGAAATGGTGGCTCTGCACTTGCCGAGAAGTGTGTAGGAATGGGCCCCATATGGGCTTAATTTCGCATTAGTGGGTTGAAGTGGTGGTCTGCCAAGTTGAGTCCAATGATCGTGAGTTAAGACATTGAAGTCTGCTCCATCGTCGATCAAAGCGTTGAAAGCGCATGTTTATTTTGCAGTGACCATGATATGGAGGTATGCGGGCTCTACGGCTTCCTCATCCTCATAATCAATCTCAGTGATTGTGGCCACTCGTATCTTGACAGACGGTTCTAACATCGGGGGCTTGTGCAAAGGATGGGTGGGAGGGTAGTACTTCTTGACATGACTGCCATTGAAGAAGCCTATGCCCTCACCGTCTAAGGTCTCGAGCTCGACATTGCCTGTGCGGCTGATCGCACGAACTTTGAAAGGTCCAAGACCTATAAATTTCATTTTCTGCTTATGTCCCTTAACTGAGTAGAGGAGTAATAAGTTGCCCTGTTCAAAGTCACGCTGCTTGACATGCTTATCAAACCAACTCTTGTGTCGGGCCTTCTCACATATAAGCATATGGGTGGCTAGAAGGTGAGTCTCTGAGAGGCATTTGAGTTCAACCACGCATTGCATCCATGCCTCCTTCCCTTTCCATTGTTCTTGAAGTGCTATTCTCAGGCTAGGAACGAAGAATTCTAATGGTAGAACCGCTTCAGTTCCATAGGTCAGCCTGAAGGGGGTTTGACCGACAGCCGTTTTATAAGCTGTGCAGTAAGCCCACAAAGCTGCCATCAACTTGTTGTCCCAGTCGCTCCGTGAGGCTGAGACCACCTTGGTCAGGACATTGACAAGAATCTTATTCATGGATTCTGCCTGACCATTTGCTTGAGGGTAGTATGGCGAGGATTTGCGATGGATGATGAGAAAGGTAGATAGGAGATGCGCTATCACTTTGTTGATGAAGTGCGTGCCCTTGGTCACTGACCAGTTCGATGGGGCGGCCAAATCGCGAGATCACTTGCTCCCATAAGAACTTGGCAGTCGTCCTAGTGTCATTTTTTTGTGTCGCTCTTGCCTTTGCCCATTTCGTGAGGTAGTCTGTGGCCACAATGATGTACTTGGCCTGTGAATATTGTGCCACAGGATTGATGGATCCTATGAAGTCGATTCTCCATTTTTCGAAGGGTTGTCATGCAATAACTGGGGTCAACTCCATCTGATCCTTGCAAATCAGGACTTTTCTCCTTTGGCACTCGTCACAATGCTTGCCGAATCGCGCTGCATCGCAAAAAAGCATGGGCCACCATAGTTGAGATTGCAACACCTTTCATGCTATCGTATCTCCACTAAAGTGCCCTCCAGCAATGCCGCTGTGTGCCTCTGAGAGCACATCGTGCATCTCATGTTCGCATACACATCTGCACAGCAATTCGTCTTGCCCCAGCCTATAGAGTTGGCCTGCAATCAGCTCATAGGGCTGGATCTTAAGGATTAATTGCCTAAGTCGGGCTTTTTCTATTGGTCAATCAGGCAGTCCGTGTTCAAGCACTTGGACTATGTCATCTGTCCAATATGGCGTTAGATCAGCCTTGAATAAATCTCTCTCGCTGGACAGGTTAAATAGATGGGCGTCAGGTAATTCGTGAACAATGCCTTGTCCCCAGTGGGTTCTCCCATGGGGATATTGACATATGGTCAGCCATGTAGTGCTGTTTTCCTTTTCGTACAACCACGGAGAAGTCGAATTCCAAGAGCAGAAGGAGCCACCGAGCTATGCGTCTTGTAGCACAAGGTTTGTTTACTAGATAGAGCAGGGCTTGATGGTCCACAAAAAAGGTAAAAGGTGTGGCCAATAGATAGTGCCGAAATTTCTTCACAGCAAACACCATGGCTAATCTCTCTTTTTGTCGTCGAGTAGTTCATTTTTGTCTCAGTGAGTTGTCTGCTAGCAAAGCTCACTGGATAGTCTAAGTTGTGTTTGCCAGGTTGGCACAACACTGCCCCCATGGCAAACTTAGAAGCATCGATATGCACGTGGAAAGTAATGGTTCACAATCTGGGGCTCGTAGAATTGGTGCTGTGGTTAGAGCCTTTTTTAACTCTTCATATGCTCGTTGGTATGCCTCGGTCCATTCGAAGACGATCAACAGCTTGTACAAAGGTCTGACGATCAATGCATAGTTCAGCACAAACCGCCGACAGTATCCCGTATGGCCTAGGAAGCATTGAACTCCCTTGTAGTTGATTGGGGGTGGAAGGTCAACAATAACCTTGACTTTCGAGAAGTCAGTGGTAATGCCATTCTTCGACACCACGTGCCCTAAGATGCATCCATGCTTTACCCAAAACTAGCACTTTAAGGGGTTCAAGGAGAGATGATATAAGCAACATCGCTCAAAGACTGCACGGAGTTTGTCTAAGTGTTCGATCCAGGTCGAGTGGACATAGAGGTCATTGACAAAGACTTCCAATTCCTTGCGAAGCATGTCTTTAAAGATGGTGCACATGAGGTGTTGGAAGGTGGCAAGGGCATTAGTCAACCTGAAGGGCATGACTATGCAAGCAAAGACGCCCCACTCAGTGGCAAAGGCAATCTTGTGCCTGTCCGCAGGATGCACTTGCACCTGGTTGTACCCTGAGAAGCCATCCAGAAAACTGTAGGCTTTCTTGCCTGCCACTCTCTCAAGCATGTGCTCGGTGTACGGCAATGGATAGTTGTTCCTCTTCGTAGCAGCATTCACCTTCTTGTAATTGATGCACACTCAGATTTTGCCATTCTTCTTCATCACGATGACTATGGGCGATACCCAGTCTGTGTGTTCAATTTCGCAAATGAATCCCGCTCTCATCAGCTTATCAATCTCCTCTTTGACAGCATGAGCATGTTTTGGATTCATAGGGTACGGTCGCTGCTTGATCGGCGTTGCGTCTGGCATCATGGGTATGTTGTGAGTCATGACACTCCAATCTACCCCCTTAAGCTCTTCTAAGGACCAGGCGAGCACGTCTATGTACTCTCGCAAGACAGCGACAAGACTTGTTTCTTCTTCCTCAGTCAAGTCATTGGCAATGAAGACTGGTCGGGGTGTTTCCCCTTCTTGGGCTAGGTTCACCTCCTTGACCTTGGCTGGTCCCTCGATCGGTTCGCTCATTTGTCCTTGACGCTTGACACCTAACAGAACTACTACCCTATCCCCTTTGAATTTCGTAAATCGTTTAGGGAGGTCCTGTGGTTTTCGTTGTTCTTTCGTTCATGTATCCCCGGGTTGTTTTGCCTTTTTCTGCCTTAATTGTCTGCGCCTCAGGTGGATGGGTAGGTCCCCCTTAGTGCATCTGGCCGTGGGCGGCCTAGGGATTTCTAGATCACTATCCGAACTAACCTCCGACGAACTCCCCGTCCTCACTAGAAGAGGTGGTCTCCCTTGGTGGATGCAGTTCGGACGGCGACTCTGTCCTAAGCACTAATGTTGTTCCTGGCTGGGCTAGGCCTACTTGCTCAAGGTCTATGGCTCCTATGTGTTCCAACCAGGCACGATCACATTCCATGCGTATGATTGCTCACTCTGTCCTGAAGATACTCTTTTTTTGCAGCTTGGAGTCTGCTCGTATTTGCTCTATTTCTTGTCCTTCAGTGTCGTATTTCACGGTATCTACCTCACCCTCACTTTTATCACTGAAGGATTGGCAGTCTTTGTATTTGTCATTAGAATCCTCTTCGTCAGACTGCTCGTTGTCTCCTAGGGCTTGGTATATCTCTTGTTATTGGTCAGGAACTAGGGCCCAGTTATACATGAGGTTTAAGTCATGCACTCTGGTCCATTGTCACTTGGATTCATCTAAGAGATCCTGGAGTGGTTTGAAGTTTGCAGCTGGATTGCCAGCTAGCTTGTCCATTAAGTATTCCAGTATCTCCTGGAGTTCCCTTTTGTTGATTGGGACTTGGAAGTTGATAGGCTTAGGTTTCCCATGAAGGGTTCCTACCATCATGCAGGCTGGTACGGAGGGTGTGCCGTTAGACTTGCCGATTGTTTTGATGGCTTGCTCATATGCCTCATGATCTGAGAACAGCAGGTCGATTGTAGCAAGGATGTGCATCCAGTCCCGCTCATCCTCTGGGCATGGGATATACTTGGTCAAGGGCACATAGGACTTCTTGACCTGGGTGTTACCCTTGAGCATAGCAGAGATGGCATCTAAGTCGACTGGTGAGGTCTTCCAAGTGTCCATCTCTATTCTCACGGCATCCATTCTATTGCCAAGGAAGATCAAGCCGTTACCCCAATCTTCGATGACTCTAGCGTTGCGCATCCAGGGTCGGCCTAATAGGATATCCTAGTCCACTCCCTTAATGACTATAAAATCCACAGAGAATTGGACACCTGCGATCTTCATTGGCCAATTCTTAAGCACCCCGAATGGCTTGACTGTCATACCGTTTGCTAATGTGACATTAAACCTAGCAGTTTCGACAGGCGGGGTTTTCCAAGTTTGAAGCACTGCGTGGCTAAGCACACTAACCCCAGATCCTGTGTCCACGATTCCCTTTCTCGTTGTATCGCCTAGGGCTAGAACTGGTAAGACCGCATGCATCTCGGAACCTTCCCAGAAGGCATTGACGTGTAAGGATTTAGGCATAGAGTGCAATGTCAAACTCAGTATTTGTGTCTCTGTATCATGGTCATGAGGGTCTGCCGTGACCTGCTCTCGTGACCCTTCAACCCACTGCTTAAGATCTTGCCATAGGGTGGGATGCTGCCTAAGCAGATCTCCCAGGCTAAGTGTTACAGGGGTAGTCACCAACATGGTCAGGAGATCGTTGGGTGCTCGTCTTTCTCCTAACCTGGATTGTCTTGGCCAATGGCCATGACTGATCTGCGGCCATGTAGCATCAAGGATTGGCCTTAGCGGCACTGCTTGTGGTGCAGTTGCTTCTCTCGACTTTGGTTGAGGAGGTGAGATTGGCGTGCTTATGCTGGAGAGATCATGGATCTTGTCCTCTATGATGGGCTCAGCATCTTTTAGATGCTCTTGAGCCTCCTTCACCCATTCCTTCACTTTTTCTATGGCCTCTAAGTGTCACTTCGGATGCGGGTATTCCCCTACCTTAGCACTTCCCTTTTCGGCCGTCTTAGGGGCTGAAGTCTCTGCCTCTGCATCAGAGAGACCTTCTTTCCAGCAGCAAAGTTGTAGCACTCTCCGTTTTTAGTGCGATTTTAGCTTCCGACCTCTTCTTCTTCTGCCTACGACTTTTCTTTTCTCTATCGAAGCTGCGTCAAGATTGCTAGGTCCTAGCAGTCGGCCTGCTTTGTCTGGGCACAGGTCATGACCTACAATGGGATAGGTGTAGCCTCCCCATCGAGGTTCTCGACACCAAACAACCCCAATGGGACAGATGGTACGTTGGCTGAGCTAGAAGATGGCTTTCGCTTTGGGCAATCGACGAAGAGATGAGTGATTCCGCACTTAGCACACCTTTGGTCAGCCTTGTCTCTATTTTGTTGCTCCCTTTCAGGGAAGCGTGATGAGACATGACCTGGGTGACCACAAGTCCAACAGGTGATTGGATCCTGCATTTGCCCTCCTAGGCCTCTACCTCATCCTCTTCTTAATGCCATCACTAGCACGAGGCGATAATCCATGAGGATAGCGTTGCCCTCATTGTCATGTAAGATGTAAGGGCATATGTAAGTTTCTTCCTCATTTGGTTCTTCCACATAGTGGACTGGGGCATTGCTAGATGGATGGGTCACGTAAGGACCAGGTGGTATGGGTATGCCAGTAGGGTTTATGTCCATCCTAGGAACAACTGGCTTAATGTCGTGAGGTGCAAAAAGGGCCAATGGGGCTCCCCTTCCGAAGAATGGCTGCGGCCTGCTCTCTAGGTAAGGCTGGCCATAGGGTTGCAAGTACGGAAGTCTTCTTGGTAATCTACAATGCGCGACGTCATGACCGAACCTACCGCAGTTAGCACAAGGTCTTGACCTAGGGTCTTGACACTCAACTGGCAAGTGGTTTCCGCCACAGTACATGCATTAGACGTGTGGGCGCGTTGGTCGTCTCAACATGTCTTGCAACTTGCTAACTCCGTCTTTACATCAGCCAAGTCTTGGTTCGGTCTTGGTGGCCTTCCCCTTATCTTGGGATGATGGGACTGATCGCTCACTAGAGACTGACACTCTCTCTGAGCTTCGCGAGTTGGTCTCTTCTAGGTTCGAGCTCCTGGAGCTTTGCTCTTTTAGCTGATCATCGACTCTGATGGCTTCCTCAAACACTTTAGCTAGTGCGTCTTGCTGCAAGCTCGAATTGCCTGCCAAAGTCTTATATAACTCCTCGTCTCGAATTCGGCTAATGAATATAGTCGAAACTGCTCTTTCAGTCGGTCACTCACCCATAGGGATTCTCTTGAAGAGACTCCTCACGTGGGTTATGTAGTCGCGAATGTCCTCCTTCTCTTTCTGCTTGATGTTCATCAAGCGCACTAGTAGATTATCGGAGTATCCAGGCTCGGCAAATCTCTTAAAGAAGAGATCCTTGAGGCCACTGAAGTTGGCTCTTTCTGTGGCATCTAGGCTTGTATACCAAGTCCTTACCTTGTCACCTAAGCAAAGCCCGAACGCTTGAGAGCATTGAGTCAAGTCGTTGAGGCCGTTGGCTTCGCAGACTTGCTCGAACTGCTCTACAAAGCTGTATGGATCGTCGTGGGGTTGGCATTTGTCGAGTTGCTTGGCATTTGTCGAGTTGCTGTATGGATCGTCATGGGGTTGGCATTTGTCGAGTTGCTTGGCAACAATATGTTGAGATGACAAGTTCAACACATGCGGACATTGATGATGGAACACCTGGTTAGATGGGTCCACACATCTACAGTTAGCACGTCGGTGGTCATTATGACTCTCACATGGCCACTGACTCATTACTTATTATATTTAGGTTGTTACACCTATTTACAGCTGGCATAGTTATAGTGCCAGTCGACTAGTGTAGTCAGTTATGCATTGTTTGATTTAGTAGGCCACTTTCCTTTATGTTGTATCTTATCTATACTTTGTGTACATTGTAAAGTGAGTGGAAGAAGAAGAAGAAACTAGCAAGAAAATATTTTGGCCTCCATCTCTCTTCTTGTCTCTTGAGTGAGCTTCTCCTTGTGCATTTTGTGTGTGTTCAGGGCAGCATCTTGAGCAAGTCCCCCCACCACGCGATTCTTGACATGGTATCAGAGCCACGCCACCAAGAGAGGCTGATTTCGAAGGCTGAAGTGAAGGAGAAGAAGCAAGGTTCGAGTAAGCAAGCCGTGGGTAAGAAGCTCTCCCATCCTTCCACTCTTTCCCTTGGATAGTGCCTATGGAGGCACCGAAAGCAGGGCAGAGCAAAAATCTCAGATTGCAGTGAGATTTGGTGTATGCGAAGAGCGCTGTCTATTCTACAGTTTAAGCCCTTTAGGGTCTGACCGCAGTTATTTTGGGCATCTAAGGCCGTTTTAGGCCCTGTTTTAGAGCAGCAAGGTTGCGGACAACAGTTTCAGGATACATTGTGATTTCGGCTGTTTTGATCAAAAGTGGATGCACAGGTTACAGATTGCGAATTTGTAATTCTTGAGGTGTTTGCAGAAAGTAAACATAAGGTTTATCTGCAAACAGGTTGCAGATTGCATGTATTGTTGAGCAGACAGTGAAAAAGGCTGTCTGTATATTGCTGTGCACTATAGGTTGAGGGTTGCAGAAGATTTGCTTGCTGTTTGCTATTAGTTTTGTGATAATGGCAGAGAACAGTGGAAGCCCCATCATTGAGAAGCTCGACAAGGACAACTACCCTTCATGGAAGTTCTGTGTCACGAACTTCCTTATTGGAAAAGGCCTCTACGAGTTTGTTTCAGGTGAAGAAAAGGAGCCAGAGGTGAATGACCCTCCAACTACAGAAGAGACAAAGGCACGAAAGGAATGGAATGCAAAAGACAAGAAGGTCATGTATTGGCTGTCTGCAGTAATTGACAATAATATGCTGGGACATATTAGAAATGCAGAGAATTCATATGCAGCTTGGACCATACTTGAAAGTATGTTTTCCGTAAAAAACAAAGGCACAAAAGATTCAACTCAAGCAAGAGTTGAATACATTGAAGAAAGGGAAGATATCTATCAATGAGTATGCACTGAAGGTAAGGAGCATTGCAGATGCATTGGCAACGATTGATGCAATGCCCGATGATGATGATTTGGTGTCGTCTACCTTGGGTGGACTTAACAATGAAAAGGCTTGGAAGTCGTTCGTAACTTCCGTATATGTCAGAAAGCCATTTCCAGATTTTGATGAGTTGGTCTCCCTTATGATCACTGAAGAGATCAAAATGCAGAGTGAGACATCTGAAAGAAGTGGTGAACAGGTCCAAGCTTTCTACTCCAGTTCAGGAAGGGGACGTGGCAGGTTCTCTTCAAGAGGCCGTGGTAGTGACAACCAGCAAAACAGATTGAATCAACAATTTGGCGATATGCAGGTTTCAGGAGGTCGTGGTAACTTTAGAGGCAGGGGGAGCTTTAGAGGAAGAGGTGGATGGCAGAACAGAGGTTCTAACAAATCTGGTATTATGTGTCACTACTGTGGCAAAATAGGTCATATTGCAGCCCAATGTTATGCTAAGAAAGATGATATTTGCAGTGGTAAGTTGCAGCAAGGAAACTATGCATCGTCTTCACGACAGAATGAAGACAAAAATGAACGTCTGTTTGTTATGCAGCATATGCTGCATGCTGTTACAGGAAAGGGAACACATGATGATATTTGGTGTGTTGATTCAGGTGCATCCAATCATATGACCAGCCATACAGAATGGTTTGGAGAGATGCAGGATTTGCAAAATGCAGGTTATGTGCAGACGGGTGATGATTCATGCCACCCAATTTCACACATTGAAAAAGTTCCCTTGTCCTTGCATGATGGTAAGACAAAGAGTTTTTCAGATGTATTACATGTGCCATCTATTACAAAGAACTTGGTGTCAGTCGGTCAAATGATAGAGCAAGGGCTACAGATTTAATGCAAAGAGCTGCTTTGTAGAAGACTTCAACGACAAGTGCAGGTTGGTAGCAAAGGGAAGTAGAGTTGGACGTATATTTACTCTGGATGCTGAAATTCCTACTATGAATGCTGCTATGTATGCTAAAGGAAAAGGTGTTGTAGCAGATATTGAAATTTGGCACAAACGCATTGGACATGCAAATGTACAAAGGCTGAAATTAATGCAATCCAAAGGGTTGGTTACAGGTTTGCCTATATTTAGAGTTGCAGAATTTCATAAGGTATGCGAAGCATGTCAGTTTGGTAAGCAGGCAAGACAACCCTTTTCACATGACAGAGATGTAAGTAGAAATATCCTTGATGTTGTGCATACAAACATTTGGGGGCCTACACAAAATGTATCTCTTGGAGGCAGTTCATACTTTGTCACATTCATTGATGATTGTTCTAGAAAGCTGTGGGTATATTTTATGAAGGAAAATAGTGAAGCGTTTGAGCACTTTAGAACTTTCAAGGCTGCAGTTGAAAGAGAAACATGATTGAAAGTAAAGTGCTTGAGGTCAGATGGAGGGGGAGAGTACCTCTCGAATGAGTTCAGTGATTTTTTGAGGTCTCATGGGATAAAGAGACAGCTCACATGCAGATATACCCCACAACAAAATGGGGTTGCAGTAAGGAAAAACAAGCATATTGCAGAAGTTTCACGTGCCTTGATGGTGGCTGAAAAGAATATGGCTAAGCATTTTTGGTCTGAGGCTATTCATACTGCTGTTTATATTATGAACAGAAGTCCCACAGCTGCAGTTCATGGGATGACTCCTGGAGAATGCTTTACTGGAAAGAAGCCTGATGTATCGCACTTGAAGGTATTTGGCTGTGTTGCATACGTTCATGTGCCAGATGAGCTACGGAAGAAGCTTGATCCAAAGGCAGAAAAATGTATTTTTATTGGATACTCTTTAGAGCAGAAAGGGTATCACTGTTATAACCCTATCACATGTAAGTTCAGAGTAAGCAAGGATGTCATCTTTGATGAAATGAGCAGTTGGTATGCATCTAGTGGTGATGCATTGGATGATGATCATGATCATGACACTCATGTGCAGGCTGAAAAGCAAGAATCACAGACTCTTAGTGGACCAGAGACATCATCTGGTAGTCCTTGGTCTGGGAGACTAAGGAGTACCTCTACATCTTCAGGTGCATCTAATAGCACTACAGGTAAAGACAAAGGAAAGAATAAAGTGTCAGATAGCATTGATGCAGTTCTTGATGGAGACTCTAGTGGCTCAGAGAGCTTGGATGATGAGCTTGATATTCCTTCTGTCAGGACACCAGGTGTATAGAGAGCTCATAGTAATGTAAAGGCTCCATTGAGTGATTCGGTGGTACGCAGATCTAGTAGGGTCAGATACTCTGTTAAAAGATTTGGTTTTGAAGGTTATGCAGCTCACCATTATGCTTATATGGTGAAACTAGTTGAGGATGTTGAGCCTACATGTTTTGAGGAGGCTGTTGGTCATGCTCATTGGGATGCAGCAATGAATGAGGAGATGGCTGCATTAGAGGCCAATAAGACTTGGGATCTAGTATCATTGCCAAAGGGCAAGAAAGCTATTGGATGTAAGTGGGTTTATAAGATTAAGCACAATGCAGATGGTTTTATTAGTAGGTACAAAGCTAGGCTGGTTGCAAAAGGCTATGTCCAGACATATGGCATAGATTATGATGAAACCTTCAGTCCAATTGCTAGGATGGCAAGTGTTAGATGTGTGATTGCTTTGGCAGCAGCCAAAGGTTGGAGGTTGCAGCAAATGGATGTGAAGAATGCCTTCTTGCATGGTGATTTGCAGGAAGAAGTGTATATGGATCAGCCAGTAGGTTATGAAGATTTAGAGCATCCCACGTATGTGTGCAGGTTGAAGAAGGTGCTCTATGGGCTCAAGCAAGCACCTAGAGCATGGTCTGACAAGATCAGAGAGTGTCTTGTCAATATTGGCTTTTATGTTTCTGATGCTGATCACTCACTTTATGTGAGAAAGGGAGATGCAGGTTTGTTCATCATAGTCATCTATGTGGATGACTTGATTATTACAGGTGATAATGATAGTGGGATTGCTGAAGTCAAGGACTTTTTGAAGAAGAAGTTTGAGATGAAGGATTTAGGTGAGCTAAGGTACTTCCTTGACATTGAGGTGATCAGATGTGATGATGGTATATGGCTGTCCCAAAGACAGTATGGCTTGGATATGTTGTCCAAGTATGGTATGACAGCATGCAAACCACTTTTAGTCCCGTTGGAGCAGAGTGCTGATGTTGGGGATGAGATAGAAGACCCTACTATGTTTAGGAGGATAGTGGGGAGTTTGATCTACATGACCACTACAAGGCCAGACTTGAGCTACGCTGTTGGTCTTGTGAGTCAATTTATGCAAGTACCTAGGAAGCCACATTTGGATGCAGTCAGACGCATATTGAGATATGTGAAGTCCACATTACATTATGGACTTTTCTATGAGACAGGTACAGATGTACAGGTATTTGGATACACAGATGCAGATTGGCTGGTAGTATATCTGATAGAAGATCTACCAGTGGATACATGTTCTCTCTTGGTAGTGCAGTAGTTGCTTGGAGCAGCAAAAAGCAATCTACATTTGCTTTGTCGAGTATAGAGGCTGAGTATAGAGGTGCTGCTATTGCAGCATGCGAGGTAGTATGGCTGCAAAAGTTATTGGCTAATTTAGATGTGCAGGTGGAAGGTCCAGTTGTCATTTATTGTGACAACATGAGCAGTATATAGTTGGCTAGGAACCCTGTGTTCCATGCCAGAACAAAACATATTGAGGTACACTACCACTTTGTGAGAGAGAAGGTACTAGCAGGTGAGATTGACTTGGTGTATGTCAGCACACAGGATCAGATAGCTGACATCTTCACGAAGGCATTGGGTATAGAGAAGCTTCAAAAGTTTCGAAGCTTATTTGGAGTTGCAGAGATGTAGTTGAGCTTGAGGGGGAGTGTTGAGATGACAAGCTCAACACATGCGGACATTGATGATCGGACACCTGGTTAGATGGGTCCACATGTCTACACTTAGCACGTCGGTGGTCATTATGACTCTCACATGGCCACTGACTCATTACTTATTATATTCAGGTTGTTACACCTATTTACAGCTGGCATAGTTATAGTGCCAGTCGACTAGTGTAGTCGGTTATGCATTGTTTGATTTAGTAGGCCACTTTCCTTTATGTTGTATCTTATCTATACTTTGTGTACATTGTAAAGTGAGTGGAAGAAGAAGAAGAAACCAACAAGAGAACTTTTTGGCCTCCATCTCTCTTCTTGTCTCTTGAGTGAGCTTCTCCTTGTGCATTCTGTGTGTGTTCGGGGTAGCATCTTGAGCAAGTCCCCCCACCACGCGATTCTTGACACAATAGGGATTTTAGACTGGCTCTTTGAGCCTTGGTTTGCTCCTAATCCTGCGAGCAGCGATGTCGCTAGTGCCACGGCACTTTGCTCTGCTGCTGTGTTATCTAGCAATCGCTTCATGAGAAGCTCACTCAACGTCAAGTCTCCTTCTAGGGCTCTCTCGTGATCTGTTCGGTTTCTACATGCTAAGTTCAACACTCTCTGTACCTCACGTAACTTCGTGTTTTGCCTTTGGCTCCTAGCCTGCTGGTCCATACTGTATTCCTTGTGGGCTAGTTTTCTCTCTTCCTCTAGGTCTGCAATGATAGCGTCTGCCATCCAGCTGCGGTGCTTGTACCGGGCGTGTGCATCGTAGCTGCTGACCAGCTCTGCTGAATAGCCTCCGGGAAGATGTTCAAGTCGAGTTCCTCATTAGGCCTATGGTCTGAGCCTTCTTCTGCCATAGTCGTGTTGTCATGCTCCACCAAGCTGTCGATTAGGTTGAGTAGATTTGCCAAATCCACGTCATTGACGCCACTTGCTTTGTCCTACTTCGCGCGTTGATGGTTTGTCTACGTCTTGGGTCCTCTCCTACTAGTGGGTTCCTTGAGTGGTTTATCTTAGTGAGTTCCTTCAGTTATTAAATACAATCCTCAATTTATGGTCACTCAGTGTGCGTGTCGTTTCTCGTGCACTTGTGCTCAATCAGGCTTTCAATTTCCTTAAGTGCATTCAAGTGCGGAAATTCAAGGTGAGTGCAACAACCAATCTTGCAGCGTCTTACGCACTCTCGCTTTGTTTCGGGCTTGAAAGGCTTGTTGGTCAATTTTCTGGCTGCCTTGACAGGGTTCAAGGTTTTTTTAATATGTTGTCTCTTTTGTTTTTGGCCAATCAGGTTTTAATTGCTCAGCGCTTTGCGTCTAGGTCTCTGGGTCTCGCTGCTGCCTACTTCAAGCTGCTAAGCGGCTGTTCCCTACGATTTCGTCTATTCCGTGTGCCAGAATCAAGTTCTGAGTGTCAGAAGGACTTTTGACAGTTTGCGTTGCTGAGCTCTAGCCGGGTCAGGTCAAATTTCTGAGAATTTGATAAAAATTTACACTCGGCCCAATTGGTCTGAATTGCAAGGTCCGAGTGGGTCACTCGGACGGGCCAAGGTACATGGGCCGAGGGCCGAATTCGTGACTCGGATAGGGTAGACTCGGACGGGCTGAGTGGTCGATTCGAACGAGGTCACTCAGACCGACCGAGTGGTCAATTCGGACGAGGCCACTCGAACGGGCCGAGGCACTTGGGCCGAGGGCCGAATTCGTGACTTGGACGGTTTGGCTCGGACGGGCCGAATTAGTCGATGGTCTGAATGGTCGACTCGGATGGGCCGAGTAGGTCTGGGCCGAGGGCCGATTAGAAAGGGCTGAGGGCCGATTCTGGTACTCAGCCCAGAAGCGATCGCTCAGACGGGCCAAATGCGGGGCGATGACGACAGCAAGAGGTTGATTTTGCTGGATTCTTGCGATTTAATCAATCATAGCAAGCATAAACCTCTAGATCCTATTTAGGGGGATAGGGAAAGGGATTCATATACCTGAATAGAGCAGTAGGCTGGTCGATGGTGAGATCGGATTGAATCGTGCGATGGGCCTCTCTCTCTCTCTCACTGAAATGGTCACAAATGAGCTCTCCCTTGGCCTCTTGGCTCTTATACCCCTTCCCAGGTATGGCGTTGATGCCCCCAATCACTCACTTGTCGATCTTACGCATCACAACCGAGTTTTTTACAATTGTTTGCACGATTTTTAACCTGTTTTGCCCTGTTTTGCAACAGTAAACCCTACCCTTCTCCGGTGTGATTTCCTAATCCTAACCTACACTAAATGCAACAAGAATCGAAAGCAAAAAACTGAAATAATTTCTCCATGTTTCCCAATCATCAAACAAACAAAATATTGCAAAATACTTATTTGTTTTGAAGATAAAAAACACCCTAACTTCCTACCTATCTCAAGCTCCGTTTCGGGGATGAATCCCTTACTTCGATGCTCGATATGAGGCATGTAAGTGCTCAAGCTTGAATCCGTTGGTCCCGGCAACAGAACCAAAATGTAGTGGGAGCTCACGCTCAACCGCCAAGACCCATGGACCGCTTATTGCTTCAAGCATTTCAAGCGAGCTCTAATGGCTATCTCTCACCTAGTCGACACACCGTCAATCCTATGAGTGTAGTGAGCTTACCTTGATGCCGATACGAGTTGCCTCCTCTCTCGCACACCCCGGTAGCTCCACAATCTAAGATGTGAGCTCAAGCATCCTCAAGCCTCCTCCATCTCCAAGTTCCATCCTCCATAGCCGCGCGCGCGAGAAAAGAGAAGAGAAGAGAAGAAGAGAAGAGGAGATGGTGAAGAGCTTCACCCTCTTGATCCCTCACTCTCACACACTCACTCCCTCACACTCTCACACTCCCTCTCTCAAGAGCACACACGAGCAAGAAGATGAGGAGAAGAGAAGAAGAAGAGAGCTCTTGTTAGCCACACACCAAAGAATGAGCTTCCATTCACGTTTTGAACTTTATATATACAAATCCTAAAATCCCATGGGCAATCCCTTTTTTACATGACCGGCCATTGTAGCAAGGTCCCTTTTCCATTTCGCTCTTCTAGCCTTATGTCTCTAGCCTACACCCATCTAATATTTTACAATTGGCACAGGAGGGAGCCTAGCGCTCTTTTACAAGAGTTTTTCAAGTTTTTTGAGGCGCCTTTCATTTAAAATTGCACTTTTTGCCCCGGCTTAGCTTTGGAGGTCGCTTGCATGTCTTTGCTCTTTTTTCGTGTTTTTTTTTTGCTTTTTCCTTCCTTTTTCCGCCATCTCAACTTGGGGTTAACAATGCAATTCCATGCCTAATCAAAGGTGTACTACAATAATTTCAACCTTATTATGATAGTCATTAGTTGTTCTAGGCTCGTCACTTTGCAATGCACAAAAGGCAACTTGCTAATAAGGTCCTAAAAATGCATAGACACCTTATGTTTTTTTGTTTATTCCATTGAAAATACCAATGACCAACTTCATATCATGAGTTCTCCTAGTAAATTTCAAATAGCCAATTTATTTCAATTGCATTTAGCTAGGTGGATTTGACAAGCATAAGTGCATCCTAGTCCATGAAATAACCGTGCATAATTGCAATACTTCTACATGAAATAAAAAATAGGAAGAAAACTTGGACTTGTAGGCTCGGGGAAATATCCACATGAATACTAGGAGATGAACCTCCTGCAGGCGCACCCTGTGACTTTTTAGGGGGGCCATCGTAGATGTGATTTCGGCTTCTAGATTGCCTTCGCGGTTTATGAATTTACTCGCCTTGGTATGAGGCCTTAAGATATTTGCCCGTCTCCCTCGTATGCAAGAGATCCCTTTTAAAGTACGGATCCTTGAAAAAAAATACTGGCTTGCGGGACTTGGCTTATGGAAGGCCTTAGGGGTTGGAGCTTGGGCCTTTTGGGGGAGAGCTGCGGAATTGGAACTTAATGAGTGCTTGCGGGAATTAGGGTTTCCACGTGCAGGCTTGTGGGAATTGAAGCTTGTTGCAGGAGTGGGCCTCTTACGAAGTTCTTGGGAATGGGGCTTCTATGAATGGAGTTTCGAAAATTGAATCCTTACGAGGGGGTTCATGAAAAGGGATCTTGTGAATGGGCCTTGCAGGAATGGAGGCTTTAAAGTACCGGGGGCTAGGAATGGTTTTATGGGGGCCTTGCGGGAATGGGTGTTAAGGAAGCCCCTTAGAAGCTTCCTAAAAGAAGCTTCTAGGAGCTTCTGACTACGACATCAGCCACGAAATAACGTGGTGGAAGATGACATCGTTCGGTCGGGAGGAAGAAAGGTGGACTTGACAGGGGGATGGCGGCGGCATGATGGCCTATAGTGGAGCTGGCGGCGATAACCGGCGGCCTATAGAGAGCACAATGGCGGCCTCCTCCTCTTGCAGTGACATCAACAGCTCATGAGCCTCACGCAGCCTCTCTCTCCTCTTGTTACCCCCTAGGGGGGGTTTTTATAGGTTAAGGGGGGAGAGGGAACCTCCCCCACGTGGCCATTGCATGGCTCTCTCCCCCCCCTCCTCATGTAGCCCACTACTAGCCCATCCCCCCACACTCCCTCTCCTCCAGGCGTGCATCGGCTAGGGGAAAAGGGACAAATAAAAAAAATTGAAATTAATTGCACAATTATCCTCTTAACCTCCTCCCAAGAGGATGTTTCCCCGTGGCTATGCGGGTTTGAATCCCCAGCCTCGCTGCCAAGATGGAGTTCTCAATTTCTCGCATGCGGTTACAGATTAACTGCCGGCACTGAAGATAACCTTTGCACGAGTTTTATATGGTGCACGGGAGGTCGGCTATGTCAATGGCTAGCCAAATGGTTCCACTAAATAATGAAAGCTAAATGACAAATTCTAATGTTATACCAACTAATCAACACAATCCATGCATGACCACATGATTAGGCTAATTGAATGGCAATCGGATGATCGGGATTGTGAGTCTAATGCATCAAATGTTCTTAGTGAAGTCAAGGACATAATGAAGCATTAGACCAACATGATAATGTAATAATATAAACAGATAGCCGTACTAGGTGTTAATTTCCTAAATAATTAGAAAAGTTTAATAGGAAGTTGGCATCCTAAAGAGGACGGTCCATCAAGATTTAGCTATAAGTGGTGTCATGGCTAGAACTTTCCAAGAACCTGCCCTAATATTAAATGCAACATATGTGGAAAGTCCGACCATCTAGCTAATACGTGCTGGAGTAAGATCAGCTCTCTTTAGCAAGGGACTAAGCAGCCATGTTTGATTAATCATCGATCACAAGGGAATAACTTTCAACAGGATGAGGAACCAAAGAAAATATTGTAGAAAAGAAAATCTACCATAGAAGAGCTACCTAGTAACAATGGTGTCAGCCTTATCGAAGCTATGCATGTCTGCAACACCATTGAGGCTTCCAATTTATGAGGCATTACAAGAGGACAGAAAGTTAGAGAAGGTGTTAGAGATAATCCTATTGGGACAAACCATAAACAAGGTGATAAGGAGACTCACATTCTTAATCGTGATGTGGAGGCCAAGCCTCTAAAAAGTTACTAATGGCAAAGCTGACTTCAATAAAGAACTATCAAAGAAGAGGGTAAAAGCCAAGAAAGAGGCACCAAAGCCTATTTAGCAACCAATAGAAAGAATGGTAAGACGGGAGAAGATGACCATTGCTAGTTATCATGAATTTGACTTAGCCAATTCTCCTTGCAAGATAAAGCGTAATCTAAACCTCCTATAGTTTATCAAGTTATCTCTAGGAGTGTGTAAAGAGTTTAAGAAGATCCTTCGCATTGGGTATATCGTCGAATCCTTGGGAATAGCTCGAGAGAACACAATATTAGTGAGTATGGGAATCTTCCAATTCCCATTTTTTGAATACTAAAAATATGACACTCGAATAACATGCCCATAAGTTTCTCAAAACCATATGATGTGACCTATCATTGTAAAGCGCTTGAAAAACGGAATCTATTGAGCTATAGAGCACTCGGTTTAGAATTATAGTGTTCAAGTTATGATAAATCCAAAGATTTGACCACGTGTCCCAAACTTATGGGGAATTCCCATATTCCCCAATATGTTGTTGAAGGGAGATGACTCATTTGAACATACTGAAAAGCATTACCCATGGGTAGCAATATATCATTTGACAACATATTAATGGATCATGCCATTGTGGATACAGGATCCTCCATCAATATTATGAGTTCAGAATTGATGGAAAGGCTGGGACTGGAAATCCAAAAGGATGCCTTCACAATTCTTTGAATGGCTGATGACAGTTTAAGACAACTGGAAGGTTGCATTACTAAAGTTCACGTGATTATTTCTAATTGTTGAGATATCGAGCTCCACTCGTAATATGCCAGGGTGACCGTTGTGCATTTATGTCACCGACTTGTTAGTTGCAGATGTGGTTGGTACACCGCTCATGAATAATAGCTAGATGACAACTATCCTTATCTACTCTAGTTCGTGGTTTAGTTAGTATGCCACCTTAGTTAGTTGAGTTTGGTTTGAGACCCATATATAGGGTTCTTCTATTTCTTTGTATGAGAGTTCTTTAACTAAGAAGAAAAAAACTGTTTTCAGCCTCCACATTTGTGTGTATTCCCCCATTGTGCAAGTAAGAAAGCTACAAGTGAGACTCCTTCCTTCTCTCCCACAATCTTGACATGGTATCAGAGCCTTGTTCGTGGTAAGGAGCTCAAGAAAGCAAAAAAGTTCGCGGTGTTCTGGTAAGAGGACCAGTGTTGCTTTCATTTTTCTAATTTGGGAGCAAGTCTCTACAGGTAGCACAGCCGGAAAGTGCAAGAGTGCATTGTCTCAGATTGAGACGCCCTTCGCAGTGTAGCAAGAGGGTAGTATATGCTGCGGGCAAGGGCTTTAGCCGTCGATTGCTCTGTTTTTTTGATTTGAGGCCATTTCGGGGCCTGTTTTGGAGGCGGAAGTTTTTTGCACGCACTCAGGAAAAGGCCCTGTTTTATGCTGTGTGACCACTGTTCTACAGGTCGGTGAAACGTTACCGTAGAAATTGCATCGTATGCCTGTGCGCAGAGACATTGGGAGTTACAAAGTCATCCTTGTTGCCTGTTGATACAAAATTGTCACTAGGAAGTGACTGTGTGGTCAAATATCACTTTTGTCAGTTTTGCAGATTTTCCCTTGTGAGGCTGAAGCTGTGTTTTTTTACAGTGACAGAATTTTTTGCAGTGTTTAGTAATGGCGTCTGATTCTCTTTCACAGATTGTCACTGAAAAGCTTGACAAGAACAACTTCCAAGCATGGAAGTTTAGAATGATGAATTTCCTTATGGGAAAAGGATATTGGGAATTTGTTGCAGGAAATGAAGCAGAACCAGTTCTTCCTGATGTTCCCAATCAACAGCAAATGCAGGCATTTAAAAGATGGCATAAGAGAGCCAGAAAAGTTATGTACTGGCTGTCTATCAGTATTTCAGACTCTATGATTGTGCATATTCAGGATGCAAGTACGCCAAAGGAGGCATGGGATACTTTGTCAAAAATGTATAGCACAAATACGCAAGCTAGGAAAATGCAGCTCAAGCAAGAGTTGCACAATGTGCAAAGAGAAAGTATGAGCATTAATGACTACCACATGAAGGTGAAGAAGATTGCAGATGTACTTGCTTCCATTGGGTCGCCAGTGGAAGATGATGATTTAATTTCCGTGACCTTGAATGGTCTAGGAAAGGATTATGCACAGTTCCGAACATCCATTTTCGTCCGTGAAAGATTTCTTGATTTTGAGGAGTTGATTTCTGAGGAGTAGAGAAATGGTGGAGCATCTTCTTCAGGAGGAACTTCAAAAGAAATTGTCTTCTACTCAAATGCTGGAAGAGGTAGAGGCAGAGGTAGAGGAGGCCGATCTGGAGGCGGTGGTAGAAATCAGAATATGCAGCAAACTCAAGAAAACCAGTCCTATGGAGGAGGACGTGGTAACTCTAGAGGCAGGGGGAGCCAAAGAGGTCGTGGTGGATGGCAAAGAGGCCAAAATGCAAACAGCAATGTTGAATGCTACTACTGTGGTAAAATGGGTCATATGGCTAAAGACTGCTATAAAAAGCAGAATGACATCATGAATGGAAAATTACAACAAGGGAATTTTGCATCTTCTAATAGACAGGGTGATGACAGAAATGAGCATTTGTTTATGGTGCAGCACATGAACAATTCTGTGACAAGTGCAGAAGAAAGCAACGAAGTGTGGTATATTGACTCAGGTGCATCAAACCGCATGACAGGTCATGTAGAATGGATGCAGGATGCAAGAAAAATGGAAAAACTAGGATTTGTGGAGACTAGTGATGATACTGCACATTCTATTGTGCAGATTGGAAAAATTCCTTTGTCTATGCAGGATGGGAAAAAGAAATACTTGTCAGATGTATTTCATGTCTCGAATATCACCAAGAATCTGGTTTCTGTTGGTCAAATGGTTGAGGGGGGCTTGCAAGTCAGATTTAATCCCCATGGATGCTTTGTTGAGGATAAGAAAAATAAAGGTCGCTTGATAGCAAAAGGAAAGAAGAAGGGCAGAATGTTTACGTTGGATGCAGACATGCCTGAATTGAGTGCAGCAATGTTTGCACATGGGACCGATGTAGTTGCAGATATTGATATCTGGCATAAACACATTGATCACGTTAATGTACAACGACTTAAATCAATGCAGGCCCAAAATATTGTTGCAAGATTGCCTAAATTCAAGGTTGCAAAAATGCATAAGGTATGTGAAGCCTGTCAATTTGGAAAATAGGCAAGGAAACCATTTCCTAGACATGTTCAAGAGAGTAAGAAGCCATTGGAATTAATCCACTCTGATGTGTGGACTACTAAAGCTGCATCTATTGGAGGCTGTCATTATTTTGTCACTTTTATTGATGACTATAGCAGAAAAGTTTGGGTGTATTTTATGAAAAAGAAAAGTGAAGTGTTTGGGCATTTCAAAACTCTTAAAGCTATGGTTGAAAAAGAAACAGGCCTGCAAATAAAATGCCTAAGGTCAGATGGAGGGGGAGAGTACCTCTCAAATGAGTTTGCAAAGTTTTTGCAGGAGCATGGCATAAAGCAGCAATATTCATGTAGTCATACCCCACAGCAAAATGGAATTGCAGAAAGAAAAAACATGCATATTGGAGAAGTATCTCGTGCCATGCTCAACGAAAAAGACTTGCCAGATTTTTACTGGGCTGAAGCAGTTGCTACAGCAGTCTACATAATGAACAGGACTCCCACTGCAGCAATACATGGGATGACTCCAGAGGAGAGGTATACTGGTAGGAAACCAGATATTTCTCATTTGAAGATTTTTGGTTGCATTGCCTATGTTCATGTGCCAGATGAGTTGAGATCCAAGTTAGAT